>NC_087205.1:91704833-91864656 GCF_015104395.2 Macrobrachium nipponense | reverse complement strand
CTAACTGATGGAGGTGGTGCGGAGGTACTAGGCTCATGCCCTAGGCTTAGCTTTTTCGTCATCAACGCTGGCACTGGGTCTCTCAGCGCGACCTAGGCCTTGCGGCATCGAAAGGTCGCCATTGATGCTCCTCCTCCGAGCGTTGTGGCTGGCTGGCTTCTTGCGTCGGGTTGCCGCAACTTCTGGAGGGGAGGGGGCCTCCGGCTCCTGCGAGTTGGGTCCCGTTCCGGGCTCCTTAGCACTGTCCTCAGGATGGGAGGGTGAGGCATCAGGTCCGTCACCGGATCCCTCCTGGGGCTGGACTGATTGTGCCCGAGAAGGAACAGGGGGTTACCTTGGCACCCGGCTGTGTCTCGGTACTGCTATGGTCATACCTAGATAGTTCGGCCTTTAGGCTAGGCGGGAACAAGCTCTCGGTTGCAGACCCCTTCTTGTTACGCTCGAGGCAGGAACATGGATCCCAGCCCCTAGGGTAGCTTCTTTCCTCTTACCTGCTTTCCTAGCCCCCGACGACGAAGGTTTTCTTTAGCCTAAGTTTCTTGGGAAGGACACTAGGCTCACTAACTAGGTCCCCGTTAATAAGGAGGAAGATTACTAGGCCTAGTGTTCTCCAATTGGGCACTATCCCCCTCACACACGTCCTTAGGCCCCACAGTAGTCGGCCTAGGCCTAGGCTTATCGGCATCAACATTAGCGTCACTGAAAACACTCTCATGCGCCTCATAATAGAGCCTCCACTGATCATTATTCCACTGCGCACAGGTTGAACACGATGCATCAGGGGAACATTCAAAACCCCTACAAGCAATACACCACAGATGAGGATCCGAGGTTGGCGAAGGCAAAGATGTACCGCAACGCATGCCATCGGAAACACACACAAATCCTCCCCCGCAAAAACCCACCATAGATCCGCCTTCCATACTTACAGGGAAGTTAGGATGCTAGGTAATACTAAAAGATAAATAAAAGGATAGGAAAAGGGCACTGTGGAAGCACTCAAGCACAGGATGTCAAAGATATATCACGATAAAGAAAGACTACAGTCGGCGGTCATGCGTTGTTTATCTCAAGTCGGGTCAAGGCGGAAGGAGTAGGTGTTGACACGACGGCTACCGCGAAAAGAATGGTATCACAATGACCTACCCAAGCTGGCCCGGGCGGGTCACCCCCCGCGCAGTTACCCCAGACCCAGGTACAGCGATTCAAGTTTGAACTCTTTGTATGCGGTAGCGGCGGCGCGTTCCCGCGGATATCCTTTTGTTAGACAACCGACGGTTTTGTACTTAGTCGGAACAACAGCTGTTTACTCCTGGCTTGTTGTTGGTGAGAAATCGTGTTTTGATTGTTGTGATAAAAGTGCTCCAGCGTCTGTGGGTACAAGTGGTGTGCGGATTTATCACAGGAAATGGAAAGTTTGTTGACACAAGCGTCAATCTTCGAAACATTTTTAGTTGTAAGTAAAAATTTCTAAAGCGTTTTGGTGAGATTTCCACTGCCGTGGGCGCCATTTTCAGTACCCTCTGTTTAAATCTTAAAATTTGGCCTTAATTTCTAACTTTGGAGAAAATACTTACTTCGAAAGGAGAGTAGAGGTCTTTAGCTCCGTTTTTCACCAACAAGAAGTCGCGACTGATGCCCATCTCCGGTGTCAGGACGCGTTATAATGTACTTTTTCGGAGGGTGGCTAGCGTTGATTGTAGGTGGCCTGCTTGGCCTGCTGTGATATTCTACCCTATATACTACAAATAGATACGCTAATTTCACTTATTTCCCCGGTTTTGTGTAAGTCTTATACCTAGTTTGGAGGGTAAACACATACCAATTGACAACACTGATAAACAATTGAAGAGCGCAAAACGCCGCAAAGAATGCCGTAGTCCCCTTGAATAAGTACGAATAAGTGCTGGTAAGAGGTGGGTTTACGATTGTTGGTGATGAAAAGTGCCCCAGCGTCTATGGGTACGAAGGTGTGCAGATTTAGCACATGAAATGGGAAGTTTGTTGACACAAGCGACTCCGTAAATATCAAGATAGCGTCAATCTTCGAAACATTTTTAGTTGTAAGTAAAAATTTCTAAAGCGTTTTGGTGAGATTTCCACTGCCGTAGCCACCCTTTTCAGTACCCTCTGCTTAAATCTTAAATTGGCCTTAGCTAATTTCTAACTTTAGAGAAAATACTTACTTCGAAAGGAGAGTAGAGTCTTTAGCTCCGTTTTTCACCAACAAGAAGTCGCGACTGATGCCCATCTCCGGTGTCAGGACGCGTTAGGTATAATGTACTTTTTCGGAGGGTGGCTAGCGTTGATTGTAGGTGGCCTGCTTGGCCTGCTGTGATATTTTACCCTAAATATGTAATATATTGATGTTTTACTATTTATTTAAAAAATTATCGAAGTGCACTCTTCGTCGTTGTCTTCTACAAAAACAGTTGTTTACTCGGTGAGGGGGCGTTTTCCGATTGTTGTAATGAAAGTGCTCCAGCGTCTGAGGGTACAAGTGGTGTGCGGATTTATCACAGGAAATGGTTAGTTTATTGACACAAGCGACTCCGTAAACACTGAGATGGCGTCAATCTTCAAAATATTTCGAGTTGTAAGTAAAAATGTTGAACGCATTTTGGTGAGATTTGCATTGCGTTGGACACCATTTTCACTACTCTCTGTTTAATGCTTTAAATTTGGCCTTAATTTCTAGCTTTGGAGAAAATACTTTACTTTGAAAGGAGAGTAGAGGTCTTTAGCTCCGTTTCTCACCAACAACAAGTCGCGACTGATGCCCATCTCCGATGTCAGGACGCGTTAGCCTATAGCTAGCTAATGTACTTTTTTTGGGATTGTTCACGCTGATCGTACATGGTCCACTCTGTACCCTGCGGTTTTTTACCCTACTATAATTTTCGGCTACTAGCCTACCTACCCGTCACGATCTCAATCACGTCCTCCTCCTCTATGGCAAAGTCGTAAGGCACTCCACCTCCTTCTTCGGCGTCATTGTCATCCTGTATTCGACCGTTCATTTCCTCGGCCATGTCATCGTCTTCTCGCCTGCCATCCCCATCTGCCATGACGCTGTGGTTTATAAACCGTAGGGGTTTATAAACCTCGGTTTTTGTTCGTAAAGACCGGTTTTGTTTGCAATGTTTACAATTTTACACTTCTAAGTCGCAATACCCAGTATCCTACTACAGATCTGACAGACGATGACTAGACAGCGTTTATATTTGGAAATTTACATTGTTTAACTCGTTTTATATAATAAATCAGTAATAAAGATTCTATAAGTACTGTATTCTAAATCAAAAAAGCCTAAATCAAACTTTATTTCTAACAGAATATGATTCAGAAGTGAAGACTTAGAAAACGTTTATCCTTCAGTCAGGTGCACAGATATCTTATTTTACCACAGACGAAGTCAGGTAGAATTTGCTCGAGCACAGGTGAAATTCACTTACTTTTTTTAACGTTTTAGAAATCAAATCATTAATAAAAATAACTAAAAGCCGTATTATAAATTTACAAAGCTTAGTACATTATTGTCTTCAACAGAATTGCCATTACGTGTGACAATAACATTGTGTTGTAGATGAAAGCAGACAGTTTTGTGGAAATGTATCGATGTCTAATTATGTGATTATCTATCAGGGCAATATTGCACAGAGAAGGAAACACCGTTCCCCCCTGTTTCTTTGTTTACTTTCAAATATATACTAGTTTAACCAGGTGGACATCTTTGTGTTTGTCAGACGTGGTTCTTCATCTTCCCTGGCATTCACCCCGTGGAGAAAATTGAAATGAGAACAATAGTGATATTAAAATGGAATTTCACGAAAGGAACACTTCCAACGACTGGATCATATCCTGGTTTGTGGTTAGATTAAATCAAGTTGACTATATGCCCGCACTGAACCAATGGGGTAAGGTAAGAGGTCCGGTGTGGAATTTTTGACTTTATCAGCCCACAGAGATTCATGTCCTGAGCGACTATGTAAGTAAAATAATGACATTGCTAAATGATACTGATACTTATACGAAATTGAGGTCTGACCCTACACAGACAGTGAACACCCATTTTAATAAACAAATTAAATCCATTTTGAAGGGCTTTGACCATTTAATTAAACAGTTTACACCGCAATGCGCCTCCCTACCTTATATGTATGGTTTAGTCAAGACATAAAATCAATAACCCTATCAGACCAATCATTAGTTCAGTGGGCTCAGTTACGTATAATTTATCTAAATGGCTTGTAAAAATTCTTACTCCTTTGGTAAAAAAAACATTTCTAACACGAATGTTAAAAACAATGTTGATTCTATAAACAAATTGAATAGTTTAAATTTGAATTTTGATTTTAATATGGTTAGTTTTGATGTTGTCTCTTTATTTACAAAAGTGCCTGAAGATGACTTACTTGAATATTTGGAGGAGGAATTAGAACGTCATGACATTCCCATAAGTGTGGCAAACCACATTAGTCTCATAAGGTTATGTATCAAAGATAGTAAATTTTGTTTTAATGGGGAATTTTTTGTACAAAAGTTTGGCATGGCTTCATGGGTAAATCCCTTATCTCCTGTCCCTTAGCAATATTTACATGGAATTTTTTGAGACAAAACTCTTACCAAGAATTTTGCCCCAAAAAGTTATTTGGTTTAGATATGTGGATGATATCTTCTGTATTTGGCCAGTTCACGAAAATCTCCTGGAATTCCTTAATAATCTCAATAATTTAGTCCCTTCTATAAAATATACCGTAGAGGAAGAAATTGTAATTTGAATTTTCTTGATGTAACTGTCCATAGAAATTTCACCTTTTCAGTCTTTCGAAAATCAACTAACATTGCCTCTTTTGTTCATTACTACTCCAATCACCATCAAAATGTTAAATTCTCTGTTTTTTTCTGGGATGTTTCTAAGGGCTTTACGTGTCTGTAGCCCGCAGTTTATTGACACTGAAATTAAAACTATTTATGATATTGCAATGAAACTTAAATACCCAAGGACTTTTGTAGATGTGGCATGGAAAAGAGCTAGAAAAACATTTTATTCAACTAATGACAAACCTCAATTTAGTAAGCATAACATTTTAAAATTACCCTATGATGAAAGGTTTTTAGATATTCCTAGAATTTTAAAGCTTTTTAACATAAATGTTGTTTTCAGTAATATTAATGTCGAGAGTTTAATAATAAAAAATTCTCCTAAAGATCTTCCTGGCTGCATATATGAAATTCCTTGCAAAAAGTGTGATAAAGTCTATTACGGACAAACCGGTAAATCTCTTTCACAACGTCTCAAACAACATCAGTATTCTGTGAGAACTGGGCAAATATCGAATGCATTATTCGTACATATGAGAGATTTAGATCATCCTATTAACTGGAGTCAAGCAAGAGCCTTAATCCCATGTAATGACACAGTTAAAAGGAATATCATTGAATCTTGTTTCATCAAGTCAAATAATAGAAATATTCTAAATTTAAGTCTTGGTTTATTTAAACTTGATGCTTTCATAATGAAAAAAGTTGTAGATAAATATAAGCAACAAAATTAATATATTCAGTTTTTACATGTTTTGGACTGTAAAGAAACTTGGTAATTTCGGTTAGGGTCAATCTGTTCAGGTTTGTGAGACCGTTGATATCCGATAATCTGGGATTATCTCTTTTTAATTTTTTATTTTTCCCTTTTGACAATTAACCATCTGGTATTCTTGATCTTGTATTGTACCTGAGACCATTTCTCTCCAATTGTACTTCATAACTCCTTGACAATGTCTGAGTAAAGACGAAAGCACTTGGATTTCTGACTATCATTTTCCTGTGGAATTCGCTTATTTATGAAGTCACGTGCATCTACTGTGATTTTTTAAGCATATATATTATATTTATATATATATATATATATATATATATATTATATATATATATATATTATATATAGTTATGTTCGGGATAATTTTTAGCAAATTGTGATTTCTTCCAACCACTCGAAATAAATCACTGAAAACTATACTCAACAATTTCTCAGGTTGAGAGTATCAATGACACTGGCCCACGACAAGAAATAAATGAGAGGCAGTTCTTCCTGCATTGGTGTGCTTTATTGAATACTAAAAGGGTTCTGGGAAATATTACAGCAGACAATGGAGTGACATCAAAGCGAAGTTCATTGCAAGACGGAATTCATTTCAGCAGTAATTTCTTGATTTTGATCTTCCAAAAGAAAATCTTGCAAAAGGAAGCTTCAAAGTCAAGGAATTCTCCAGACGACAATATATCTTGGAAATGTGAGCGGAGATGGAGAACCAGAAGATCTAGGGAAGGTCTGCAGCGGCCTCCTTGAATCCTGACGCAAGGGAGGCTGTGTACTTCCTGGCCTGGACGTCTCCTTCGGGGTCGACGTAGGTGAAGCTGCCGATGGTGCACCCTGTGGGCCACGGGTCTCCTGTGGTGGGCTGGGGCCTCCCATGTGGCCGAAGGAGTACTGCACTGTTTCGTCCTGGGCGTGGGACTGTCCTTCGACAAAGGGCTCGCCAGGGGCAGCTACAACAGCGACAGCAGCTGCAGGCACAGTAAGGATTGGAGCAGAATACACTACAGGAGCAGCAACTGGAACTGGTGCAGGGGCCACAACAGGAACAGGAGCAGAATAAGCAGCAGGTAAAAATGGAGCAGGAGCATGTATTACAGGTCTGCTAGCATACGTAGCAGGTTTAGGGGCACCGAATCGGATACCAGGTTCAGGGATCTTCGTGACAGCGGGACTTAAGCTGTCTGCGTGCACGATAGCCCTTGCACTTGGGACTATGCTGTAGGGTAGAACTGCAGCCTGGCAGGCTACAGCCGCCATCAGGATGACCTGAAGTTTAGGAATATGTTTTAGCGTCCGGTTCAGCAAAAGTGAAACTCGCTGAAAAAAATTAGGACTTATTGCACGTTTAATATAAAAGATGGAGTGAACCAAATCAGTCATCTAAATAAATCTAAGAGAAAATTATAAAGTTTAGTATGACATCCGTAATGTTTCTCTGTCAATGCTTCTCAGTAAAGAAAGAAATAACTCCATACAGGATATCCTCTGAACTGGTGCACTCTGACCACTGTGCTGTGAGAGTGGTCATGAACTGGAGAATAGTATGCGAGGGAAGCAAGAGTGGAAAATATGAGATAGATATAAGAAAGCTGAAAGATTGCAAAGACAGACGAGCCTTGGTAGAAATAGCAAGAGAAAATGGTCCAAGAATACAGAAATACACCAAATGGCAAACAGAACTGGACAAGATAATTGAGAAAGTGTAAGAAAAAAACAAAGTGAAAAAGAACAAATCAAGAGTATTAAGAGACCTAATGAGGGCTAGAAGGAGAATAAAAAAGGAAGATAAAAAATTCATTAGTGCAGAAAAGAAGAGGATATGGCAGGTGCAGGAGAAGTTAATAAGTGAATACATTATTAGAGAAAAAATGAAGGAAGATGGCATTAAAATAAAGGAGACAGCAGCTGGAATAAAATCCAAAGGAGTAAATGGAGCAGCCTTTTGGGACTTCAAGAAAAAACTTGACGGCACAAAACCAAATAATGTGGTGGCAGTAAGAAGCAAGGGAGGGAAAGTAATAGAAAATGTTGAAGAAATTAAAAGAGAATATGAACAATACTATAAAGATCTATTCATATTAGATAAACCTAAAGATGAAATCAGTAGGCTAGCAGATGAAACTAACCTCCAGTACCGGAAATGGATGTCCATAAGTGGGACAGGAAAAACGGAAAAAATCCAAAAGCCAACTATTCAAGATGTGGAAAAAGCAGTAAAGAACCTGAAGAATAAATACACCCCAGACTGTCAAGATATAAATAATATAATTATAAAAAGTTTGGGTACAGAAATGACTGAAAGTCTGGCGCTCTTAATTGGAGACATTGAAGAGCAGTCACACACTCCGGAAGACTGGGAGAAAATGAAAATATTATCACTGCATAAAAAAGGAAGCAAACTGGAATTAGAAAACAAGAGAGGGATATTCATTACAAGTAACATAAGCAAGGTATTTGAAAAAGTGAGGATGGAAATAACGAAGGATGAGTTAAACCAGAAGATAAGCCGGTTCCAATGTGGTGGCATAGAGGGAAGATCCACAGTTGATCACCTGCTAACCTTAAACGCAGTGATTGACTGCAACTCACTGTTAGAAGCCCCAATGTACATATGGTTTGGGGATGCGTATAAATGCTTTGACAAACTAGATCTGAAGGACTGCATCAAAGAGATAGGTAAAATGATAGGATGGAAAGATGCATGGTTGATAAGAAAAATGAATGAAAATGGCAAAGCAGCCATAAGATGCCCAGCGGGAGAAACTGACACAATTAACATAACAGAAAATGTGAGGCAAGGTACAATTTTTGGCCCAAAGATATGCAGCATAGTGACTGACAGAGTAAAGGATTTTATTTAGCAGGAAGAATGTAACATCATAAGAAACGTTAGCAATAGAGTCCCTAATATTTGTTGATGACATAATGTTCCCCACAAGCAGGAAAGAGGGAGTAGAAATGGCGATTGGCAACTGCCGTAGCCTAGAGCAGCTTAAGAAATTTACATTTAATACAAAGCCAAGTAAGTCAGCAGTGGCAGTAATAGATAAAAAAGCAAAGAAATCAGATGTACCAATAAAAACAGAACTGAAAAATGACCCAATTAGTAGCGTGAAAGAATATAAGTACTTAGGAGAATGGTACACACTGAATGGCTCAAAGGAAGCAAGTGTTAAAACGAGAAATCAAGAGGTTGAGTACCTACTAAGAGACAAAATCAGAAGGATTATGGGGAATGTTAACCCAACGTAGGGAAACAAAATGCACTAGAAAGTAACGGAAAAAGATCTATGAAACAGCAGTTGTACCAACCTTATTTGCCAACATAGAGACGTGGAGTAACGTAACGGAAAATGAATTAAATGCGCTAGAGAAAATGCAATATAGGATCCTTCGAGGAATGTATGAACAACCTAAGGGCACGCCGTATTGGGGAATTATAGCCGAGTCCGGCATATGGCCAGTAGCCTACAGAATTGAGTATAAGAAGTTAATGCTTTTCCACAACATAATAAATTCGGAGGAGAAAAGGGTAGTAAAAGAAATAGTTGAAGATCAGTTAAGAGCCCCATATGGGCAATGTTGGACAAAAATTGTGGTGAGCATATGCACCAAATATGATATAGAAATTAATGGACTAAGAGAATATCCCAAAGCAGCACTGAAAAAGGAAATAAAGAAAAAAATTAATCAAGATATCCAAGAGACTTTGAGAGAAAAGAGAAAAGAAATTAAGAAGCTGAAATTCATAGACGACTTCGAGGAAAACAAGGACATAAGGGAACTGGAAACAAAGGATGCGTGTATCATTATGAAAGCCAGACTGAATATGTTGAACTTAAGGGCCAACTTCCGGGGCAGATTTAATGAAGGTCTGTGAAACATGTAGAGTGGAGGAGGAAACCACCGAACATTTATTCAAGTGTCAATTACTACAAAAAGGAGATAAGGATATAAATTTAGGGACACCGTTATCCCCTAACAGAAGACTGGGAGAATATATAAGGATAGCCCTTAAAATTAAGAATGTTCTTAACCTGAAAAGCGATAGATGTCAAAGCTAAGTAACACGGCTCTGCCTCACTTATAAAGAAGAAGAAATGAAAGGGAGTTGGGGTAAAAGTAAATAAAGCTTTGCACCTCATAGTGTAGTGTGCCCGCAACTGTGTTTGTGGAGTGAGCGCCTAGGAACCAGGACTGAACACTGTAAATTGTGTCCCTCATAACTTTCCATTGTCAAAAGTGAGACTCACCACAGAATTGGAACCTGACACATCACAATATTAGAAGCTAGAACTTGTCTTCCCAGAAGTCGGAAGTGACGGTTAGTATACTTACGAAAGTCTTCATGGCAGGGGAGATCGAGAGAGCTGCGCTGGCATGAGCTCTTGCTCCTGGAGAAACCGATGATCTTGTGAACCTTATATACTGGATCATCTCCCCTGGACCCACGCCCTTCTAACGCTGGTGCTACTGGCACTACACCTGACGAAGGTCTGACCATCTCCCGCCAGCCCAATTATAAAAATAAAAAAAAGTAGACATGTGGATCTCATGAGAATTTCGAGGCCACTTTAAAGCGACGCATTGGTAATCTTCTTCGACTACTTTTTATGCAGGAGAGGTACCCCGCCTAAACTGCTTCCTTAATTAAGCTCGCCACTAACATTCAGTTATGCCTGCACAGTTATAACTGCGCAGTCGGACTGTGCAGACGAATCACACAGAGCCAGCCAGCCGTTTCCTCTGTCCGCAGCAGCCAAGGCGTCAACACCAACAATGCTCTGGAGTCTGGCTGTATAATTGACTCGCTGACATCACAAGAGAAATTCACACCCATGTGAATTTGTTAACTAAGAGTTTAAATTTGGCCCCAAGGACTTTCATAGTGTTTATTGATAATTTCATGAAAGAGAGATGAGTTCCCTCTACCTTCTCTTACTACCTAATGAGCACCATATTCTTTGGAAGCTTGAATTTTAAGTCAGTGGCCTCTTTGGGATTGTTCAATAATATTCACGACAGTAAAATAATAATGAATATCATGATTATTAATCTTAAGATCAACGCTACTCATATGGAACAAGCCCACCATAGGGGCCATTGACTTGAAATTCAGAGAATATGGTGTTCATTTGAAAGATGCAACAGAAAGAAGAGATCAGTTATCAAAAAAGAAAAAATATTTAATGAACATGTTAATAAAGACAGAGATAAAAGTTTATCAAAAGTATAACCTTATTCGGTGATAAAATTCTACGATCCCCTTTGTTTCAGAGAACATGAAATCTGTTAATGGTAAAATGTCAAATGAAAAACAATATTGCTTGACTGGTAGCTTTTATTGATAGCCAAAAGTCAGGAAGTTTAGAGAAATATCACAGCTGAGGAAAGTTTGAGATAAGAAAATATAGTTTTTTCAGGTCTGTCCACATTTTTCTGTCAGTAAAATTATCAAACATTATCATTATTGATGCCCTCTTTTAGACATCTGAATGTGCCAGGGAATTACTTTCATCAGGTGGAGAAAACGACTGAAGGAAAATCTAGAATTCTTTTGCATGAAAGTTAGAATAAAATTCATAAGAATATGTCTTGACTTTGTACTCTCTCCATTGACAAAAAAAAAAAATCAGAACAATTATGAAAGAATGGCTTGAATATTAAAAGACGAAATAAGTCTCACTGGTGTATGCCATGAATGATGATTTCTTGTATAGTTATTAATGTTCCTATGCTGACGATTACATAGCAGCAATCTAAAATGACACTGTAGGATTCATTTCTGAACTTGAGCTGAGACGGAGAACCCGAAGAAGATCTAGGGAAGGTCAGAGGCGGCCACCTTGAATCCTGAGGCAGGAGCTGCAGCGTACTTCCTGACCTGGACGTCTCCTTCGGGGTCGACGTAGGCGAAGCTACCGGCGGTGCGCCCAAGGGAGTCCCTGGTCTCGACGCGGGTGTTGGGGCCTCCCCAGTGGCCGAAGGAGTACTGCCCTGCTTCGTCCTGGGCGTGGAACTGTCCTCCGACGAAGGGCTCGCCGATGGAGGGCATGGGTGGCTCGGGTGCCTGAAGAGGCTCAGGGGCGGCTGCAATGGCTATAGAAGCTGCAGGCACAGCAGGAACTGGAGCAGAATAAGCAACAGGAGCAGCAACTTGAACTGGTGCAGGGGCCACAACAGGAACAGGAGCTGGAGCAGCAGCAGCTACAACTGGAGCGGAATAAGTAGCGGGTACTACAGCAGCAGACACAGCAGGTACAAATGGAGCAGGAGCATGTACTACAGGTCTGCTGGCATACGTAGCAGGTTTAGGGACACCGAATCGGATACCAGGCTCAGGGATCTTCATGACAGCAGGACTTAAGCTGTCTGCGTGCACGATAGCTCTCGCACTTGGGACTACGCTGTAGGGTAGAACTGAAGCCTGGCAGGCTACAGCCGCCATCAGGATCATCTGAAGTTTAGGAATATGTTTTAGCGTCCGGTTCAGAAAAGGAGCAAAACTCACTGAAAACAACGTGTTGCACATTTCATAGAAAAGATAGAATAAGCCAAGTTAGTCATCTCGTTAAGTCTAAGGGAAGTTTATGAGGGGTTAAGGGATTGAACATTGTAAAATAGACCCTTCAGGTGGTATTCAGACGTAAAAATCAATTGCACTAAGCCAAGTTCGAAGTGTGTGTGTGTGTGTTTATGTCGTGAAAGAGTATTTGAGCAACAATAAGATAAAAATAAGCGTCCTTATTTACATATGTGTGTCATCAAGTGTACAGTAAACATGACTTTCAAAGGTAAATCCTCTGAAAAAAAGGACTAGAATTACTTTTTTCTCAAATTCCGATTCTTTATCTCTTGTTCTCTCTCTCCAAATCTCTTATCCTCCCCCTTCCCGACACCTCTCTTCGATCTCTCTCTCTCTCTCTCTCTCTCTCTCTCTCTCTCTCTCTCTCTCTCTCTCTCTCTCAGCATAGACAGAGACGTACCTATGAATGTTTCATAGATTGTTATAAGCTGGTATATTCTGTTAACAGTTATTATGAAATGAACTCTATAGTAAGTTTTCTGGACATGTAAAATTTGAATGTTTATCCATAGAGTATAGTTCTCTGTAGTAATGTTTCTCTGTCAATGCTTCTCAGTAACGAGTGAACACTTTGTATCCTTGCTAACTTTACAAAAAATCATCTCTGCTTCCGTCCCGATCTTTCCAACGCCAAAAGCGAGACTCGCCACAGAATTGGAACCTGATACATCACAGAATTAGAAGTTAGAACTTCCTGCAGAAGTACTTACGAAAGTCTTCATGGTCGTAGAGATTGAGAGAGCTGCGATACTGTCCTGTTGAAGACGTGAGTAGGAGACCTTTTGTGATGTCCTGAAGATGATCCTGCAAGCCTTATATACCGGATCATCACCCCTGTGACCACGCCCTTCTAAAATTCTACTGCTACACCTGGCGACACCGGTCTGGTCACCACCCGCTAAATCAATTCTCGAAAAAAAGAAAAAAGGAGAATTATGGAGCTCATGACAAGATCCACCGAAACGAATATTTAACCGAAAACCTGAATGAGAATTTCGAGGCCACTTTTAAGCGGACGAGTTGGTATAATCTTCTTCGACTACTTTTTATATAGGAGAGGTGCCCCGCCTAAACTGGTTCCTGAAAGGTTCTTCAGTCCCGCTCTTCGAAATTTAGCGTGGACTGTTATGTGAATACATTATTACTCATTCGCTGTAAGTCACCTGAACATATTCGTCCGATTCCTAGGGATAAAAAGAAGAGTGTATAGTCTCTGACTGTCGAACAGTCTCTGAGAATCTCGCGCGATTGGGACTTCAGAAGTTCGAAAGAAGTAATGCATTATTACCCTGATGCTATTCTCCGCGAATTCTAATGCATTTTTATCTATTTATTAACTTATTTTTTTACCTTTGATAAGTGAGATCTCTTCTTTCTGGAGTTTCCTTTACCTTCTCTTAGTCTTACTTCCTAACGAACACCATATTCTTTGGAAGCTTGAATTTCAAGTCAGTAGCCACTGTGGGATTTGTTCATTGATATTCACGACAGTAAAATAATTGATGATGTAATGAATTCTAAAGTTTTTTTTTTTATGTTACGAGTCGAGATCCTATTCCAAATGATTATTTCTTTCGTCTTCTTTTGTATGAGAACAAGAAAGGAAGACGCAAAAGTAGGCCGAGGTTCTTCAGAGAAAGATAAGTAAAGGTAAGTTTGGTCTATTGAATTTCGCTTCTCAGACTCTGAACTGAGGGACAATCATTAAGAAAGGAATTGAGTAAAAAATTTGCGAACCTAATCCTGTTCAGATAGATTTGTAGTACTATTGGATCAAAATTAACAAAAGGGGTTGGATGGGCCGTTGTATAAATGACAGCATATCACTCAGCCATACTACAGTTGCATTCGTATCTCGTAAAAAAAGTGACCAGTAGATTCTATGTAATGTAAGTGACCTCAGCAGATTTGAAAAGATGGGTTGTTTCAAAGGTCATTCTCTACTACTACTCCTACTAGGACAGCAAGGCACCAAAACAGGTCAAGGATATAAATATTGCTCTTGAGACGCCTAAACCTCAGGACGAGAGATTAGTCAAATATGTGAGACTAATTATTTGCCGGTTAAGAAATGTATATTATTCACTTGATAAACTCTGGCTGTCAAGATGATTCTTCCTCCTCTTCAATTGTAGACAGTCTGTCAGACCATAATGCTAATAGGGAATGGCGATACGTTTTCATTTTTCTATATCCAAGGTTATAAGCGAACTTGTCAATAAAATACAAGACAGCTCTATTCCAGGTGTTGTAGCGAAGTCCTGTGTGTTGCAAACTTGCATCTCTGTTTAGCGGCCAGTTGTCAAACTACCAAAACTTCAATGAACTTCACCCAGGAGAACACGATAAGACAACAGAGACTAAATATAAATCAATCAGAAAAGCGTACCACCGTACTACCACGAGATCTCATCCTTATACGGATGTTAGTTTCGATCGAAACGGTTCAGCCGAGCTCATTTTCGGCTGAACTGGGTGTTTAGCGACCTTTAGATCAGCGTTGCCAACAGCAGGGTAATTGCCCTACACATAGGGTAATTTGACCAAATATTTTAGACCTAAGGGGCAATATTTTTCAAGTGCAGTGGGTAATTATTAACAATGCCTGTATTGAATCAACATCCCTTTATTAGTATATTATTTCTTATCAATCACAACCTCAGAATGTTGGGTAATTTCCAGTTATGTAGGGTAATTTCTTGTCTTTTGTAGGGTGCATAGGGTTAGAGGGGTTGGCATCACTGCCTTAGATTGTCCATAGTCCCCAAGGGGACTCAATAGCTATCACTCCGGGGTCTCCTGCCTTAGAGGGAGTGACTCCAGGTGTTGACAATCCTGATCTCAGCATATCCTTCCGGACGAGGTTGCTGGAAACAAGACGTAGTAATCTACTTTGCAAAACGGGACTGATTATACCTAGCACGTAACACTTACGTACTTAGGGTAGCAACTATAGTAGATTCACATCAACCGTGCATCTGTGTTCTAGGCCAGTCCCTTACGAAGCTTCTGATTGACTGTTGATGAGCCAATCACAGGGCTGGAAACTCTCACAGTCTCTCGAGAGAGTTCACATAGGCAGGATGTATGTTCCATCCTCCTGAGGAATACTTTGAATAACATATACCTCAGGGGAGGTGAAACATACATCCTGCCCATATGAACTCTCGAGAGAGACTGTGTATGAGTTTCCAGCCCTGCGATTGGCTTATCAACAGCCAATCAGGAGTGTCGTAAGGGACGGGCCTAGACATCAGGTGCACGGTTGATCTGAATCTACTGTAGTAGCAGCTCATGCCTCAGTTTTAATAGCGACAAATCCATCAATCAAAATAGGGTAGCAGAATAACAGTGAGGGCTAAAGGAATGTGGCTAAATCATTCTACATCTAAATCAAGTGGTTCGGTCTAAACTGAGGAAAATACCTATTGCATTGTATTGTATGGTGATTTTGCGCTGCATGGAACCAGTGGTTATTCAGCAGAGGGACTAACGGCTTTAAGTGACTTCCGAACCACGTCGAGAGTGAACTTCTATCATCAGAAATACACATCTCTCACACCTTAATGGAATGCCCGAGAATCGAACCAGCGACCACCGAGGTGGCAGGCCAATACCACACCGATCACGCCAATGAGGCGCTAAATACGTGAATGATTTATGCTGCCTGTTGGGGACTCTTGATAATGTTCGCTCAGAGGCTGACAAGAAGCTCTTGTTTTTAATGATCAATGGATGACTAGGTAAGAGTGCGTGCTTGTACATTAGATAGGGAGTGTTGTAAGTCTTGCACTACATACTGAAGAGAACTTACACACATGCGCATAGTTAGGGGTGGGTTCTTCTGCGTCCTGTCTGAGATTGACTAGCGACAGAGCAGAGTTTCAGAGCTGTTTGACGCTACACTATTATTATAGTTATTGTACTGAAAATAAACGGCTGTTTCTAAGGCATTCCAATTTATATATAGAGTTCTTCTCTATTTCTTCTCAGTATCTTCTTTACGCTGATGAAAAGAAGATAATAATAAGAATAGAGAAGACTATATATAAATTGAATACTGTAGAAACAGCCATTATTTTCAATGTTATTGCCTTCAGAGAAATTCTCTTCCTTATTATTATTATTATTGTTATTATTATTATTATTATTAATCATAAGATGAACGCTACTCATAAGGAACAAGCCCACCATAGGGGCCATTGACGTTGAAATTCAGGACTTCCAAAGAAATAATTATTTGGCGTTCATTTGAAAATAACGTAACAATAATAATAATAATAATAATAATAAAGGGAAGAGAATTTTTCTTGAGGGCAATAAAACCATTGAAAATTAAAAAATGGCGGTTTCTTTTACAGCATTCAATTATATATAGTCTTGCTCTTATTTCTTTTCAGAAGGCCATAGGACAAATACAAAGAAGAAGAAGGAGATCAGTTATTAGAAAAGAAAACTAAATAAACAAAAAATTATTAATAAAGACAGCCCGATTGCCAAAAGTTAATCAAAATTCCACGATCCCTTTTCGTTTCAGAGAAACATGAAATCTGTTAATAAGTAAAATGTTCAAAATTTTTTTTTTTTTTTTTTTTTTTGAAAAACAATCATCGCTTGAACTGGTATCCTTTATTTATGATAGCCAAAAGTTCAGGAAGTTTAAGAGAAATAAAATCACAGCTGAGGGAAGTTTGGAGATAAGAAAAATATAGTTTTTTCAGGTCTGTCCCCAACATTTTCTGTCAGTAAAAATTATTCAAAAACATTATCAATTTATTGATGCCCTCTTTTAGGACAATTTTGGATGTGAATACGAATTACTTTCAATCAGGTGGAGGAAAACCGATCTGAAGGAAAATCTATAGAATTCTTTTGCACTGAAAGTTAGGAATAAAAATTCAAAATTCATAAAGAATGTTGGTATTGACTGTTTGTACTCTTCTCTATTGAACAAAAAAAAAATCACGGGACAATTGCATGAAAGAATGGCTTGAATATTAAAAAGATGAAATAAGCTTCACTGGTGGGTATGACCATGACTGATGTATTTCGTTGTATAGTTATTAATGTTTCTATGCTTGACGAATTACATAGCAGCAATCTGAAAATGACACCTGTTGGATTCCATTTCTGAACTTGAACTGAGTACGAGGGGAACCCGAAGAAGATCTAGGGAAGGTCAGAGGCGGCCACCTTGAATCCTGAGGCAGGAGCTGCAGCGTACTTCCTGACCTGGACGTCTCCTTCGGGGTCGACGTAGGCGAAGCTACCGGCGGTGCGCCCAAGGGAGTCCCTGGTCTCGACGCGGGTGTTGGGGCCTCCCCAGTGGCCGAAGGAGTACTGCCCTGCTTCGTCCTGGGCGTGGAACTGTCCTCCGACGAAGGGCTCGCCGATGGAGGGCATGGGTGGCTCGGGTGCCTGAAGAGGCTCAGGGGCGGCTGCAATGGCTATAGAAGCTGCAGGCACAGCAGGGACTGGAGCAGAATAAGCAACAGGAGCAGCAAAGAACTTGAAACTGGTGCACGGGCCACAACAGGAACAGGAGCTGGAGGCAGCAGCAGCTAAAACTGGAGGCGGAATAAGTAGCAGGGTACTACAGCAGCAGACAGCAGGTACAAATGGAGCAGGAGCATGTACTACAGTCTGCTAGCATACGTAGCAGGTTTTAGGACATTGAACGGATACCAGGTTCAGGGATCTTCATGACAGCAGGACTTAAGCTGTCTGCGTGCACGATAGCTCTCGCACTTGGGACTACGCTGTAGGGTAGAACTGAAGCCTGGCAGGCTACAGCCGCCATCAGGATCATCTGAAGTTTAGGAATATGTTTTAGCGTCCGGTTCAGAAAAGGAGCAAAACTCACTGAAAATAACGTGTTGCACATTTCATAGAAAAGATAGAATGAGCCAAGTTAGTCATCTCGTTAAGTCTAAGGGAAGTTTATGAGGGGTTAAGGGATTGAACATTGTAAAATAGACCCTTCAGGTGGTATTCAGACGTAAAAATCAATTGCACTAAGCCAAGTTCGAAGTGTGTGTGTGTGTTTATGTCATGAAAGAGTATTGGAGCAACAATAAGATAAAAATAAGTGTCCTTATTTACATATGTGTGTCATCAAGTGTACAGTAAACATGACTTTCAAAGGATTTATCCTCGGAATATTTTGTCTTACATGCTCTCTCTCTCTCTCTCTCTCTCTCTCTCTCTCTCTCTCTCTCTCTCTCTCTCTCTCAGCATAGACAGAGACGTACCTATGAATGTTTCATAGATTGTTTTAGTAGTGAAGTGAATTAAAATGCACATTTCTGACAATGATATAGGTCTAAATGGACTTGCTTCCAGATTATGAATTACAGGGCGAAACGTCCTCAGACTAATATAAGCTGGTATATTTTGTTAACAGTTATTATGAAATGAACTCTATAGTAAGTTTTCTGGACATGTAAAATTTGAATGTTTATCCATAGAGTATAGTATGACATCAGTAATGTTTCTCTGTAGTAATGTTTCTCTGTCAATGCTTCTCAGTAACGAGTGAACACTTTGTATCCTTGCTAACTTTACAAAAAATCATCTCTGCTTCCGTCCCGATCTTTCCAACGTCAAAAGCGAGACTCGCCACAGAATTGGAACTGATTACTCACAGAATTAGAAGTTAGAACTTCCTGCAGAAGTACTTACGAAAGTCTTCATGGTCGTAGAGATTGAGAGAGCTGCGATACTGTCCTGTTGAAGACGTGAGTAGGAGACCTTTTGTGATGTCCTGAAGATGATCCTGCAAGCCTTATATACCGGATCATCACCCCTGTGACCACGCCCTTCTAAAATTCTACTGCTACACCTGGCGACACCAGTCTGGTCACCACCCGCTAAATCAATTCTCGAAAAAAAGGGAAAAAAGTAGACGTATGGAGCTCATGACGAGATCCACCGAAACGAATATTTAACCGAAAACCTGAAGAGAATTTCGAGGCCACTTTTAAGCGGACGAGTTGGTATAATCTTCTTCGACTACTTTTTATATAGGAGAGGTGCCCCGCCTAAACTGGTTCCTGAAAGGTTCTTCAGTCCCGCTCTGCAAAATTTAGCGTGGACTGTTATATGAATACATTATTATTCATTCGCTGTAAGTCACCTGGTAACAGATTCGTCCAATTCTTAGGGATAAAAAGAAGAGCGTATCGAAGAGTCTCTGAGAATCTCGCGCAATTTGGACTTCAGAAGTTCGAAAGAAATTGTAATGCATTATTACCCTGATGCTATTCTCCGCGAATTCTAATGCATTTTTATCTATTTATTAACTTATTTTTTTACCTTTGATAAGTGAGATCTCTTCTTTCTGGAGTTTCCTTTACCTTCTCTTAGTCTTACTTCCTAACGAACACCATATTCTTTGGAAGCTTGAATTTCAAGTCAGTAGCCACTGTGGGATTTGTTCATTGATATTCACGACAGTAAAATAATTGATGATGTAATGAATTCTAAAGTTTTTTTTTATGAAATTACGAGTCGAACTCCTATTCTATAAAAGATTATTCCAAATGATTATTTCTTTCGTCTTCTTTTGTATGAGAACAAGAAAGGAAGACGCAAAAGTAGGCCGAGGTTCTTCAAAGACAGATAAGTAAAGGTAAGTTTGGTCTATTGAATTTCGCTTCTCAGACTGAAATGAGGGACGATCATTCAGAAAGGAATTGAGTCAAAAATTTGCGAGCCTAATCCTGTTCAGATAGATTTGTAGTACTATTGGATCAAAATTAACAAAAGGGGTTGGATGAGCCGTTGTAAATATGACATCATATTACTCAGCCCTACTACCTGATAATGGCGCATTGGTTACTACAATTGCATTCGTATCTCGTAAAAAAGTAACCAGTAGATTCTATACAATAAAAGTGACCTCAGCAGATTTGAAAAGATGGGTTGTTTCAAAGGTCATTCTTAACTACTACTACTACTAGGACAGCAAGGCACCAAAACAGGTCAAGGATATAAATATTGCTCTTGAGACGCCTAAACCTCAGGACGAGAGATTAGTCAAATATGTGAGACTAATTATTTGCCGGTTAAGAAATGTATATTATTCACTTGATAAACTCTGGCTGTCAAGATGATTCTTCCTCCTCTTCAATTGTAGACAGTCTGTCAGACCATAATGCTAATAGGGAATGGCGATACGTTTTCATTTTTCTATATCCAAGGTTATAAGCGAACTTGTCAATAAAATACAAGACAGTTCTATTTCAGGTGTTGTAGCGAAGTCCTGTGTGTTGCAAACTTGCATCTCTGTCGAGCGGCCAGTTGTCAAACTACCAAAACTTCAATGAACTTCACCCAGGAGAACACGATAAGACAACAGAGACTAAATATAAATCAATCAGAAAAGCGTACCACCGTACTACCACGAGATCTCATCCTTATACGGATGTTAGTTTCGATCGAAACGGTTCAGCCGAGCTCATTTTCGGCTGAACTGGGTGTTTAGCGACCTTTAGATCAGCGTTGCCAACAGCAGGGTAATTGCCCTACACATAGGGTAATTTGACCAAATATTTTAGACCTAAGGGGCAATATTTTCAAGTGCAGGGTAATTATTACAATGCCTGTATTGATCAACATCTTTATTAGTATAATTTCTTATCATCACAACCTCAGAATGTTGGGTAATTTCCAGTTATGTAGGGTAATTTCTTGTCTTTTGTAGGGTGCATAGGGTTAGAGGGGTTGGCATCACTGCCTTAGATTGTCCATAGTCCCCAAGGGGACTCAATAGCTATCACTCCGGGGTCTCCTGCCTTAGAGGGAGTGATTCCAGAAGGTGTTGACAATCCTGATCTCAGCATATCCTTCCGGACGAGGTTGCTGGAAACAAGACGTAGTAATCTACTTTGCAAAACGGGACTGATTATACCTAGCACGTAACACTTACGTACTTAGGGTAGCAACTATAGTAGATTCACATCAACCGTGCATCTGTGTTCTAGGCCAGTCCCTTACGAAGCTTCTGATTGACTGTTGATGAGCCAATTACAGGGCTGGAAACTCTCACAGTCTCTCGAGAGAGTTCACATAGGCAGGATGTATGTTCCATCCCTCCTGAGGAATACTTTTGAATGACGTATACCTCAGGGGAGGTGAAACATACATCCTGCCCATATGAACTCTCGAGAGAGACTGTGTATGAGTTTCCAGCCCTGTGAATGGCTTATCAACAGCCAATCAGGAGTGCCGTAAGGGACGGGCCTAGACATCAGGTGCACGGTTGATCTGAATCTACTGTAGTAGCAGCTCATGCGTCAGTTTTAATAGCGACAAATCCATCAATCAAAATAGGGTAGCAGAATAACAGTGAGGGCTAAAGGAATGTGGCTAAATCATTCTACATCTAAATCAAGTGGTTCCGGTCTAAACTGAGGAAAATACCTATTGCATTGTATTGTATGGTGAATTTGCGCTGCATGGAACCAGTGGTTATTCAGCAGAGGGACCAACGGCTTTAAGAGACTTCCGAACCACGTCGAGAGTGAACTTCTATCACCAGAAATACACATCTCTCACACCTTAATGGAATGCCCGAGAATCGAACCAGCGACCACCGAGGTGGCAGGCCAATACCACACCGATCACGCCAATGAGGCGCTAAATACGTGAATGATTTATGCTGCCCGTTGGGGACTCTTGATAATGTTCGCTCTGAGGCTGACAAGAAGCTCTTGTTTTTAATGATCAATGGATGAGGTAAGAGTGCGTGCTTGTACATTAGATAGGGAGTGTTGTAGGTCTTGCACTACATACTGAAGAGAACTTACACACATGCGCATAGTTAGGGGTGGGTTCTTCTGCGTCCTGTCTGAGATTGACTAGCGACAGAGCAGAGTTTCAGAGCTGTTTGACGCTACACTATTATTATAGTTATTGTTACTGAAAATAACGGCTGTTTCTAAGGCATTCAATTTATATATAGAGTTCTCTCTATTCTTCTTAGTATCTTCTTTACGCTGATGAAAAGAAGATAATAATAAGAATAGAGAAGACTATATATAAATTGAATACTGTAGAAACAGCCATTATTTTCAATGTTATTGACCTCGGAGAAATTCTCTTCCCTTATTATTATTATTGTTATTATTATTATTATTATTATTATTATTATTATTAATCATAAGATGAACGCTACTCATAAGTAACAAGCCCACCATAGGGGCCATTGACTTGAAATTCAGGCTTCCAAAGAATATTATGGAGTTCATTTGAAATAAGTAACAATAATAATAATAAGGGAAGAGAATTTCTCTGAGGGCAATAACATTGAAAATAATGGCTGTTTCTACAGCATTCAATTTATATATAGTCTTCTCTATTCTTTTCAGAAGGCCATAGGAAATACAGAAGAAGAAGAGATCAGTTATTAGAAAAGAAAATAAATAAACATATTAATAAAGACAGATGTAAAAGTTAATCAAAATTCCACGATCCCCTTTGTTTCAGAGAACATGAAATCTGTTAATGGTAAAATGTCAAATGAAAAACAATATCGCTTGACTGGTATCCTTTATTGATAGCCAAAAGTCAGGAAGGTTTGAGGAATATCACAGCTGAGGGAAGTTTGAGATAAGAAAATATAGTTTTTTCAGGTCTGTCCACATTTGTTGTCAGAAAAAATAAAATGATCATACAAACAATTATTATTTAGACATCTGAATGTGCCTGGGAATTACTTTCATCAGATGGAGAAAACGACTGAAGGAAAATCAAGAATTCTTTTGCATGAAAGTTAGAACAAAATTCATAAGAATATGTCTTGACTTTGTACTCTCTCCATTGACAAAAAATCAGAACAATTATGAAAGAATGGCTTGAATAATAAAAGATGAAATAAGTCTCACTGGTGTATGCCATGAATGATGATTTCTTGTATAGTTATTAATGTTCCTATGCTGATGATTACATAGCAACAATCTAAAATGACACTGTTGGATTCATTTCTGAACTTGAGCTGAGACGGGGAACCCGAAGAAGATCTAGGGAAGGTCAGAGGCGGCCACCTTGAATCCTGAGGCAGGAGCTGCAGCGTACTTCCTGACCTGGACGTCTCCTTCGGGGTCGACGTAGGCGAAGCTACCGGCGGTGCGCCCAAGGGAGTCCCTGGTCTCGACGCGGGTGTTGGGGCCTCCCCAGTGGCCGAAGGAGTACTGCCCTGCTTCGTCCTGGGCGTGGAACTGTCCTCCGACGAAGGGCTCGCCGATGGAGGGCATGGGTGGCTCGGGTGCCTGAAGAGGCTCAGGGGCGGCTGCAATGGCTATAGAAGCTGCAGGCACAGCAGGAACTGGAGCAGAATAAGCAACAGGAGCAGCAACTTGAACTGGTGCACGGGCCACAACAGGAACAGGAGCTGGAGCAGCAGCAGCTAAAACTGGAGCGGAATAAGTAGCAGGTACTACAGCAGCAGATACAGCAGGTACAAATGGAGCAGGAGCATGTACTACAGGTCTGCTAGCATACGTAGCAGGTTTAGGGACATTGAAACGGATACCAGGTTCAGGGATCTTCATGACAGCAGGACTTAAGCTGTCTGCGTGCACGATAGCTCTCGCACTTGGGACTACGCTGTAGGGTAGAACTGAAGCCTGGCAGGCTACAGCCGCCATCAGGATCACCTGAAGTGTAGAAATGTATTTGAATCTTCCGTGCAGTAATGGTTAGTACTAGAGATATACAAGTAAAATTGATAATTTAATTTAGACAAATATGATTATGTGATATATTATAAAAAATAGGAAACAAATATTGTTATTCTTGAACATTCTCCAGTTAAAGGGTACAGTGTCAGGGCAGAATCTGGTAAATCTTATTTTAGCCAAAATTCCTACCATATCGTCGCTGTGCTAGATAAATTTCTCTTAAAAAAACGACATTACACATTTGTTTATGTTGAGGCGAATATACTTTTTTCATGTAGTACTTGTCACTTATGTCGAAATGAACTAGTTAAAAAAAAATCTATATACAGGTTTTGATAGAGCATGAGAGATGAAATTCAATAAAATTGCTGGAAACTTCAAAGATTTATAGCGCACGAATCATCTACCTCTTTACTTTACAAGTTACATCCAACAGTTTTAAAAAAAGATAAAGTTATCGAAAATCTCAGGCCCACACCACAATTGAGACCATGTTTTTCAGTGTTAATCCCCTAGGAGCTCACGAGACAAAGATTCAGAACTGCCGCCAAGAACCTCTGGGTCTATACTTACGAGAGTCTTCATGGCGAACGAGAGAGGACTGCACAGGAGGTCTGCTGAAGAAGAGAAGAGGGGACCTTGTGACGCCTTGAAGATGATCCCGTGATCCTTATATACTGGCGCATCTCCTCCTGAGACCACGCCCTTCTATCGCAGCCGAACTCTATCCCCTCCCCACCCCTCCTCTCTCATTTATACCATCCTCTTCTCCTTCCAGAAAAAAAGAAGAGCCGATGGCTATGTGCTATGAACAGATATCACGATCGGATCATCATTTCAAATACTAACATGGTACTACTTAGTTCAATGATGCATCCCTGCCATAGATCCCTTCCCCACCCCTCCTCCCTCATTGACACCCTCCTCCTTCTCCTCTCCTTCCAGAAAAAAAGAAGAGCCGAAGGCGATGTGCTACGAACGGATACCACGAAGTATCATCAATTGAATACGTTCTCCGGACTCCAAAAGGAGGAGACTATAACATGGTACTACTTAGTGCAATGATGTTCTTTAGGACTAGCGTAAGTGGTAGGTACCATTGCGTAAATTAGAGTAAAAATATAAAAAAAGGCACCGAAATTCTTGGTTTATTGAGGCCTTGTTACAAAATTGGGTCTGGCTTCATAGTTTCGTCTTTTTTTTTTTTTTTTTTTTTTTTTTTTTTTTTTTTTTTTTTTTATGAGAGATGGAGCCTCGCCTAGACTGGTTCCTATGGCATTTTAGCTCAGTTCTAAGGCAGTTGCGCTGCACTTGGTAGAAGTATACATCTAAGAGCTAAATTTCTAAAGAAAGAGAAGGACTACACAGTTATACTCCATTGTACACGCAATCTCTTGATACAGTAATGGACTAAAAACAGATGACAGATGTAAGTTTTTGGATAAAACGTGGACGAATGACATAAATAAAAGTTCTGACAACGCGATAGCCTTGAAGTTACTTTACAAATAAACTGTAGGTGTCAAAAACATCAGCCAGTTACAGTTTTCTTTAAAACGGCCGCTGAACTAATCTCAACATTATTGTTCGTGTTTGGACACATTTTGTTATCTGTGTTGTCTTTGGAACCGCTCTCTTTCAAATCAAGTTCCTTAACTTTGATGCTCCATTGTGAATTCATTGTGAATTTAAAAGCCACTTCGCTGTGATAAATCAGTTTCAATCGGTATTGTATTATGTTCGTTCTCCGTTCCTAGCTATTTTAATTTCATAAATGACGACAATAAACCATTAAATATTTTGTTCCTGGTAATATTCTGATAACTTAACTCATTCAGTTATTCATTGTGTCATTAGGAGACTTTCCCACTATACACTCGTGAGGATAGCTAATAAAATCTATAGTAGATTGAGATCGGAAGCTCCTTATCTTGATGGCCGAATGTATAAGCCACTGCTGCTTTTGTATCAACCTAAAAAAAGCATAGATCCGACTCCATGGTCAAGGTAGGTGCAAAAATGGTCGTATAGATGCAGTCAATATAAGCATAACGAATGTGAAAGTGCAAGACGAAACTGTATTAAACTCGCTTGAGAGACAAAATCAGCTCAGTGGAAGACCTAATTAAATTTAATTACAACCTATTAAACCTGTTTCATTCGTTTCTTTGACTTTCCGGTGAATCTATAAATGGATTTTAACATTCCTTTCCCGCGTCGACAGGCCTTGCACGGAACTGTGAGCGCATTCGACTGGCACTCTCGGTCTCTGTTAGTGACGGTTACATACTTTCCATAGGTCTTTCAGTATTCAGTAACTACCTGTCTTAGTTGCTGCAGACATCATCTGTCTTCATAACTTTTTTAGTGGAAATATCGTGTTGTTTTCGACCAATCTCCGCCTGCAATTCGAAATTCGAACCATTGTATACCTTCAACTGCGTTCACGGTGACATGACTTTCAGAAATTCTTGCACAATACCACTCCCGGGACGCTCTCTCTCTCTCTCTCTCTCTCTCTCTCTCTCTCTCTCTCTCTCTCTCTCTCCTCTCAAGACTTTCATGACAAGGCCTGGCTGCATTTAGCTTTCCTGATCAGAAGAATGTACGTATGTATGTGTGTATGTATATCATACAAAACTTCTTCTAATGTGTGTATGTATATCATACAAGACTTCTTCCAATGATAGATGTTTCATTAAGTATTGTTAATTGCTAACATTGTGACTAACACAAATACAGTTCCTTTGCATCAGTCACAAGTATAGTTAAACACTTAAGTTAAACACTTAAACATACAATTTCAACACAACTATAATGATGTTAACTCCTCTGCTTGGCGCATCAGAATAGGCGATGTCTTTTCGGTAAAATAGTGCTAGTTCTAGCTAATCTAGAATATCAATCTGATGCACTAAGCAGTGGAGCGTCAGTCTATCAATGGAGTACGCCTGTGAGTTTGGAAATAGTATTTATTTACATTCAAATGCCATTGAGTGTTCTGATGCTTTCACTGGGTATTAGGGCCTCTGTAGAACTACGATAGTTCTACACGTTATATAGATGTTTCACATGTTCTTCCGACTTTCAGAGGCAAGCCAGTTTTCATTAGTCCTATGAATAAATCCATGCATGGAACTAAATTCTGAGACTACCTGAAGTTTATAGACGATGCAAAGCTGATGATCATTGTACCAGCTACAAACTCTAACACTGCCTGAAATTTATAGACGATACAAAGCTGATGATCACTGTGCCAGCTGAAAGCAGATCTGTGGAAAGTATTTTGCCAGCTTTCAACAGAATCAAAACTTACTGCAGGACCACAAAAATGGCAGGAAAGCTGTCATCCTTACCTTGATTTCAGCGTAAAAACTCTCTCTGCTTGAGCGCTTGTAAAAATGAAACAGATTTTATGATGAGGTGACGACAGAAGTTTCCTTGAAAGAAAGGGGATTTAGGATTCAGTCGTGGATAAAATTCTAAAGAAGAGGAAATGCAAAGAGATGAGAAATCACATACTGAGAGAGAAAGGTAAGTTTTGGGTGCCTTTTCATTACTGGTTAGTACCAGTATACTGTGTTTCAATAACAGTTCAGTATTGAACTACAGTTAAGGCTTTTATTTATATATTTCTTGCGTTTAAATATATTTCTAAAATATTATTAAGGCATTTTAAACTTATGAGAGGGAGCAGACAGCAGGCTGAGTTATCAATACAATGCCCTGCACAGGACTCATTGAACGAATAGTTTAGGCCTATATTTCTGTACAGCATCCTTAGGTCGGAATTCGCCTCGCTGGGAATTTGTCCCCGTTTCCTAAAGGTCTAATCTGTCTTGCGAAGTGGCCAAATGAGACAAATTCGACCTCGACATTAAGTGTTGCTCACCTTGAGAGTGGTCCAATATGGTTAATTGAGGCGGTCTAGCCTATGGGTCTAACTATGGGACGTCCAGTTTTTGGTTAACGACCTTAGTAATGGTTCTCAGTTCATATAGTATAATGGACGCGTAGACCGATCACGCCAAGACATTTATAGGGGATGTTCAATCGATATTTACGCTGAATCTTGTCTCGATTATTTGAATAAAGTTTTGTTTCAGCTGGGACGTGAAATCTCACTCGGAGGAATACGTGAAGCAATATTTTGAATATTGTCGACAAGTAGTGTTACGTAGAATATTATTGATAATACGTATAAAAAAGCAATCCAAATCAGGAACTATAAGTTTCGAAACTGTCAATTCAGCTGTGATAAATCTACAGTACATGTCTATTTCAATGCCGAATGACAGTCATATCCTTCTAATTATATTTTGATATCAACCTTAGGATACGTTCACTAAACTCACTCTCACACACACACACACAACAGAGATAATTTTGGAGTCTGATTTAGCATAATAGAGCCAATTATCAATTCGTACCAAAGGTCTGACAATGACTGCAAATAAATTCGCATTATTGCAGCGAACTTCATAGTAGGCCTATACGTAATTGCTTTCAGAAGTAATGTCATCAAGGCTTCTGATTTATGTAATATTTTGGCATTTCTTCCGAGAATTTTCCCTATATTTACTTTCAAGTGAGATCTTGGAACTTCTAGCACATGATTTTCTTTATTTTTGAAGTACTGACCTCTGGTTTTACGCCTTTAACAGCGACTGGTATTCAAATACGCACCAGCGTTCCAAATTTATTAAAATAATGCTACTTATAAATAGATCATTTTCATTATCTGTGATTCGTAACCGATTACATACATAAAACCGTAAGTTTGTTTTAGCTTTTCCCTTGGCTATTTCTCATTCAGTATTTTGAGTACATGGAGCAGTGATCAAGAATTGTACAAGTGCATGAGCTGATCTGAAATTTAATCACTACACACTGAACTGAAACACAATCACTAGAGACCAGACACTCGTGGAAAAACTCTATCTTCCCTTTTTCTTTTTTGTTTTTAACTAATTGAAAAAAAATCCTTTTCACTTAATGATGTTCCTGTAAACTTAAAAACTTAACCGCTCAGTACCGGTTCCAAGCCCGTATAAAAGAAGAAAGGAAGGTTTGGAGTCCTCTTGGAAGGGAATCCTTTCGGTGAAACTTCTGCAAAAACTGAGTAGGAATTGAGCCGTTCAAGACAGAGGCATCTGGAAGCTGAAGGAGGCATATCAGAGATCCTGGGACCACAACAAGCGATAAAACTGAAGAAGAAGAAGAAGAAAAAAAATTAGTTTAGCGCCACGGCCGTCACTTCAACCTCTAACTTCTACACCAACTTGACTCCTCGTCCACCGCGACCACTTTTTTTAGTCTCACTACCCCTTCCTCACGTCGTCGGTTATTCCCCTGTTTTTATATTTGACTGAACTCGAAGACGTTTTGCTCTCGGTATCATCCTGGTTCCTCCTCACCTCCTCTTCCTTCTCCTCTTCGTCTCCAAGCCAGGTTTTTTGAGGGACCATTTTTTGGGGGGCGGGGCACCCCTTCTGTCTATCCTAAAGTGGGCAGCCTTTGCGAATCTGGTCAGGGCGTGGTCACTGAGCTGTATACATAGGCAGAGAACTTGCTGTTGCTGGGGTCCTAATTATATGAATCTCTGCTCTTCTTTTTATGGCTGGGATGAAGTTATTCAGTCTACGTTGAGTGGATATGATGAACAAAAGAATAAATACGCGAAAGGGTGCACAGATCATAACTGGACAGTAATCAGAAGTGTAAAACTGTATTACTGTATCTTTTTTGCAAGTTCTCGTAACCTCAGACAAGGCTTTTGCATTTGCCCCCCAAAAAAGGGGGGTTGGTTTTCTCCTGAATTGACACTCATATCTCTCTCAAACCTAATAATATCGTAGTCAAAATCCATATATATTGATTGATGTAACCCCGCTAACAAATATAATCCCAAGTAGGAGGTGACAGACAGAAACTAAATTAGATTTAATAACAATTGAAACTAACTATGACAGATAAACAAAGCTAGACTGAGATACATACCCAAATAAACATCCCTTCAAAAATATAAATGAATCAGGAAAATGAAGCCAAATGAGTATCTTGTTTCAAATTTGAGTGCCTTGTCACCCATTAGACTAATGCTGTCTTCAAACGCAGTATTGTTAGCCACTGAAGAATGGCTTACGTCTCCTTTAGCTAACAAGTAATCCTGCTTTCAAAAAATCTATAGAATTGTCGACAAAATGCGTGGAAGCGTGTGCAAAGAATTGAACCTTATTCAAGACCCAATACAAAATGGGAAATATCTGGATTCCCCGAGTTTTTGTCCAGGGCGTGGCGGCCACCTCCACATGGGAGATGCAAAGGGTGTGGTACCCTGGGGCAATTCTGCCCTGTATTTCTTTTCTGAAGGTATGTTGCCCACCGCTACCAGAAGAATTAGGGCTAAGAACGTTATGTAACTCGAGACCCTTCAATAAATAGTTTTTTTTAAAAAGACAACTATACAAGGATAGTCGTTGGCACCACGTAAAGGCGTTCAGTTAGGCCTACGGTTCGTTTCTCCCTGCCCAGGCAAATACGATCTTCATGCGTATTTGCCTGCGAATGATTATAAAACTCTTTAAGCTCTCCTGACCAATTCAACTTCGAATATTCTCTCAACTGAATTTACAAATGAATGTACGATCGTAAACCGCTTAGCAGTGATGACCGTAATACTAATCTATATAGGTCTAGTTGCGTTCATCTGTCAACGAAAATGTCTGATTGTAGCGTGGATTGGACATTACGTATCATGACGCTTCTTTTATTTCTTCGCTTATGATTCTCACGGACTCTTCAATAATTCAACTCCAGTTTTTCTTCATCTCGCTGGCAGTTGCCTTGAACTTGCTAAGAGGGGGAACGTTGTTCTCCTTGAGAAGGAAAACGAATGAAAAAATGAAAGTTGGTCACGATTTGTGTGTGCATTGTTTTGATTTTACGAATTGTGTCTTTTCAGGGATAGTAAACTACACGTATAATCTAATTTTTTATACATTTTTTTAATGAGAAAACCTGTATAAATAGATTGACTCAGTACTAGACTTATAGTTTTTTTTCTCTCTCTTTATTGTATCCGCCGTAAGCAAAGTCTATTTCCTTGAAGTGGAATCACATAGCACAACGCGCTATACATATGTTTGTAATCACATACTCACACAAAAGTATATTCACTACAGCCGCTGTTTAGCTTTTAGCTTTTACTTTACATCCGTCCACGCGTCCTTTATTCAATATTAAACTTGTCCAACCTCTGTAACTATTACTTCTCTGTGGAACTGCGGGATTCCACCTTTAGATATATTGGCGTCATCTCTGTTAAAAGAAATTCCTCCAGAACGATATATATTTTGATGTTATTGAAGGTCAGTTTTGTAATAGCTCTAAAAGTTTATTTACTACATATTTTTCCCACCACTTAAATCTAAAACCCGTATGGTATTTAAACCTCAATCTTATAGAAATATAAGGTATACCCTTACGAAATGACACAAGAGACGGCGTTGCTCTGGTCTGTTAATTGAGCAGTGATGTGGTGTTTGTCTTCATAACAATAGTTTGCTCCTGTGTATTCTTGTTTTGCAGCGCTCATTTCTGCTTTCGTGAGGAAGAAGGAAGAAGAATTCAACTTCGTATTACCCGGGAAACTTACCGACAGTTTATATTGGCAGTTATACCAGGAATTATTCCAGCCATACCGAATTTCCCAAGGACAACAGTGTGTTAGCCTAGTGAGTACAACTTATAGTTTGTGGTGATGTAGGTTGTAACTTCATATTGTATTAACCAATTATGACTTATTAGTGCCGTAATGATGTCCAGGTTACCCAGTGCCTTATTAAATATGACATTTAGTTCCCAAAAGTTAACATATGATTGATCAGAACAAATTAGCCCAAAAATGTTGTTGGGAGGATAGGAGGATAACCATTCTGACGGAAGATCAAGGTGTATTTTTGTTTTATATTATCCATTTATCTATCCTGTAATTGACATGTTGGCATTATTGTGTGCTTGTCGATTTTTTCTGTTTTTCGTAAGTTTCGTGGCTCCTTTATTGCGTTTCGTTTTGTTTTCGTTTGAGTTTTTTTTTTTTCATTTCTTTTTTAGGAAACTGTAGGTTTTCGATAACAGAGTTTACTGCCATCAGAGTCCTGGAACGCGCATCGCAAATTTTGGCTCAATTTGCACGCAAAACAATCTTTTTTCACTTGTAGTTGTTCACTGAAAATAACTGAAAATGAAAATTAATTGACTTTTGAGCCTCAAACACGGTAACTAACGTTTTGAATTTATTATTAGCGGCTAATTTATCCGCGAGTATATTCAGTATTTTCTGAAACTTACGAAGCGCTGAGTGGCTAAAAATGCTCTTAAATGTATACTCTCTCTCTCTCTCTCTCTCTCTCTCTCTCTCTCTCTCTCTCTCTCTCTCTCATTGAGATGGAGAAATATAGCAAGCTGTAAGTGAAATAAAAGAGGTAACATTTTTCATTCTCGTATTTTATTTAACTGAATTATAAAGAAGAAGAAGAGAAGTTAAAGCTATTTACAAAAGGTCGCGACGTCACAGTTAAAAGCCTTCCTAAACGACGGTTAAAGACGACTGTATGGATCTAACTGCAGCCACGGCACGGGCGTGGGCGGCCTTGACTTGGGCCACCTCGGGAGTGTCCTGGACGACTAAATTGCGGTCCACCGGAAGGTCGGAAGCGGCCACCTTGAATCCTGACGCAGGGGCGGCTGCGTACTTCCTCACCTGGACGTCTCCTTCGGGGTCGACGTAGGCGAAGCTGCCGGTGGTGCGCCCCAGGGAGTCTCTGGTCTCGACGCGGGTGTTGGGGCCTCCCCAGTGGCCGAAGGAGTATTGGCCGGCTTCGTCCTGGGCGTGGAATTGTCCGCCGACGAAGGGCTCGCCGATGGAGGGCATGGGCGGCTCGGGAGCTTGCAGGGGTTCTGGGGCTACTGCTACGGCCACGGGCGATGCCATGGGGACCACAGGGGCAGGAACTGCTGCTGCTGCAGCCTTAACGACAGGGATAGGGGCAGGGGCAGCCGAGATCACAGGGGCAGCCTTCAGGACTGGTAGATGGGCAGCCACAGGGGCAGGAACCACAGGTGCAGGGATAGACGATATCACAGGAGCGACCACCGGGGCACCAGCTGCCAAAATTCCTCCGGAGGAGGACCTGACGGAAACAGTCGGGTATGGTGGGAGGGCCAGGTTCAGATCGGGAGCGGAAATTCGAACGACGGCCGGGTCAGACGGGTGGAAGGCGTAGGCAGTCCATGGCTGACCTCCTATGATGACCGGTGTCTGGCGCATGGGTTGTCCTAGGCAGCTGCAGCCGGCCAGCAGCGCTACGACCTGGAGAAGTGAGATTAAAACATGGCTTAGTACTACAGTAACTTGGAAGCAAGATTTTTCCCTGAAGTCAATATGACACTTTTTATGATATTTTTTAAACAAAAGACTAAAAATAACACTCTAAACCAATGCACGTACGTTAAAAATACATTATTGAATTGTTAAAACGATTATATACCATTGCAAGTCGTTTCTGAAGCCAAAAAACAAAAGAATAAAAACAAAAACTTAGTGGGTTAGTACTACAGCAACTTGGAAGCAAGATTTGTCCTTAACAGAAGTCAATATGACACTTTTTATTATATTTTCTATAACAAAAGACTAAATACAACACTCTAGACCAATGCACGTACGTGAAAAAGCACATTATTGAATTGTTAAAACGATTATATACCATTGCAAGTCGCTTTTGAAGCCGCCGCCCCCCCCCAAAAAAAAAAATTTGAATTGAATGACAACGGCCGAGGACGCTCGTCGCATCCCCGTAATAAGTCTAATCATTAGTCACTAACCAAAGCCTTCATTATTCCGGAGGACCTCATCTTCTTCAAGGGACGGCTACGGCGGGAGTGTGATGTTCTGAGGAAGACACCATTTCTTTATATAGGGACCCTCTCATCGTCGGCGCATGAATCTCCCGCCGCTCCTCCGAGGTCGTGAGAGTACGTATACCGCAGGGTAGGGATCCCTCACACAACCACTTAGCGTACCAGAGACCACCATCCCTCTCCCCACGCCACGCCCTTTGTTGAAACGCTGTTTTTTTGGGGGCGTATATTCAAAACGCAGAATAGAGATGCTGCTATAGACTAGTTACGTCACTCAGCGACCTTCAGCCAGGGGCCAGGATGGGAAAAAAACTAAAGGTTAAAGGTTTTTCAACTTGGATCGAAGGTTCTGCTGCTGAGAAAAACGTCCCTGTGTGAAATTTGTTTGATAAAGTATATAGTTCCTTTGTGATACAAAGACAGTAGTCACTATTGACAAATACTTTTGACATGATAATCATTGTAATTGAAATGATGATGGTAACAGTCCCGCAGCCCGGACCATTGAAATACAACGAACGAGATACCGACTGTAACCCCTACTGGTATTTACTCTAGGAGTAGACTTGTAAACTGTGAAACTGACCGTCTGCCGAAAATATATGGGTGGCTTACTTAACAAGCACCACAAATTGCTTGTTAGATTTTGGGTCTAGATCCAATATATGAGATACCTGATAAAACTAATATATAATATATCTGTAGACTCTACTGAATATAGAATGACCAGTGACATACATTTTGGAGGGTGGGTTCCCCCTGACAGACGCACTGAAAAGGGGGGGGTTAATTGGATCTAGATCCTACTTAGGAGATACCGAGTGAAATTTACACTACAATAGGACTGCACATCCTAGAATACTGTGGTGGTAAGGACAGACATTTTAGTTGGTGGTTACCCCCTGACAGACACCCCACAACGAGTCGGGAGGGGGAGGGCGAGACAGGATTTGTATCCAACATGGAGATACCAACTAAAATTTCTACTACAATAGCACTTCATATCCTAGAATGCTGTGATGGTAATACCAGACATTTTAGTGGGTGGTTACTCCCTCACAGACACCCCACAATGAGTGGGGAGGGAAAGGGGAGACAATATCTGCATCCAACATTGGAGATACCAACTAAAATTTGTACTACAATAACACTTCATATCCTAGAATGCTGTAATGGTAATGACAGACATTTTAGTGGGTAGTTACCCCTGACAGACACCCCACAACGAGTGGGGGGGAGGGGGAAGGGCAACCCCTGATAATTAATGTCTAGACTAGTATAGTAGGCTACTCTTGACCCGTATTATAAATTATCGTGATATATTTAATAAATATTTTTATCCTTTCTATATCCATTGCATTTATCTAAGAAAAAAATTATTTATTTGTTTCATATAAATAACACTCATCTGTAGGCCCATAATAATTCAGTCATATTATTATTTGTCAAGCAAGCAACTGACTTCAATTATAGTGCTCGCTGTAGCTTTGTTTACGAGATGAAAATCAATGTAGCGGTGGCTGGAAGACTGGCACTGTAAAGTAACATATAAGTTCTTATCATTATTAGAGTTATTGCTGTAAAATGTCTATGTACATAACATTTGTTAAATAGAGTAACACGCACCCATTAAATAGATAGTAATACATATGTAATATATACGCTCATAATAATTGCGCTATAGCCTACTCAGTTTGTTTTATCGAAGCAGGACTATCTTCTTTTGGTTTCAGCTGACTTTTATACTAATGAAATCATGGATACATTTTTGTATTATCAGTTTTATGAATTAATATTATTGTTACTATAGTCGATTTTTTTTTCGGCTGGTGTAAAATTCGTGAGATATAATACACCTGGCAGAAGGACACAAAGGATCTCTGTATTTTAAACAGTCTCTCCACACACCAAGTTATTTGGAACATTTCCATTCTCTCAAGAAGATTATGAATAAATATAAGAGCAAACTAGCCCCCCCCCAAAAAAAAAAAAAAAAAAAAAAAAAAAAAAAAAAAAAAAAAAAAAAAAATAATCACCTAGCGTTAATGTAAAGAAAAGAGAAATGAAAAATTAGTGCGATTGTCAATTTTTCTATCGTTAATGTTTAATGAGTAAGCGTTTAGCGAATTGATAGGTTATAGTGAGTAAGCGTTTAGTGAATGTTTACGAGTAAGTTTTTGATGAATGTTTAGGGTTTAATGACTGTTTAATGTGTCAGTATTCAGTGAATGTTTACTTAGTCTTTAGGGTTTAGTGAATGTTATTGAATGTTTATTGTAAGTATTCAGTGAATGTTTTGTCTTTAGGATTTTAGTGAATGTTTTGTGAATTAAGTGAGCGTATAGTGAATGTCTTGTGAATGGTAGTGTTCAGTGAGTGTTTAGGGTTTTAGTGAATGTTTTACGAATGGTAAGAGCGTTAGTGAATTTCTTGTGAATAGTAGTATATAGCAAATGTTTAGTGTGTGTGTTTATTGAGTTTTTAATAAGTGGATGTTCATTCATTGTTTAGTATTTAATAAGTATTTAGTGTTTGATTGTAGGTCCACAATAATATCGCATGTGAAGTATAAAGTCTTTAATAATAAAAGCTTTCGAACCTTATACTAGGTTCATCTTCAGTCTGAAGATGTACCTAGTACAAGGTTCGAAAGCTCTTATTATTAAAGACTTTATACTTCACATGCGATATTATTGTGGACCTACAATCATTATCATCATTTTCGACAATGAAAATTGTGCCCAATACTATTTAGTGTTTGGTAAGCATTTAGTTTTTAATGAGCGCTTAGGATTTAGTGAGTGTTTAGTGTTTAATTAATGTTTAGGATGAATCGAGTGTTTAGTGAATGTTTACCGAGTGTTTGGGGTATAATGAGTATTTTGTGAATTTAGTGTTTTAAGTGTTTAGTGAGCATTTAGTGTTTAGTGAGTGCCAAGTGAAAATTGGGTTTTCAGAGTGTTTTGTGTTATTGAGTGTGAGTGTATGTTAAGTGAGTGTATATTAAGTGTGTGTTTATGTGTGTGTGTGTATATAGTGAATATATGCAAGTTAAGTGCTTACTGAGTAAGTGCATTGTGAGTGTTAGTGTTTAGTGATTGCACTACATTACTGTTTAGTTGGTGCTTCGCTACTGTATGCAAAGAGAATCCTGTTTTTACACAGGAACCATTTATGCTTGACATTGCTTAGATCCAAGAGCAGATGCTTAGGCCTTGACCACAATGGTTTGAGTGCTTAGGTAATTTTTATCTGTGAAATTGGGTCGAATAATAATAATAATAATAATAATAATAATAATAATAATAATAAAGATTTTAAAAAGTAATAGTAATAAAATATAGTGCTAGGAGCTGGACCGAGACCTTTCAATATGGCCTTCCAAAGTCACTCTCGGCAGGGAGATCGCTACTCCAGTGATTGATGCCCTATGCGTTGCACACAGCTGACATATTTGCACATTCGGTTGACCGATTTTTATGACTGTGTTTGAGACCCATTCTAAATCATATTAGCAATGGTAAATATACCGAACATACGTGAGGATATAATATGATGTTACTGCCTGTCTACTGGATATAATGAACAATTAAAGTAAAAATATTACCAGGGAGAAAATTAGCCGGATAATGGTCGTGAAAGCCAGCATCGATAGAATGTATTGAGACACATTACATAGGCTGCCTGTGGTGCGTGCCGGCGGGAAGTTAAGAGACAAACACCCAACTGGCTTTAGACATCAAACTGCGTAAGTATCATTTTTATTTGAGTTTAAATTTTCTTCCTTGAATATATATGGTACCTAATACTTGGTGATAGCGTACAGATCAATTTGAGTGAGGCAGCCGAAAAAAATAGTATACTATAGATAATTTGACATGATATTATAGGGGGGGGGGGCCAACTTAATTTGGGAGTCAGGAGCTCCAAGTTGTATGAAAAAAATCGTCAGCTTCGGGAGGGCGAATAGAACGGGTGAAAATGTTTTGATGATTATAGTTAGTCTATCCTGAACAATTCATTCACATTTCCGTTTCCAGTAATTATTTGTGTTGTGGTACATCACTCTTTGTAAATGTGCCGGTGTTAAAACGGCTCTTTATGATGGGACTTTGGTCTTATTATCAATCGAACTCCCATATCCGATAAACAATTCATTTCATCCACACGAACCAACAGCAACTAAAGAACAATTCAATTATGGTAAGACACGTTGGGCTACGAACCTCGACATGGCTGCAGTGCCCTAACTATAGGCAAGAAAAGAAAATGGACCAAAGACGTTATTAAAACGAGAATACTTATCTTATATTTCTTTTTTAGAGGAATGAGAGTGCACCATATGACTGGTTTTAATTATGCAAAAAATCGCTCAGAACACATATATACTTGTAGCTGTTGTCACTTGTGACCCCCTCCCCCCATTCAGATAAAATAATACTTTGTGTGAACTCCACACCAAAGGATAGTGCTAATATCAATATATTATATATATATATATATATATATATATATATATATATATGTGTGTGTGTGTTTGTTGTGTGAGTCTCATACATAGTTTTTTATTTTTATAGATGTGATGGAATTATGAAGTGAAATATTTCCATACTTCAATAGGAATTAAAAAATAACTCCGGCAGTCATTCTTATCCTGAAAACATCACAATATTTTCTTTTTGATTTTTTTTGCCTTTTTACATTTTATCAGGCTCACGATTTTCAGATAATTACCATATTTATAAATATTTAATATTGCCTATGATAGATTTTGAATCATTTCAAGGGGTGTCCCATCTCTCCCTTCCAATCGTAGGTTATGTCTGTGAAGGGGTAACCACCTACTAAAATGTCTGGCATTACCCATCCACAGCATTCTAGGAGGTGCATTGCTAGCACAAATTTTACTTGGTATCTCCAATGCTGGATGCAGAGCCTGTCCCCCCCCCTTCCCCATCCCCCCTCCTCCTCCCAACTCATTGGTGGGGGTGTCTGTCAGAGGTAACCACCTACTAAAATGTCTGGCATTACACCTCAATACTCTAGTGGTGCTGTACTACTGTAGTGCAAATTTTACTTGATATCTCCGTTGTTGGGATGCAGATCCTGCCTCCCCCTCCCCACTCGTTGTGGGTGTCTGTCCAAGGGGTAGTCAACACTAAAAATGTCGTCATTACCACCCACAGTATTCTAGGATTTGTAGCGTAAATTTTACTCGGTATCTCCTAGGTTGGATCTAGATCCAATTAACCCTCCCTTTTCAGTGGCGTCTGTCAGGGAGAACCCACCCTCCCAAAATGTCTGTCACTGGTCATCGATAATCCAGTAGAGTCTGCAGTATATTATATATAGTTTCATCTTGGTATCTCATATATTGGATCTAGACCCAAAATCTAACAAGCAATTAGTGATGCTTGTTAAGCAAGCCACCCTATATTTTCGGCAGACGGTCAGTTTCACAGTTTACAAGTTTCTACTCCTAAATCCAGTAGGGTTACAGTCGGTATATCGTTCAATTGGTCCGGGCTGCCGCTCTATAATGCCTTTAGCGTTTTTTTTTTTTTTTTTTTTTTTTTTGTTTTTTTTTTTTTTTTTTTTTTTTTTTTTTTGTGATCAAATTCTATTAGCACTAGTTCACACTGCATCTTTAAATATACTCCTCCGAAACACAATTACTAATAAAATTACTCACACTGTTTGCTTACCTTATTCTAGAGTGACGAATCTCTTTTGAAATGAGCCTACACAAAACGTTAAAAAAACCTTGTATTAATCTTACTTTTATCAAAAAATGGATATTAAAAAGGTTTCTTGAATTATTCCTCTTTACTTTTATTTTTCTGTGGTAATATTATTCTCTTGCATCTTCCCTTCAGTCATTCTGTCCCAGTGTCTGTCTCTCCTTCGAAGGGAGAGAGAGAGTTTGTTTACGAATGTAACAAGGCGTGATCCGACCTCCAGCTTACTCGCGGCGTGTGCTAAAATGTACTGTCAAATAGAGCGCTGTTTCATGAACGAAAATTAAAATAATTATACTACATTTTATTAGAAATAATTGTTCTGTACTGTTTAACAGGCACATTATTTATTTTGTGCATTTTCATTCGAATAAATAAATCATGAATATCCTATCCTAAAATTCCTGTATCTTTAACTCAAAGCGAAACACCCTTTTCAGGCTCTTCCACAGACCACTCCTACCCCCCAACAACAACAACAACAGTAGTTTGTAGGCTTACTCCCCGAGTAAGCAAAAATCTGCTTTCGTGGGACGTTTCAACCGTGCTATATTTAGCATTTTAGGTTAAAATCTTCAGAGGATTTTTGTTGGAGCCTGAAACCTGACTAGTACTATATGTCTTATTTTCCGTTTTATTCTATCGCTCTTCTTTCCAAGTTGAAGTCAGTAGAACTTTATTCTAATTTGCAATATTTCCTTAAACTAATAATAATAATAGGCGTCATATAGTTATCGAAGTGTAATTCTTGGAACTGTCTTAATTACTCTTAAATTTATTCGTGGCATTAGCCTCTAATCGATATTAGACATTTGCAAAAAAAAAAAAAAATTTTAATAATATTAACAGAATTATCATAATGCTGTCTTTGGTACTAGGGCAATAATTCTCTATCGACATGACGGAGCATCTCTAGTACTACTATACCGTTTTGAGTTTCGAATGAATTTCTTATCGCTATTAAGAGTTTGTTTGGGGTGGGGTGGGCGGTGGGGAGAGCGGGCCTGGGCTGCTTGTGGTCAAATGCTTCACGACTCACTACAGCATAATCTTGGAACGAAAACGAAAGGAGAAGAAAAACAAGAAGAGGTAGAAGACAATGGCTTCCTTTGGCTTGCTTGCTTGGCTTCCCGCGGTGTTTAGTATTTCCTGGTTTGTCAAAATTTCTTTGTGGCAACTTTATATCTTGTTACGTACATTGCTTCTACAGGGTGGTCCGAAAGTCTTGTTACCTCTACCTAAAAGTACCAACAATAGAGGCACAAGTATTGCAATAATACAAAATGCATATTATCCTGGATTCAGATTATTCTCTGTAAGAACAATAGAACGAAACAAGAACACTGAAACAGAAGAACAAGAAATATAGTAATAGAGAAGAAGATCTCCCGGATTCAGTTTATTTGCTTTCAGCAATCTGAAATTTAAAAAAATTAAACAATATGAGGACAAAGGCCCCCTGGCCAAAACGATCTTTCATAACTTTGGATGATCGGAATGCTGGGGGGGAGAGTAAAATGGCCTTTGCTGATGTACAGTGGCGCTCAAATCTCATGCGACATGATTCTTTTTGTATCGTCCAGATTCTCAGACTCAACGTGATGTTGCCAAGTAGTGTTATACTTTTTTTCTAATGTCATACATGTCGAAAAGTTTGTGAATTTACAGCTAGCCCCATTTTCCTTATGGTTATATAAATATGATCCCTTTTATCCATTGGTATCATTTGTAATCTGTGTGATTTGAACTTATTTTCTTTATTTACGCTGCTAAGTTCAAAGTGCGGTGTGATAAGGTTAGCTGTGCCATCAATGAAAACACACTTTACATGCTCCTCGGACTGGTCAACATAACTACGTCTGCTGCAGTATGGCAGTAAAACTAATAAGCTCAACAGTCATAACAACATTTTTAACGTAGGAATATGAATTAAAACAAGTTTTCTTTGATTGTTGAAGCTTTCGACTGTGTATAAGCTGCCTGTATGTTGCAAAATGTTTTATAGGCCTAAAAAAAATAATCTAAGCCTTCTGAGATATAATCTGTTATTAATAAATTTATTTGTAGAGATTATCTGTTTTTTGACGAATACAATAGGAATATGAATTACATCCAGTTTTCTTTGAATGTTGAAGTTTTAGGCTACGTTTAAGCTGCCTTTATGCTGTAAAATGATTTATAGGCCTAAAAGAAAAATCTAAGCCTTATGAGATGTTATGTTACTAATGTTTCTATTTATATAGATTACCTGTTCTTTGAAGAATAAAAGATGATGATTTTGATTATATGGAGAAGATGACTATTAATCGAAATATCATAAGTATTAATATCAAGGCGTATGGAACACTTGTTTTTCAACTGTTTTAAAATATTATGTTCTTAAAAGTCCTCCTCGCTTTTGGTGTATAATTTATTCTTTCATAAGGTAACTTGAAGAACAAGAATGCGTTGATAACCTCATTTGCTTTCTGGCCAGAAATTGTTATAGAGAGATGTGACTGTTAATTGTAAACTAAAGAAATCTAACACCTAGGCCTAGGAACAATATCTTGGCTTTGAAAATGAATAATTGCATAGGCGAATATTTGCTAGTATACCATAATTTCTTTTAAATATTTAAGAATTATAACAATTAATTATGTATGAAAATCCAAATATTCCTCTAACACATATAAAGTAAGTGTTTTCAAGATAATTTCATTGTCGCTACTCAGTGTAGACCTACTTATACACCGGGTGGTTGTTATTTCACCGACACTAATGATAGATACGTCACACACGCTCCCCTCACACGTTGACATCGATGGGCGCATTCTGCTTTTGTATATACATATTTACATTGTTTTCAGCACTGACGTGTAAAAACAATCAAATAAGACTATTTCAAATTTTATGTTGGCTTTGGAAGTATTATTAATGTTATGACAATTTTTTTTCGTTTTTTTAGTTATTTGAACTGATGCTTGATGACGACTACATTTTGGTCAAATGTTTCAGCGATGTGTAAACGAAAGTTTTGAAAATGTTTCGAAAGAGTTTTTTCTTAAATTTTCTACACGTGACATTTTCTTACAGTTTTGAAATATATGACAGATTTTACTCTTATGAAACATATTGTGTCCATATTGTATGCAACAATCGCGTTTCCGCATTGAAATAAAAGATAAATATGGAGCATGCTAGGTTGCCAGTTAGTGAATTTTGAACGAAATCCTATGGACTCATGTCGCATAATATTTGAGCATCACTGTACAGTCCTGTTCAAGTGCAGGATTGTCATCAGTTTATCATTTTCATTTCATTTCTCATTTTTCCATCTAGCCATACTTTCATTTCAGCGCTGAATGATCTTATGGGTCCCAGCGCTTGGGCTATGCCCTAAATTCCATAATCCATCCAATATGAGGACAAAAAATCGTGAAAATTAAAATAATATTTAGGGGTAATAAGAATAAACTAAATCCAGGATACGTATTTTGTATTATGGCAATACTTGTACCTCTAGAGTTGGTACTTTTTGGTAAGGGTAACGAGGCTTTTGGACCACCCTGTACATTTCGAATATATTTTAGCCCTTTCGTTCTCTCTAGGATACTATAGAACCCTGCTAATGCAAATCTTATTAATATAAGGATATATAAGTAAATTTTTTGTATCTGAAACCTTAGGCCTAGTACAAACGCTCAGCAGTGGTTTATACTTTTTATTTGAATTTTTGCAAAGGAAAGTAATCCAAGGTAGAATACATCAGAATACATTATTCCAGGGTTTAATGAACCTGTTTATACGTGCACTTGTACTAGTATGTCTGCTTAAAGATGAGCAGAGCTCCCCTGCCTACCACTGAAGAAATTCTTGAATGTGATAGCCACTGAATTAAAGTATTTTTTTTAATTTAACTTTCATCTCGTGTCTGTAATGCATAGCGCAATTATGAGTTTAAATCTGGGATTGTTAATCAGCATGTTCAATCAGCTTGTCAATAAAGGGGGTTGGGGGGGGATCAGTTCTTGTCCTGCACCGAATCCGGTTCTGAAAGATGTTTCAGCCATAATATTAGACCGATGTGCTACGTGGGACTTGGTGATCGCTGGGGAAGTCTCACTTTGTACTAGAACATATCCTTAACAAATTTATAACGTGTGATCAGGACAGTGATTATTTATTTATTTATTCTAGTTTTCTGTAATACAAAACTATTGTTCCGGCTTTGTCTGTCCATCGCAGTTTTTTCTAACCGCCCTCAAATCTTAAAAACTGCCGAGGCTAGAGGGCAACAAATTGGTACGTTGATCATCCACCTTCAATCATCAAACACATATACCAAATTGTAGCCATCTAGCTTTGTAATTTTTAAATTTTTTTTTATTTAAGGTTAAAGTTAGCCACAAAGATAGATAGGAAGATAGAACCATTTTCGGTGGCCTTGATTATGCGATGTGCAGAAAACTGAACGCATTGTTCACTTTTTATAATTTGAAGACACTGTAATATATATATATATATATATATATATATATATATATATATATATTACAGTGCTTAGTTTTGTTAATTAACTATGTTTTTTGTTTTTGAATCCGCCAAAATGTACTTGGAAGTGTCCAGCACCTTGAAGTTTGGCGCAATGCATGTGTCCGATTAGCATCGTAATATTTCAAGTAATTGGTGATTCGAATTAAAACTTATTCAGTAACATCAACTTCTTCATCAAACGTCAAACGTGCGCTATGTCTGTTGAGAAGTATGCTGACATCAAACAAAGACCATGGAAAAATGAGTTCTTAAGTCCAAAAGCAAAAAAGATGGCCGCTGAAGTCAACGACCTAGAATGGGTTTCGGAATTAAACAATTTGATACAGAACGTTTTTATGAATTTTCCGTTGATTTTACAGCAAATTGCGACAATTCCCACCACATAATTTAAGAAACTTGTAATTATCGCATTTTACAAAGATTAGATTCTACCTGAAACTTGGAACTGATAAGAGTTAACGTGCAACTTTATGGGGAGGTAAAACGATCAGCCACTTCATTTGGCGGGAGACCACCGCCGGCCGATTTCTTTAGCAGCAGTTTAACCATTTTCTGGGGCCTTCCATAACGCGATAACTGCTTGAAATCATTGTTATATTGCGTCGGTTGTCCTTTTGCGGCCATATATGCAACTTAACGTCGCTTTCGTCTTAGGATAAACATGAGCTAGGAGCCCAAACACCAATATTTGTCTGAACTGTAGGCCTACCCTGTATAAGTCTCGTCCCTATGTAGTTTACTATGTTTAACGGTATGTGCTTCTTTACCACCCTGTGCCTGGATGGTTTATTTATCATTTAATACAGGATTATACTTCTCTTATAGTTTGTACTACGCCTAGTGTTAGAAAACGATAGACGTTTAAAAAAAAAGTTGGTCAGTTTTGCGAATACCACCTTTATCAACAATGCGACTAGTATAGTTACACGTACGTAGATAGCAATTCATTAATCTAAATTTGATTATATTTATGTCTTTTGGCGTATATGTTGATATCTGTACAGTTTCATTAGTGGTACCATAGAATTTTGAATTAAAAAAAGGTAATAGCTATGGCCATTTTTTTACCTTTTTATTGCCCTGATGGTTTCAATAGCCCTATGTTTTCGTACGCGTAAGTATACATAGTTTTATTTATCACAAGGCTGTGTATTGCACCGTAAGACAACAATAAGATAAATAGGATAATGGGAAATCATGATAAAAATTATGCGAGGAAATGAGGTATATTGAATATATATATATATATATATATATATATATATATATATATATATATATATATATATATATATATATATATATATATATATATATATATATATATATATATATATATCATGGCTGGACTGAACGGTGGCTGTTCCGTTTAAATCACCACCGCAAACGTCACTTGTCAGTAATTTTATCAGGTCTACGTTTTGAGTGGGATCTAGTCTTTAGAAAATGGTGATAATGACATGATTTTATTTTTTATAGTATTCAATTGGATACGTTAGGGTTTACGCTAAAATATATATATATATATATATATGTATAGAATGGTATGTGAAAAACTACACATATACCTCGACGACCATGTTTACGTTTTTGCCTGAGAAAGTTATTTATTTATTTGTTTGAAAGACTTTTTTTTTTGTAAATGTATAAGCTACTCCAGTGTTTAACTTTCCTTCGTGGCGATACCTTTATTTATGCATTTATCACGTTCCAAACTTTCGTGATTCGGTTATACATACATATACACAGACACACACACACACACTCTGCTGAGTAAAGGACGTTCAGTCGAAAGATCTTGCAGAAACTACGTGTTTTTTATTTCTCCTTCGTGGCTTATACCTTATTTATGGATTTATCACGTTCCAAACTTTTCGTGATTCAGTTATACACACACACACACACACACACACACACACACACACACACATATATATATATATATATATATATATATATATATATATATATATATATATAATAATAATAATAATAATAATAAAGGAGCCCATAAAAACGCCAAAATATAGAGAGAAAATACTATATTTCAGAGACTGCTTTCTCTCTTTTTAGGTAGATGAAGAGAGAGACAGCAGTCTGAAATATACTATTTCTCTATTTGGCGTTTTTTATGGGCTCCTTTTTATCAGATGGAATCCTGTTGTAACAACATTTTTACCAATCATACATACATATATATATATATATATATATATATATATATATATATATATATATATATATATAATGTATATGTATGTATGTATGTGCTATGCATAATCATTATCCAAAATTGTTTCTTTGATAGTGGAAACTGTAAGAATTATATTGCTTACAATTAACTAGAATACTTGGGAAGGTATATGGTACTATTATCAATGACACAGTAAGACTGATGACATGAGATATGGTAGACGGAGAACAGTGTAGGTTTGGACAAGCCAGAGGGTATGAATCAAGCGTATGTTATGAGTGTTGCAAGAACGTGCCTGAAATTTAAGGGAAAAAGCTGTATACCTGGCATAATGGACAAAGAAAAAGCTTATCACAAAGTTGATAGACAAAGTCTGGAGCCTTTTGAGGACACGTGGTATAGAATCTGGGTTGCCTAAAAGTATTTGCGATGATTGACCGTGCATGTGATGTCTAGGCCAGTCCCTTACGACGTTCCTGATTGGCTGTTGATGAGCCAATCACAGGGCTGGAAACACTCAGTCTCTCGAGAGAGTTCACATAGGCAGGATGTCTATGTTCCACCTCTCCTGAGGGATACGTCTGTCAAAAGTATCCCTCTGGAAAGGTGGAACATACAGCCTGCCTATGTGAACTCTCTCTCGAGAGAGACTGAAAGTTTCCAGCCCTATGATTGGCTTATCAAAAGCCAATCAGGAGCGATGTAAGGGAAAGGCTTAGACATCAGATGCACGGTTGATGTGAAGCTACTATAGTTTGTTGTAAAAAGGAGGGGTTGTAATTCAGGGAAGAGAAAGATATAGACTATTTTTTGCAATGGATATTCTGCAATAACTATCAATATAAAACATTTATGAGAGTGGCTTCCAATGGTGTTTGTGTCCACAATTTTTTGTATTAACACTTGATGTGTGTGAAACCTTTTCATGTGATTATATCATATCCTCAGGTAGTTTTTAAGACTGGTTTACTTATAGGATGGCTGACAATTTTGACAAGGATCATTTCAGAGGCGGGTGGGGGAAGGAGTTCACTGAAAGTAGACATTGCATAGTATTAGTATTTATTTGAAAACATGCCTAGGAAAAGCGCAGAAGGACGACAGCAGATTCGCAAAACGTAGAGGGGAAAAAAGAGGTCAGTCGGACGGAATATTTTCGGCTATAACGAAGTGGAACCTACGAAGCGGACATGGCCTTTGCTTCTCCTTGTGCCCTTATGCTAGCAATAAGCTCGGCGTGCGCTGCCTTTGCCTGAGCTACGGCGGGGAGATCCTGCACTGCCAGCAGTTCGTCGATGGGCAGGTCTGACGCCGCTACCCTGAATCCTTTCATTGGTTCCGCCACGTACTTCCTGACGTGGATCTCTCCCTCGGGATTGAGGTAAGCGAAGCTACCGGAGACGACACCCGCCATGTTCTTGACTTCCGTGCGGGTGTGTGAGCCGCCCCAGTGGGAGAAACTGTACTGTCCGGCTTCGTCTTGGCTGCGGTACTGCCCGCCGACGAAAGGCACCTCAACTGTTGGCATTGGAGGGTCGGGAGCCTGCAGGGCGTCGGGGACGATGGCGATCATCATGGGGGAAGAAGCGACGACCATCTCGGAAACCGGGAGTGAGTCTGCGACCACGGGTAGTACTACCTGGGGAGTGATGCTGGCGAGGGTTTCCAGAACAGGTTCTGGTGCGTCAACTCTGATCGCTAAGGAGAGGGAGTCGTATTCTTCGAGTGGCACTGACGACGAGACTGACAGTACAATGCCCTGATCGACAGGTATGTCAGCGCTTTCCTCGAAGAATTCTTGGGGGGACTCCCATCCCTCAGCTGGGACAGCTGCTTGAATAGAGTCGACAGAAGCTCTGATGGAGGGTACGTCCCCTACGAGTTCAGCGTCTGGCTTGACGGGAGTAGTGGCAGTTTGCGGTGCAGGAGGTGCATCAATGATGGTAGAATCAGACGAGCTAGAAAAGATGGAAGGATTGTCCGTTTTCAGTGGGATTTCGCTTACAGCAGGCTCTTCTGCTTTGACGCTGCTCTTCTCAGAAGCTAGCACGGCATTTGTTCTGAGAGCTGTCTCATCTCCTGATGGAAAAGCAGGTTCTTTCTGAGGAAAAGCAGGCTCATTTTTAGAGTGGGCGGGTTCGTTTACGGTTTCGTCGAGAGGGAAGACGCGTTCGTTCGTAGCGACGGGCTTTGGGGAGATTTTGGAAGGCTCGATTTTCACCTGAGAGACTGACGGGTCTGAGTAGGGGAAGTTTCCCACTTCTTTGAGGTTGATTCCAGGCTTGGGGATCTTGGTCAGTGCTGGAGTCTCCGGTGGTGTCGGGAGACCCATCACCTGCACTACAGCGAGTGCCAAAACCTGTAGGAAAAGGAAAACAAATAAGCAACAACAAAGCAGCGTTGTTTCATCCTTATATTGTCTTAAGAATATACAGTACAGGGTGGCCAAAAAGTTCCAGTACCATGACCAACTATAAATACTTGTAATGGTACTGGGACTTTATGAACAAACCAGTATTAGATCTTATTTGATGGGTTAGTTAGTAGATAAACTTTTTATATGATCACCGAGACAACATTCCTAAAGGGGTACACAGACAGTCAAAACACAGAAGAGTTAGCTACACCCACTCAAACCTACCAGTTTTCAAAAGTATATTTACCTGTGAAGTAAGTGTATCCCATTTGAGTAGCCTAGACACACAAAACATTGACAGAATTAGAGTTAAATTCCAGTATCATTAAATTGTATAAAAAGGGATGGTTAAGGACTATGTAGATACATAGATTAAACAGCATCAATAAATTACTACAACAAACACCAGTAATAATAATGACTCCTGAACCGGAAGAAGAAGAAGAAATAACTTGAGATATTCCTCCATTGTTGGGGGCACTCGACAAACAGCCACACCGGCGCACTAAGAAACAAAAAAAAAAAAAAAAAAAAAAAAAATATATATATATATATATATATATATATATATATATATATATATATATATATATATATATATATATATATATCTATATATACAGGCTTATTTGCCATAAATATTACAACCTGTGATTATATTCCACCATTGATGGATAGAAGAAGAATTGAAGTAGTATTTCTCCTATTAACACCTGTATCCAGTGGCGGTTACACTTAAATGTTAGCGGATTCTGTGAATCTTTTTTTTTTATTTTATTTTTTTTTTCGAGACGTGCTCATCACCACAAACTTGTTTCTGGTGAGTAAGTTCGCGCGTAGGCCGAATTTAGCCCCAAAAGGAAACAGGGCCATCTGATTATGATCCCAGAAGAAGGAAAATAAGATTATTATTATTATTATTATATTATTATTATTATTATTATTATTATTATTATTATTATTAGTTATTATTCAGAGGATGGTCCCTATTCATGTAGAATTAGGGAAGAAGAATCTGACACAAAATTTAATGCGTCTAGCAAATGAGCGATTAGCAGCGGTTCCCAAATAGGGGTAAATTACCCCACTGGGGGTAATTTCGCATTTGAAAACTGGCAGAATAGCTGCATTTCCTTAGTCAGGAGAGTTTTGGGAAGATACAGATTCTATACTTGAGTGATATGGAGAGTAAAATGAGTGCGCATTTATTTAAATAGCCTGCGTGTGAGGATGGAAGAATATTTTCCTGAAATGAACCCACTCAACTACGCTTGGATTCAGAATCCATTCGCATGTAACACTGAACATCTATCTGCCAGATGAACCAAATGGAGTCGCAGAGGAGATACTTGAAATAAAAGCAAGCAACCTCATACAAATGGAATTTAACTCCATGAAATGATCTTCATTTTGGATGAGCCGTAACAAAGACTTCTCTCTGGCAAGTATAGAAGCAGTTAAAATGCTTTACCATTTGGTTCAACTTAATGTGTGAGGCGCCGGCTTTCAGCGCTTTTGACCATCCGAGCAAAGAGAGAAATAGATTGAGCCCAGAAAGTGACATCAGATGTTCCTTTACAAAACTGCCTCCTCGCATTACTGAAATCATCTCAAACCGAAGGTGTCATTTTTCACACTACTGAAGATTTTTTTTTTTAAGTACATATATATATTTTTTTCCACTTATTTTCAACTGAAGGTGTGATTATTTTTTACATGAAATTATTTAATTTATTTCCAGCAGAAGTATTTATTGATTTATTTGTCATTTTTCACCCTGATGAACATCATTTCAATTATATATTCTCTCCATTTATTTTCAACCTTATTATATATGTTGCATTTTTAATTTTTTTTTATTTTCAACAGAAGTAATAGTACTTCTTGATATATTTGTTTCAATAATTGAATATAAAGCAAGGTTCAACCAACTAAAAGAGTTTGTTTTACATTAACCATGTACAAAATAATAGATATGGTGTGGGGGTAACGAGCTTGCTGCTAGCCAGGATTTTGGAAAAAGTGGGGTAATGACCAAAAGTAATTGGGAACCGCTGGCTTAGACGTATAAGTAGATTCCCACGTAACGGAGGTTAAACAGGAAAAGAATCTTTTTAAAATCAATGGCGAATTTTAAAATAGGTAGAAATATGATTAATAATGGAAGGATAATGCACTTTTCTTGAAGTTAGATCCTCTGAATTGCAGACGCGCGCTATCAGCATTCGTGTGTTTTCCATTTTCACGAGAATATTCATCATCACATTCACGTTATTCACCTTGATCATGCTTGCTTACGACACTATATCACTTTTTGATAACGCACTTGTATGTACTTATATACACTTAATATTTAAGAGTGGGGATGCACGACTGAAAGCACAATTCGCACCTGATTTCTAGAATATTCCATCCAGGAAGCTTCATGAGAATATGGCTGACGGAAACATAACACAATTGGAATCAGAGCATTTGAAGTTTCGATTGAAAATGTCGGCTCTTTGACCCTCGAGGGTTTTAACAAGATATGTATACATCTTTGCGGCGTGTTTAGTACTTTTAGTAGTACAAGCCTGTCGGGGATTACCGTAAAAACATAAACAAAAGACTTAATAATATAAAGATAATGACCCCCAAGATATATTAGTCCTAGAAAACGACTTCCGAAAACCCTTGTAGTGTCACCATAAGGGAAAGAGGCAATACGTCTCGTATTCGTTATAAATCAAGCCTAAGTTCATCAATGACGACTATCGTTGTTTCCTCTGGAGAAACAACGCCAGATTTAAAACCATGACGTTAAAAAGCTTCAAGAGGAAACCAAAAGGAACACTTACTATCGCCGAGAGTCTCATAATATATCCTCGCTGCAGCTCAGCCGTCCCTTTCGTCGGTGGAAGAAGAAGATGCTCCTGGTGAAGGAAGATGCTCTCTCTCCCCTTTTATATATAGACTCTACGGCCCCTTTCCCTCCCTTGGCAGGCGTCCCCCATCTGACTCCACCCACCTGACGCCCATCCACGTGATGATGCATCCCTCCATAGTGACCTTGGAGGCTTTCGACTCGTCCATCTCTTTTGCACCAGTTTCCTCCTCGGCGCTGCATTGCGACCGTTACTTCTGTAACAAACGGAATAGGCCTAGTTGTCCTGACCTCACTTCGTTATGTTTCTTTGGTCTTTTATGCTCTATTTCTCTTTCCTAGTTTATTCTTTACTTGTTCTTTACTTAAAAGGTTCTTCGAACTCGTCTGATATCCCCTAAAGGGTCAATTAGGCGTATAGGCCTAGCATTCTTCTTTGCCATTAGAGTTGCAACGTAGCTTGCAATACGAATAACGGTGAATGGATCCACAATGGCGTAGGTGTGAATATATATTAAAAGATCTACACACAAAAATGAGACTTTCGAGAACCTGCTCGCTCGATTCTCCATCTCAAGTGAGAAGACTAGCAGGTTCTCGAAGTTTTCGTTTTGTATATATATATATGTTATATATATATATACTATATATGTATATATATATATATATTATAATATATATATATATTATATATATATATTTACACTTACATCATTGTGGATTTCTTCACCATTTTAGTAACTCGTGCGATTTTATTTTTTTTATGAATGAACATAATATTGATAACCATAACCTTAACCTCATTCACGGTTTAACAAACAGGAAAAACTCGAGGAAAAATATTTGAGCTTTATTCACGAGAAAAAATAGTTCAATACTTAAACAGAATGCCCAGAAGGAACCTGTCATCTTTTTAGGATATTGGGTTACTATGTAAGATAATCATAGGGAGTGATGGGACAAGGACAAGGTCTTCCCGTCCCCTTTTGCCCCAATTGCAGTGGGCTGGACTTTACGTAACGCTCTGAATGTAGACAGGGTCACTTATATAAGGGCTAAAGCAGTAAAACGACATGATTAGACACTACCACTTCACGAATAGGCCTAGTTTTATTGACATATCCATTCATTGATTTATGAATGTTTGGTCTAATTGCTTGTTATGATACACTTAACATCATCGGTTTCTGAAATTGTCAGTTTTTCCTCCAATAAAGGAGTATCATTGCACTACTGAGTCTGATTTATCTTGATTGATTTATGAATGTTTGGTCTAATTACTTGTTATGATACACTTAACATAATCGGTTTTTGAAATTGTCAGTTTTTTTCTTCCAATAAAAGACTATCATTGCATTACTGAGTCAGCCGTAGGCCTAGTTGTATATTGATTTCTCTATTGATTGATTTATGGATGTTTGGTCTAATTGCTTGTTATGATACACTTAACATCATCGGTTTCTGAAATTGTCAGTTTTCCTCCAATAAAAGAGTATCATTGCATTATCGAGTCAGCCGATTTGAGCTGACGTTCTCTGTTTATCAGTTCAAAAACAGTGTTCGAATGGTTCTTCATTTTAGTAGGCCTATGTCTTGAGTTTCTCGTGTACTAAGTAATAGGACGACCTTCATTCAGTGGTCTACAAGATTGGGTTAATGTAGACCATAACTGAGTAGGAGAAATCAGTCCTTTTTTGTCCTTTCAGTAGGCCTCTGTCTTGAGTTTCTCGTGTACTACGTATCTGGAATACCTTTCATTCAGTGGTCTATAAGATTGGGTTAATGTAGACCATAATTGGATAGGAGAAATCAGTTATTTTTGTCCTTTTAGTAGGCCTATGTCTGAGTTCCTCGTATAGTAAGCATCAGGAATATCTTTCATTCAGTGATCTACAAGATTGGGTTAATGTAGAGTATTGTAGACCATAATTGAGTAGAGAAGTCCGTCATTTTTTTCCCTTTTCTTGGATAATTAGAGTAGTAATACGATTTCCATGCATAAGTGATCATTCAGAGGAAAGATAATGGATTTTTCAGCTTAGTAGAGTAGTTAGAAATGCCATGGCCTAGTGTGTGATGTGGAAGAACCGTAGATTAGGTCAGAACGCGTCCCATACTTCATATTCATGGGATTTTTTTCCTCTTACAAATGTGGCGTAATTGTATGACTGAGAAGCTATAAAAAATGACTTATTCTGAAGCCTTCCGTGTGAGAGAATTGTCACATAAGTACCAGAGGACTGTATGATATTACAGAGTAAAGATAATTGGCAGTTACGTGTAATATAATAATACTAAAAAAATATTTTTTGGAAGAACTTACTGGATAATCTTCTAGACTCAGAGAGAGAGAGAGAGAGAGAGAGAGAGAGAACTTTAATCTTTGGAGTCCAGTATTGTAGACTCTCTTGAGGGATCATACGTTGAATACCATGCAATTGGCGCATAGTAACATACGTTAAAGATAACCATATGACCATGTTTCACAGACAGGTGTCATATAGATTATAGAGGATGGAATGTGGAGAAGAGAAAGGTATAGTGAGGGATTGTCTCGCTGTTCAGAAATGTCACGGTTATGGCGTCACAACTTGATGTACGTCACAGCAACCTTTCTATAACCCTGTTCGTGAGATAATCATTAACTGTCATTATGACAACGAATGATTTCATGGCATTTTCGATTGCAACATTCTAGTCAAGGATTGCTCGTTAGTTACAGACTGCGAGCATTATCTATTTAGATCTCCTTTCGAAGTCTTGCCTTGGTTCTCAGAGTGTAGGACATCAAGAACCAATTAGCTTTCAAACTTCTCATAAAGAACCTAATATACCCAAAGAACAAGTGGGCGCTTACAGAACCAGTCGTAAAATCTTTAGACTAGCAAACTCCACATTCTTCTGTCAACGAATTTCCAGTTGCGTTCCTTTGCGAGACTTTAACATAGTTATATAAATTGCGATCTAGATCTATAGTTCAACTTTGCTCATAAACGAGACAGTAGCGCCAGTGACTTCAGAACGTTTTCTTTGATGTCCTGGAACTTTTTGAATCTGTCTCGTCTATACTAGGTTATTTTTCCATCTGTCCACCCGCCTGTGATGTTTGCGTATGGTAATGTACCGGGCTTTAGATAGGTACATTCAGCTTACACTCAACAATAAAAACAATATCCTATTTCGAATATTAACGGTGTAATTCGCATACAGTACATTATTAAAACACTTTTCAGTTGCAAACGTACACCCAGATATCCTTTTATTTACTTAAAACTTACATATAACGTAACTATCTAAAGCCCGGAACGCAGTGTTACCATACGCAAACACCACAGGCGGGTGGACAGATGAAAAAAACAGAGTATAGTCTGGCAAATCGTGAAATCTGTATTTAAGAAGCCATAACCTCAACTGCGTAATGGCCCCGTTTGGGCATATTAAACCTTGTATTTGAATACACTTTTCTTGCCTATCTCCTGCAAGGTCATTTAGAAGCTTAAGGCTAAACAGATAAAAGGAAGTGGTTGCCTAGATAATAAAAAAGAAAAAAAAACCAGTTCCAGCTCTTGGCGAGATCCCACAAGTGGAGCATGTTGATCTGATTCTGTTCAGCATATGTCTCAGCCACCAGTGGTAATGAATAGTGTTCGGTTATATCTGGAGGGTAGATGAACAGTATAGAGGTGAGAATATTTTTAAAAGTGTGTTCTCATTTCGTTTTTCCCTAAAAGAGGGCATGTTTCCACAAAGAAAACGACACAAAGATCATACCACGTTGATATTTTTGGATTTCATTCCTTACACCGTTGGATGGACGAACGGTCTCCCTAAAGGATGTTTGGCAATTAGAACCTCAAATCCTACAAAATGTTCCTTGTAATTTTAATAACTGCTTTACATTTATTTATTCATTTATTTGTTCATTCATCTTTTTTATCAAATAACTGATCTCCTCTTTCTGTATTTCCTTTTTTCTCATGTGATTTTGGTTTCAAATGAATACCGTATTCTTTGGAAGCTTGAATTTCGAGTCAGTGGCCCCTTTGGTGGGCTTGTTCCTTACGAATAGGTGGGGGTCTTCATCTTCTGAATAATAATAATAATAATAATAATAAATAATAATAATAATAATAATAATAATAATCTATGATCCTTCTTTAACCATTTCATACACCTATACAGAAATTCCATCTGTACCCCCTCGCATCAAACCTGCAAAGTATCAAGTCCATATATCCTGGACTTCACTCTCTTTGGATACCGTTCTACCTGTGCTTTATTTGTTTTGAGATCCATTTGCTCATTAAAAACATTTCTCTGCATTTACTTCCTCAGGGAAAAACTTCTTGAAATGCTCGCCAAGATTCGCCCCTGTTTCGTTTCGATAATTTTTTCGAACTTATACATAATGTATATATTTCTTTGTGCATGTATGTACTTTTACATACTTAAGTGCTCGCGTCTGCGTATGGAAGTATGATCGATCGATAAGGCTCAGTAATTCATAGCATTCTGCACTCAAGTGATTACGAATAAAATGGAAACCAGGCGAAGGACATAATTCATTCTTAAGAGCATTTATACTTTAGGATCTGCTGCGCGCGAAGTATCTTGCTAGAAGCTTTGTTGCTAGACGTCAAGGCTGCCAACAGCGCTATTTTCATTTTTCTTCACTGCGCATGCGCGAAGACAGAAATGTTTTCTGCGCATTTATTTTGTCTATATACAGTGTGTGATGTTATATATATGTATGTATATATTTTATGTATATTTATATGTATGTAATACAATTTCTTTTCCGGAACATTCATACCAACCTCACTATCCATATTTGGTTTCGTGGTATCGTTTCCTACGACAATTGAAATGTTGAAAGACTCCTTCTGGCATAATATGACTGATGGATTTTGAAAGAAAACAGTTGTTTACCTTTTCATGCAACTATACAGACCACTCGAAAAGTTGCGAGGTCTCAGGCTTGTTAGCCCCGTATAGGTTGGTGGGCTGTCAGTGCATCCCAAGGCCCAAGTGATGCGCCGTTCTTCGTAGCAGCGTCCCTTCGTCCCCTAGCTGCAACTTCTTTTCATTCCTTTTACTGTACCTCCGTACATATTCTCTTCCATCTTGCTTTCATACCTCTCCTAGCAATGTTTCGCAGTGCAATTGGAAGGCTTTCCGCCTGTAAAACCTTTTTAACGTTAATTTTTCTTTTAGCGCTGAATGACCTCATCATAGGCCCCAGCGCTTGGCCCCAGGCCTAAATTCTATATTCCATTCCATAGGCCTATTAGGTACGTAGAATCATGAGATCGGTTCGAAAAGAGGCCCCAAAATCAAACCTAAATTCTATACGACATTCCATAGGCCTATTAATGGTAGAATGATGAGATCGGTTTCGAAAGGAGACACGAAAATCAGGCCTAAATTCTATGTTCCATTCCATAGGCCTATTAGGGTAGAATCGTGAGATCGGCTTGAAAGGAGAAGCCAAAATTAGGCCTAAATTCTATATTCCATTCCATAGGCCTATTGAATTCTATGTTCCATTCCAGAGGCCTATTAAGTACGGTAGAATCATGAGATAGGTTCGAAAGGAGACGCTAAAATTCATCAGTTGCGTATTAATTATATTTGAACGGGTCAGGCTTATAAAAAAAAGGGGGTGTAAAAGACTATGTACAAGAAGAACCTCCAGAGGAAACTCTTTAAGCAGCGACTGTCGCGTGTGAGATGATCGACCTCGCTGCTTCAAAGGCCCTGGCGTGGGCTGCTTTGACCATAGCCACTTCGGGGGTGTCCTGCACCACCAGGTTGGTGTCCACCGGAAGGTCGGAAGCGGCCACCTTGAATCCTGACGCAGGGGCGGCTGCGTACTTCCTCACCTGGACGTCTCCTTCGGGGTCGACGTAGGCGAAGCTGCCGGTGGTGCGCCCCAGGGAGTCTCTGGTCTCGACGCGGGTGTTGGGGCCTCCCCAGTGGCCGAAGGAGTACTGGCCGGCTTCGTCCTGGGCGTGGAACTGTCCTCCGACGAAGGGCGTGCCTATGGAGGGCATGGGCGGCTCGGGAGCTTGCAGGGGTTCTGGGGCTACTGCTACGGCCACGGGCGTTGCTACGGGAACTGCTGCTGCTGCCCTGACGACTGGAATGGGGGCGGCTGAAATCACGGGGGTAGCCGCCAGGGGGGTAACGGCGGGTGCCACAACTGCAGCAGACGATGATCTGACGGAGACGGATGGGTAAGGTGGGAGGGCGAATTTGACATCGGGCGCCGATATGCGGACGACGGCGGGGTCGTTATTCCCGAAGGTGTAGGCGGTCCAGGGCTGCCCTCCGATGCTGACTGGAGTCTGCACCACCGATAGGCCTAGGCAGCAGCCGGCCAGGAGGGATACGATCTGCGAAGAAAATGGAAACGAATTGATTCGTGTTTACATTTAGTGTATATATATATATATATATATATATTATATAATATATAATATATATATATTATAACAAAGGAACGAAGAGATTATAGGTAATTCCATTCAGTCATGTTGGAGTACCACCTAGATGGCTGCCTGCCTGCGTATCCTTCCTTACCAGTAGGTTCTTCATGTTCTCGGCCTATAACACGTCAGGATGATCCTCGCAAGAAGTTGTTGTGATGCTCAAGGGAAGATTCGGATTCTTTATATACACCGACTCTTCCTCAATCGTCTTCGCCCCTCCTCCTCCTCCTCCTCCTACTTCTCTTACTCCTCCTCCTCAACGAATAACCTTATCCTTTCATACGGTAATAGCAGAGGGTGACCCACCCTCTATACTCCACTGACAGAACCATCTGCCCTACGAGGACCTCCCTGCCCCCGCCCTCACCACGCCCTTCGTTGGACACGTTTTTACGTCGGAGATCCCTTCGGCGTTTCTGGGGATTCACCTCGCCGTGGACGACCTTCGTAGTCTCAATGCTACAAAAAAAACGACAAAAACAATGACTATAGTTTCGTAGAAATATTGGTGAATTGCTACAGGAGATACATTACGGACTACTATACGGGTTTCCAATTCCTTCATAAAGGAGAGAGAGAGAGAGAGTATTGTCATCATGTATGAAAGGGCTGACACCATATCTTCCACAGATATTCATTCATCTAATCATCTACGACGGTGAATGAAAAATAAATAAATAAAACGTAATTTAAACTTACAATACAAATTCTATATTCTCGTATTTATTAAGAGTTCATTTCGGTATTATGACATAGCACGATATATAAAATATAATGCCTGTCATATTTACGAATTGGATGAAAACAGCGACAAGATCAATAAAAGGGAATAAGCGACCATACGATAATTACACCGAAAGTGTACTGTTAGATTTCCCAAGTATTTCCAGAAGGGTATTCCAGGATTCCAAGCCTAGAATACGTCGAGAAGGAATTGACTTGGAAGGAATTGGTTCTCAGGTCTGATAAAAGAATTATATGTCCATGAATAACTATATATTCCTATATATATATATAATATATATATATATATATAATATAAATATATATAGGAATATATATATATACATATATACTCATACGCATACCTGGGATAGTTATGTATAATTGATTGTTTATGAATCTTGACATATATACACTTAGTACATTTGTGAGCGTGTACGTAAATGTATGTATACAGTTGAATATACATGCGTCTGTATATGCATGTGTGCGATCAGTGAGTTTCCTGCTTTGGGGTGGGGGGTGGGGGGGGGGGTACACACCCTGCCAGGAGGCCACGCCTAGGTCATCCAGTGACCTCGAGAAGCACCCACGCGGAGAGAGAGAGACAGACAGACAGACAGACAGTTCCACTATTCATTATAATGTGGTCTATATATGGTTTCTTTCTCCATAATACTTTTATTGACGTATTTTGTCCATTTTTATGCCTGGGTCGGTTTCAACTTGAATAGTATTTCTTTTGATATGTATATCCAGACTTCCTCTCTCTCTCTCTCTCTCTCTCTCTCTCTCTCTCTCTCTTCTCTCTCTGCACAACATCATATATATATATATATATATATATATATTATATATAGAATATATATGTGTGTGTGTGTGAATGGTGTGTGTGTGTGTGCGTGTGTGTGTGTGTGTGTGGTGTAATGTGTGTAATATATATATATATATATATATATATATATATATATATATATAGTTCCTTTTTCCAGCATACCACGAAAGTAAAAGTGCTATTGCCATTAGTCAAAGGAGGAAAATATCTTTCGATTCATAAAAACGTAATATATCCTGATTAGGAGTCCAGCCTTTGTATTACATTCATAAAATAATTTATTGATACGTTAATATGAGAATGTTTCATTTATTACTCAAATATATACATATATATATATATATATATATATATATATATATATATATATATATATATATATGTGTGTGTGAGTGTGTGACTTAATAATATTGATTCCTGCAAAGATTTTTCTGTCAATAAACTCTATACAGGGGTAATCTAAGTGGGATAGAACAGAAACACTCGCCAAATTCAATCGAAATTAGTATAAATACAAGCGGAAGTGAGGTATGGAGATAAACATCAAAATAAGAAATAATGCACATAATAATAATTATTATAATATCTAAAACCATTTAATTCAATTTCCAACATAATATCTAGCAATCCGGTAGGCTATTAGTTTTTCGTTACCGGAAATGAAATGGACAATAATAATAATAATAATAATAATAATAATAATAATAATAATAATAATAATAATAATAATAATAATAGTAATAATAATAATAATATCTAGCAACCCGGTATATATTTTTTCATTACCGGAAATGAAATCTCCATAGAAACAAATGTTGCACCAAGCGAGGACCCACCTGTGTGCCTATCGGCCTTATACACGGAAGACAGAGGGTCCCAAACCGGGAATATAGACTGTATTTTTGTTTGTTTATTTGTTGTGTGTAGAAATGTATATATGTAAATTTTTTTAAGTTTGGATTTCGCTTTACAGATTTAACGATGGCCGTAATGATTTAAATCAAATGCTCTCGGAAATTTAAACGTTTAGTTTACTAGACTGATATATTTGTATTATTATTATCTGTAAATAAGAGCAAATTACGCATTATTTAAATTGTCTTAATGCTCAGCATGAAAAGAATTTTATTTGCTATGGAAAGAGCAGTTAAAAATATCATTCACTAGACTTATACGCCCAAAAAAAGAATATATATATATATATATATATATATATATTATATATATATATATATATATATATATATATATATATAACTTTTTTGGGCGTATAAGTCTAGTGAATGATATTTTTAACTGCTCTTTCCATAGCAAATAAAATTCTTTTCATGCTGAGCATTAAGACAATTTAAATAATGCGTAATTTGCTCTTATTTACAGATAATAATAATACAAATATATCAGTCCAGTAAACTAAACGTTTAAATTTCCGAGAGCATTTGATTTTAACGTCACCCTAATGCAAATCAGATCGTCTCAATGAAGATATTGCATTTATCTGAATAACTTTTGCCCTGAAATAACAAATTAAAGTTTAAACATGGCCGTGGTTTCAGCCCATAAACCGACGATGACTATAAGTCAGCGTAGTGGAAGACTTGATCAATAGTTTCAAACAAAGTATATGAGACTCCCCATTCTAGATACATTGTGTTTTAAAGTTGAACGGAATCTATATATCGTTCATATTCGAGTGAAATCGAAAGCAGAAAACGAAAGGAAGTTCTCGTTTTCTATGAAGGCGGGACTCATTTAGCCAACGCCTAAACCAGTACAACTATATCCTATGGGTCTAAGGATTCAGTATACAGTAGCCCTGTATAATATGTATGTGTGTACATATAGTGTACTGTGCGTGCATTAAGCTACAAATTTCCTTTAATATCCAATTCGCTCTGCCTCGGAATTAATTATATTTTCGTATATGTTAACCGCGCAAAGCGATTTTTTGAGTTAATGATAATGTCGTCCTCTCGTGGATTCGAACCACCTCAACAGAGGACAAATCGTATAAATATATTTACACACACACACCACACACACACACACACACACACACACATATATATATATATATATATATATATATATATATATATATATATATATATATATATATATATATATATATATATAGAGAGAGAGAGAGAGAGAGAGAGAGAGAGAGAGAGAGAGAGAGAGAGAGAACTCTTCACCTTACATTTACACGAAATTACATTCCCGGAAGTTCAAGATTATTCGTTTATTCATACTTCTCAAAATTCTTCTGTCGAATTTACAGACAAACACGAACAGACAAATAGAGAGAGAGAGACAGACTCACAAACAGACAGACAGACAGGCGGACGATCCGTAGCAGAAAAAACCAAACCGCCTTGGCAGATCTCCCTCCCTTGGCAACTGATGGCCGCCCTTAGTACTATCGCGTTCACTTAGTTTCGTTTCTAACTTGTTTGAAAATAAGTAAGCTTAGTGAAACTAAACTAAAACTTCTTTGTAATTCGGGAGTGTGTCAGACGGAAATAAACAGGTATTCCTAGAAAGGTATTAAGGTACTATTATCTTGGAAGCATGAAACAGCAAGATCTTACCTTACAGACCTTACATCTTGTTCGGGTTGCCCCAGGTCCCTCAGTGCAACCTCCGGTATATTTTGCATCTTCCAATCTTGGATGGTCTGGGATGCAGCTTAGATATTTGTCGAGCTTATTTTTGAACACATCTACGCTCACTCCTGATATATTCCTCAGATGAGCTGGCAGCGCATTAAATAGACGCTGCATTGTCGATGCTGGTGCGTAGTGGATTAATGTCCTGTGTGCTTTCCTTATTTTTTCATGGTATAGTTTTGGACACTATTAATCTACCTCTGCTTGCTCTTTCTGATATTTTTAGCTCCATGATGTTTTCGGCAATTCCTTCTAACTGTTTCCATGCCTGAATTATCATGTAGCGTTCTCTTCTCCTTTCTAGACTATATGATTTTAAAAATTGTAGTCTTTCCCAGTAGTCAAGATCCTTAAATTCTTCTATTCTAGCTGTAAAGGACCTTTGTACACTCTCTTTTTATGCAATATCCTTTTGATAGTGTGGGTACCATATCATATTGGAATATTCAAGTGGACTACGAATATACGTTTTATAAAGCATAATCATGTGTTCAGCTTTTCTTGTTTTGAAGTGCCGTAACAACATTCCCATTTTTGCTTTACATTTGGCCAATAGAATTGCTATTTGATCATTGCATAACATGTTCCTATTCAACATCACACCAAGGTCTTTAACTGCTTCCTTATTTGTGATTGTCTCATTATTAGGTCCCCTATATGCATATAGCTTTCCTTCTCTATCCATAATTTATTGATTCAAATTTATCAAAGTTAAATACCATCCTATTTACCTCTGCCCATTCATATACTTTGTTAAGGTCTCTTTGTAGCACGTTCCTATCTTCATCACAAGTAATTCCTCTACTTATTCTTGTGTCATCGGCGAAACTACTCACTTCCGATTCCTTAACATTACTGTTTATGTCTGCAATCATAATAACAAACAACAATGCAGCTAGCACCGTACCTTGTGGCACACTGGATATAATCTTACCTTCATCCGATTTCTCATCGTTTGCAATAACTATCTGTTTTCTGTTGTGTAAAAATTCTTTAAACGTCCACTATATTATGTTTTCTAATTTTCTTCGCTAATATATTGTGATCTACCTTGTCAAAAGCTTTTGCAAAGTCTAGATAAACCACATCGGTTTCTTTTCTGTTTTTCATATTTTTGTATATGTTCTCACGGTGGACTAACAATTGGGTTTTTGTACTTTTTCCGGGTACGAAACCATGTTGTCCTAGATTAAACAAATTATTCTTTATTAATTGTTTCATAATATTTTTCTTCATTACCCTTTCATACACTTTCATACTATGTGATGTTAGACTCACAGGCCTATAATTACTTGCCTCTAGTCTTGATCCACTTTTGAAAGTAGGGGTAATATATGCTAATTTGTACTCATCATAAATCTTGCCTGTATCTACACTTTGCCTTAATAATATTGCAAGGGGCTTTGCAATAGCATGAACTACTTTCTTTAACAAAATAGCAGGGGCACCATCAGGCCCTGTTGCTGCTCCATTTTTAATTTCATTTATAGCCTGCACAATATCAGCTTCATTAATATCTATCTCTGACAAATATTCACTATTTTCATCCCTTATTTTTGTATCATTATCTTCATTATCAATTCTAGGAGTAAATTCTCTCTTATATCTTTCTGCCAATATGTTGCATATTTCCTTTTTTTTTCATTCGTTAATCTCCCTTCAATTCTTAGAGGGTCTATTTCTATTCTTCTTTTATTCATTTTTTTCGCATACGAGTACAATAGTTTCGGGTTTTGCTTGATATTTACTAGGGTTTTTTCTTCTAAGTCCTGTTTTTCATTTTCTTTTGATTGTATAATCTTTTGTTCTGCATTTTCTATCTTACTTTTTTTCTTTTGCAAGATCTTTTTTCCACTCTGATTTTCTGGAACAAGATCCTTCTGTCTCTTGGTATGCATGACTGATGTTTACTTTTCTTCTTCGGTATATATTTATCCACTATTTTCTCTAATATTTTATATAATATCTCCGTATTTACCTGTATATCATCACTTACAAAAATGTTATCCCAATCTTTGTTTAATTCATCATTTATTTCTGACCATTTTATATTTTTACTGTACAAATTGTATTTTCCATATCCTTCCCACTTTTTCATCTCTTGCCTATCTCTGTTTTCACTTGCTTTGGAATGGACTGTTAATTCTATGACATTATGGTCTGAAATACTCGCGTTATAAACTATTATTTCTTTAACATAATTCACCTCGTTCACAAGTACTAGGTCTAAAGTATTTTCCTTTCTTGTTGGCAGGTGATTTATTTGTTGAATGTTGTATTCTAGTAGCATATCTAATAGCTTTTCGAATTGCCTCTTATCTTCTGCACTACTATTACTCTCTTTTTTATATGTATAAATACAACCACAATCTCCTATTCGTTCTTTCCAATCTATGAAAGGAAAGTTAAAGTCTCCGGATAGGAGAATGACTAGTCCAGTCCTTGTGATTTCTACATATATCGTCCAATTTTTCTATTACTGCGTCAAACTCTTTAGTATTAGGGGGTCTATATATATATTACTATGTTCATTAATTTTTCATATTCAAATTCTACCGCTATTAGTTCACATTCTGAGTTACTATATTTCTCATATATTTTTCCTTGTTTTATTTATGTCTTCCCCATATATTGCGGCTCCCCCTTGCTTCCTATTTTTTCTATCTGATCTATAAGTTGGAACGTTTTTATTTGATCATCATTACCAGTCTCTTGGGAATACCAGGTTTCACTTATATTCATTATATCTATTTCCTTTTCAATTTGGGTTAGTTCTTCTAAGAACTCTATTTTTCTTTTTGAGTTACTCATAACTAAACCCTGCGCATTCATCACTATGATGGTTTGCGTGTTATCTCCTTCATTTAATATGGGTAATAATAAGGATTTTCCCATGTCTCTTTCTTGTTCTGGTATGTTATTATTTTCTTCATTTCCAGAAATTCTAGCATTAAGAAATCCAACTTTTCCAATGTATTTGATCTTCCTTCATTATTCATTTTGTGTATGAATCTGCAATTTTCTCCGTATCTGCACCATCCCCTAGCATTGTATATACAGTATTTGTCTCTTGAGCTGTATCTTGGAGCTGATGCTTGCAAATTCTTTGCTAACACTCCATAGCACGGTGATGGCTTGTTTTTTCCTTCACTTCATGTTCTTTGTTCCTCTCTTTATTTGTTTCTTTTCTATTTTGGATTTTATTATTTAATTGATTATTTAATTGATTTTGATTAACTTACATCCTTTTCCTTCTTTTAGGTTTTTGCATATGTTTGGATGTAGATCTCTGCATTCATCCTCATAGCCGTCTAGGTATGCACATTCACCATAGATTTCATAATTGTGACATACATTGGGATGTTTGTAGTAACATCTTTCACCGAATCTGCAATTCCCTCTTTACAAAAGGGTGCAGACTTTGTCTTTCTTTTCTATTTTTTCTATCTCTTTCCCATCAGTATACAGATCTGCGTGAAGCCTCTTCGGGATTTTATTTTGTGTCGTCATGTCGTAATTTATTTCTTCGTATGTATGCTGCTTGATTGCCTCATATGTAGTATAAATGAGTGTCTCTGCATCCATACTCTTGTCTTGCTCTTTGTTTTTCTTATTTTTTTTCTGTCATTTCAGTTTTGTTTTCTTCTCTTGGTGAATGGTGCAATCCGTGTTGGGGGTTCGTTGAGTTGCAAATTAGTTTTCTTTGTGATACAATATGAAGAGGCTATACAGTTGTGGAAGTTTTCTGCACAAGGAATCATTCATGACACACATTATATATATATATATATATATATATATATATATATATATATATATATATATATATATGCAGAAGCCAGGTACTATGTCGTACCTCTTAGTTAATGGGTTTACAATCCACAATGAAGTAAAATCCCTCTGTAGTGAACAAGACCACAGCTGATGGTCGAAAGCTTTAATCCTGTACAAGAAATATATATTTTCAACTACAGAAAGATTTTACTTCAGTGTGGATTGCATCACGATATATATATATAATATATATATATATATATATATATATATATATATATATATAGATATATATATATAAAATATATATATATATATACTGTGTGTGTGTGTGTGTGTGTATGTATGTATATATATTCTCTTTTTTTATAAAACCAACCGAAAATATGTTTACGTACATATAATATAATATATATATTATCTATAAAACCAACCGAAAATATGTATACGTACAGTGTGTGTGTGTGTGTGTGTTTGTGTGTCTTTGATAATACCAACCCATGATGCATTAGCAAGAAATGAAGATTATAGTAGCTCTATTTTCCTGTAGCCTTACCGACACGATTTAGGCTGAACTGAAGAGGACCACGTCAGCCTTGAATTGGCCAAAGGACGGAGTTATAAAAAAATCGGGAAGAAGAAGAAAAATTATATATATAAAAAAATCAGATCAAGTGATAACGAAATATTCCATTATGACCTTCACTTAACTAGGCCTACTGTCATGACTAACTTGTAGACCACATCGATGTAATTTTCTAATATATTTTACGAAGTCGCTCTTGGATGTTTTAAGTAAGTTGAGATTTGAGAATTTCTGGTGAAGCAACAGGTATAAAAAAAAAAGAGCCCGGAGCCTAATTATCTGGGTAACAGGGGCATCCTGTGATACCCACAACCTTGGTATACGCGATCCTGTGTAGCTGGGACACACCCAGAAAGGAACTCGTTTTCTACTGAACGCCACAATCACACCTTCCGGCTTCGAAAACCTTAGCGAATCTGATACAAATATATAAGTCATATATTATCCGTAAATTCTAAGCGAGTATGGCAATAAGAAACGTAAAGGATAATAAAACTAACGACTAAGTTGGTACTAGAGTATGACGACTCCGTCACCGAAGGGGTGCACGAAACCGTTGCTTAAGTCCAAGTCCTTAAGAACCTCTTCAAGGCCGATTCAAGGCTGCGTCTATCTCTCCTTGATGATCATCTCTAGCCCCCGCCGCCCCCCCCCACTCCCCACAAAAAAAAAAGTGGATCATCACTGGGTCTTTCAGCATTATAGTCCAGTTTTGGACACCCCCCCCCCCCTTGTTCTTCTTCCTCCTCCTCCTCCTCCTCCCCCTCCGCCAACAGAAGCTTTACGCAACCGAACATGAATCCCGCCGGACTGTGAGACGCCCGCTAAAATTAGACCGAGGGTATAGGACAGGGTTTTAAGCGGCGATATGGCGGGCGTGGTTTATAACAGGGAAAATCACGTTCACTCTCTCACGGTTTGAAAGTGAAAGAAAATGGTTCTCTCAGAGTCAGAGAGTTATATTGCTCATGAGAAAAAATGTTCCGTTTTTACCGAAAGGACTAATTTAGTTCGTTTTGCTGACCGTCGTGATTTCGGAAGACGAGAACCCATCAATTTGAAGTTCGATTTATAATCATGAAACGATATGAAATTAATCTAATAAATTATTATAACGAATGAATTTAGAGAAAATCATATGTACGTCATCAATCTGATTCATATTGTGAATCATAAATGTATTGTCTGGTGTAACTGAAATTCTTTTCCAACACGTTTACTGATGTGTTTATCACAGTTACATGTGTATTTGATAAAGTGACCAGCTCACAATATAAATAAATTCAGTCGTACACGTACAAGCGTCACGTCATTATCAGCCTATAATTACCTGGTGTGCTTTGTAATTAAGGACATTTGCTACCAAATAAAAAAATAAAAAAAAAAATACTCATGGCGTTGGACATCTATGATGTAGAGAAAGGAGACAAACAGCTTAATTTTCCTTTTTTCCACGACTCTTTAATTGACTGAGTTAGTCTGAAGCACTGAAAATATAGAGTCTATATAGTGATAAAACTATTTATTCGCCAAAGAGTGAGGTCTGACGGATCATAGTCTTGTCAAAGCAACTAGTCCTATAATTCCTATAATAATTTTAAATGGTTTGATATGTAAAAATATTGCTTTCCTTATTAGTCAGAAAATGAATTAAACCTTTTTTTCTTCCAAATATATACATACATACATACATACATACATATATATTATAGATATATATATATATATATATATATATATATATATATATATATACATACACATTAGTGTCATCAAAAAAAATCTATAGAGGTTCGCATGGCAACATATTATTCTAACAGTGAACGAGAAGTGTGCATACTCGTTTAAAATGTAGCATAAGCAGAATTTCTCATCTCCTTTTAGATTCCAAAGGCGCCCCACCCCTGGACGGCATGCAAGGACACAACAACAAACAGTCTGATTTGATAAAAGAAAAATAAAATAAAGTAAAAACAACTAGAACCACTACCCAGCCCTCATTTGTCCTCCTTTATTCGGGGCTCTGAAAGGTGCGTGTAAGCAAACACACCGACTATACTCTCTGTCAGTGGTTCTTAAAACTGAGGGGCGCGAGCTAGGCCAGGGAAAAATTAAAAATTCTCTAATTATATTCGTTATTCCCATAACAAGAGTGAGGAACTAATATTCAGGATTTTATTAAAACATTCAAACGTATCGCCTATAGTTTCCTGTAGTCCACTATGCTTGATAGACTGGTTAGGCTTAGTACCATGTTTTGTAATTATTTATATACCTGCCTCCCTATCCCTCAAAACCCCTTCTCTTTCTCCCTTTTTTTTTTTTGTATTTTCCTTTAAATCTGGGAGGGCGTGGAGGGAAATACCATCCCTTACAAGGGGCGTGGAAGGAATGGATAACACTTAGAGTGGGCATGGTGATAAATTTAAAAACCACTGCTCTGTATCTATTAATTCGTACGTGAAAAAAAAAATCCCTACAGTTTAAATCCTGATGTAGTTTCGGTGTGTATATAGTTTTTTTTTCCACTGTTCATAAAACGGAATTTTAACTTCCTCTCCTTTTGGAGGAGTTTCTCAGAAGTCAAGCAAACCTGATTTATTGTGATGTTTCTCGTAAATTTTTTTAAACTCCCCTAATTCGTTTTTACGGGCGAACTTTACATAGAGTATAGGTCTAACAGGGACTGCTGATGATAAATGGTTTAGTACTTTTGTTTTCGTCTTTCATTCTTTCTCATTAACTTCTCATTTTTCTTTTTTGTACTGGGGTAAGTTTCCTCATGGAGGCCGTCATGCTTGTAGTACTAGGCCTAGCTATCTGCTTTTCCAAGTATCGTTTCAGCTTGGCTTGTAATAATAATAATAATAATAATAATAATAATAATAATAATAATAATAATAATAATAATCTCTCCGGGCAGCTAAATACAGCAGGACTGAGTGGCTAAATATAAATGATTATTTTATTCGTGCAACAGAAACCAATGGCAGAATTGCAATACTACCCGGCTGATGTAAAAACTCAATAAATGGCAGCAAAAAAACTAATAAATAATAATAAGAATAATGATAATAATAATTATAAAAAGGTAGAGTTTAAATGAATAGAGTAAAAAATAAAATATATAAAGTACTGTTTATTGTGTAGTATATTAATATTCACGTTTATGAGTTTAGAATCAATACATAGGTAATATTACTTTGTTATGGCGGCGTCTGGGGACACCACGAGCGTAAGTATATTTTAATTTTTTAATAACAATACAGTGAAGTGGCGCCTGAGGAAGAATTAACACACGAAAAGAGAGCGTAAAGGAGAGAAAATACCAGAACAAGGTTTGTTATGCCTTGGCTTAGGCACGTGCCAAGGCCGGTAGGCTTAGGCCTATGTAACTTTACGTAAATGGTCATCTCCAGGTCGTAGTTACGGTAATTACCATGAATTCCTTCATTAGGAATGAGAATTATATCAAAACTAAAACAAATATCTTGGATATACCGTGATTTCGGAATTATTTCCATTATTGTTATGGTATTAAGCCTAGTTAGGCCTACTTTAATTCATAGCCTTTTATACCAGCCAGGCCATATGCATATATACGGGGTGTCCATAAAGTCTCAGTACCAATACAATTGATAAATACATGTAACGGCACTGTGACTTGATGGACACCCTGTAGTATTTCAGTCTGATTAGCGTGTGTTTTTGTGTATGCTTGGAATCTGTAGTATTTATAGAAGTATGGATGAGTATTATTTTATATAAAGTTGCCGATATGTACGATTTTATAGGCAAATTGTCAATATATACGATATGAAATTGTAACGTACATTTTTTAATTCAAGGTGTCCTTAAGTCCCAGTACCATTCTGAGCAATAATTGCTTGCAATGGTACTGGACTTTATGGACACCCTGTAGAGCTTTTCACTCTCACTATTTTAAACCCCATAGTAGACACTCCCACCTAACCTGACATGGATTATTACAAATCACAGAAGTGAATTAAAAACACTCATGCAACCTATGTTTCACACCAAGTCGTAACTGGTAATGTACCCCCCCCCCACCCCCCCCCACCCCCCCCCCCCCCGCCCAATTCGTCCTCTTAGCACTGTGCATAACATAATTCCTTAGGCTATCTTGATTCCAGAAGGTACATAGCTAGAAGGCACATGTTTCCTGTTCTCCCTCAGTCAAGGTGTTCTTAGGGAGGAAAAAAATTATACCAATACTTGCAAATGGATAGAGTAATCTTTGCATTGTGGATAATACTAAACACTCTCATTCCTCTAACATACCTTCGTTCATGTTTCTCTCTTCCATCTTACTCTCCACTCTCTCCTAACAATTGTTCCAGAGGGAAACCATGAGGCCGCCCCCCCATTACTCCTTTAAAACTATTTTTATCTCGGTTCCACTTTCACCGCTGAATGACCTCGTAGGTCCCAGCGTTCGGCCATTGGCCTAAATTTTCCCATTTCATTCCAGCAGTTCTTTAGCTGCAAGTAACGGTTAAAAGTCCTCGGGTTAAAAGTCCTCGGGTATCATAAGATGGTTTGGTCGAGCAGTCAAATTTTGAATCAATTCCTTTCTGATGTTTTTCCTAACACCTATTTTCTTCCATAGTAGATCTCCCCCTCATGTGGGAGGAATAGTTTTATTATAAGCAACTGAAGCTGGCTGTGTTTGCATCTCTCCAGTAGCAGAGGCAGGAATCCTTTTAGCTGTAGCTGTGCTTCTGCCCTTCCACCTTTTGTGGACAAGGCCTCTAAACTGTTTTTTTTTAGCTCTAGTTCCCAGACATGGAGAAACAACTTTGGCAAAGTTCCACTGTGAGAAGCCAAGCATTCACTCCTCACTCAACCTTTGGGAAAAAGCTGGCTTGTGTTGCTTATCATGATATTTATTATGGAAGGAATCCCATAGGAGTGGTAAACACCAGCCCAGACATAGCTTAGTCAGATGTATTGGACATATAATTGATGTCCACACACAGCAAAGTTAAGGCAAGGCCAGGTTTGTTTTGATATATTTTCTGGGCCTGGGAACATGATGACAACTAGAGAGGATGAGGGTTATTTGGAAAATATTTGGGATGAAAAGCATTCAGGTGGCAGCCACATGGGCACTAGAGCTTGAGAGCAGACCACAGCCATGGAACCAGGCAGGACAGTACTCCAGCTATGAGGTTAAGTCAGGATATGGTTTGAAACCACATTAGGACTACCTTACTGGTCCAAACAGCATAGCAGACCAACATTAAGTATGTGGCAGGACAGGTCTCTTGCAGATTCAGATTTTCATCTGTAGCTTTAACTGTAACCTTGACAGCTTTCATGATAAACATTTGATTCACGCCCCTCGCATCGTCTCTTTGTCATCATTCTTGCTTTCACTTACCTCACCCAGAGGGTTCGCATGTGGCCTAGCAATATGTAAATCCTAGCATTTTGTCTTTTACATTAAGGTGATCTTGAAAGTTGACACATAGAGCTACACCTACAATATGATACTCTTCTTCATTCCATCTGCTATCCCTAAACTTTGCCTGCTTCTTGACCTACCCCTAACATGTTGTACCCAAGCCCTCCTCCCTCCCTCCCTCTCCCCACATGCCCATATCATATCGATATTGACTCTCCTATTATATCAGTATAATGGTTACCACCTTGTCACTTCTAATTTCTGCGTCTTTCAGCCTCTCATGCCAAGAGATCCCCCCAAATTCACCTCAGCATCCTCATCTCTTGTTTAGTCTATCTTTTGTTCCTCCTTCCTTCTTCATACCCATATTTTTTAACCATATATTACCACTTGTCTGATAATAGTACAACAGATCTTTATCACCAGTTTACTTGGTATTCTTTTGTCATACACTATACTCCTGCCACCTCACCATTTCCCCCAGTCTGCTTTCTCCCTACCATCAGCCTCTGCTTTACATCTTCCCTCTGGCTTAGAGTAGATCCTTAGCATTTGAAATTCTTTACCCGTTATAAATCTACACCTCTTCTAAATTACTTGAATAACCTATCCCCTCTTTGCTTACTGGACACTGTAACCTCATACCACCCCATTTATGAGATTCCTGCCACTCTTACCCATCTTTGTTATACTTAAGTTGTCTGTCATAATCCCCAGATGATCTGCATGTAATAATTCCCATATATTTTAATTCCAAGTAACTTCACTCACTCCACCCATAACTAGTACAGACAGAAATGTAAACCAACTCTTTCACTTCAGACATTTCTGTTTTGTCACAGGCTCTGATTACTGCTATCCTTGTTCATTTAGACATCATTCCAACCAACTTATTGAACTTTTCTGGCACTTTGCTCTTTCTTAAATGCTAAGAACACTACCTCCCTTGTTACCCCCATCAAATGCCTTCTCTAGATCCAAAGCACAGAGGAGCTTCTATTTCCTTCCAGCCTTTTTCCCTCTTACTGCAAGACAGCATCACCTGTGCCTCTCTCGCAAATGAGACTAATGCTGCTCAACAATCTTCACAGTTGCTCTTAAGCTCTCAACAAGTATTCTTTCTAAAACCTTCAACAAATGTTCTGTTTGTCTGATTCCTAAATAATGACCACACTCGTCTCCCTTTTCTTTCAACATGTTTGCCATCAGACTTACTTCTCAGTCATTTGGCAGTACTTCCTCCTGCCAGATTGCCTCAATTCCAGTATCCATTTTCCCCTTCTTTATCAAGTACCTTCAGCATTCTTCATTTTCCTTATATTCCTCTTGACTTCTGTACATTGCTTCCATCACCGGCCCCTCCACTCTCCCTGCCTTCTCCAAATCCCCTTTCATTTTTCATTAGTAATTGAAAGATGTGTATACATAATCAACTGACCATCATCTTTGTGTGAACACCCTTATGCAAGATATTTCCTTCTCTATCTTTAACGGCAATTGACAGACCTAGATATTGTCTAGGCTTTTTCCTCGAGTTTAATATTCTGTAAATACGCTTGTATGTAAATACCCTTTTTTTTTTACCTTTCTTTGTTCCATACCTTCTATTTAGCTCCTGTATAGCTCGTCTAGTAACTATGTCCACTGCCCAATTAATTACAATCTTTGATTGCCAGATCTCACAGATTCCGTGTTTACGATCTTTGATTGTTTTTAACCGGTTGCCAGCTAGCGCTTGGAAATATGGAGGGCTTGTTCAAAGTCCAATAGGCAGGTAACCGGTCGACAATTTGGCCTTAAATTCAGCAGAGTAGACAAAACATGAAGATAAGAGGCTTCTTTTTTGTCTGGAAGTAGGGCAAAGAGTCTTGGCACACTTGACCCTCCAATGATGATGTATTGTTAAAAGCTGACACCACAAATGTGGACACACCTTAAACGTCCCGTCACAAGCCCAATTTTCCGAGTTTTCTAGATCTAAACCATTTCCTGAGGAAAACACTAATATTCTGTCTGGGTCTTCTGTGCCACTATCAAAAATCAAAAACAAGGATCCATTTTCCAAATACTTAAATTCATGTGGAGTTTCAAAGCCCGACCTACATGGGGAGCGCTGGGATTCCTAAAGTTTGCTGTCTCCAGTTACGGATGTTGCGTGAAAGTCCAGGAAACGTTGGCAGGAATGATTGTGCTTCCTCATCGAGATTTTGTAGAGTCGTAGAAATCACTTCCCGTGAAGATACTGTGCACATTCTCATTACATCCGATTTCATAGAATTAACTGCATTTCGGGCTTTAACGTGGGCGCTGTTTGCTGGATGATTATGGAAGCCGTTAGAATGAATAACTTCTGGTATACTGTAGTTGAAAGTTGTATGCAGTCTAGCTTTGCAACCATCATAAAAACGCTCACATCGCCAATATATTTTGGTTTTACTGTTGTTAACTCCATTCTTTTCATATATGTAATTTTCTTCGTCGCAAAGCTTGCGTTTGTTCTTCTCGGAAGTTATGAAAGCTGCCATGACTGAGGGCTTCGAAGTTCAAAGATATACTGATTAGGACATTTTTCTGTAGCTAAAATTATTTAGTGGAGTAACAAAGCATAAAATAACAAATTAATAGCATAAAATAACAAATTAATAGTTTACGCAACTCTAACAAGTTGTTTACGTATTTTTAAATAACTACTTTTTAGTTTAATTATATACGTACGAGGTTGAAACAAGTTTGTTAAGTTTTTGTATATATCAGAGATATTTTTAAGTTTAAGCAGAGAGAGAGAGAGAGAGAGAGAGAGAGAGAGAGAGAGAGAGAGAGAGAGAGAGAGAGAGAGACTCTTTAGTGGATTTTACCATTGTGGAATTTACTGCAGTTGAATTTACATATACTAGTAGAATTTACCTGGTGGAACTTACCGTAGTGGAATTTTCCCCAGTGAAATATACCGCGGTCACCTGCCAATTATCCCTTAAAAATTGTAGTGTATCATTCTAGCCGATTTTCATCTCCGAAAATCAATTTTATTACTTTTCTCAATTTTAGACTGGAAATTGACTGGTCACCATTATTATTATTATTTTACTTCCGTTTTGCTCTTTACTATTACTGAATTGGTACAGGAGTTGGTGCTACATCCAGCTTTTAAGAATCAGTTCATCCCAGACTAATTTACTCATTGCTAGTCTCAAGTATTCTACCAGTTTTGTCAGGTTTTATGGTCTGCGGTGACACTTGTGTCATGAGATTGCATAATGTGATTGATGGGTTTGTATGAAATACTTGCTTTCTGTTATAACACTCTTTAATGGAAAACTCACTGTATATTGCGCTGTGGCATTTTCAAAGACCTTAGAGACTGCTGGTTAAGTAGTAAATGCCTGAACATGAAAGGTACTTCAGGAGTAGGATATGAAACCTAATTCGCCTCCAACAAAATATTTATACAGAGGGTAGCAGGGATTTACAGCACTGCCTGCAGTGGAGGCCACCAACCCTCTGGAGTGCTGGAAAGGGTCAGATGTAAATTAACCTGTTTTGACTTGACCTTGAAAGACATTGGTGTGAAAATCAACTTCATGAAAGTATCAAAGCTAAATCACAAGTATGCAAATGGATGCTTTCTAACATAGTAAATAATATCAATGATCCTAGCATTAATCTTTGAATGCTGTAATATTAACATAAAGGATACTTTACATCTTGCTATCAGAACACAGAACTTGCACAATGGTACCCAGTTAAATTGGCAAAATGCAGAAGATACTCATAAGAAAGTTAATCATTGATAGTATTACAAAACTTGATCCAGGTTAGACATCATTTCTAATATATCCTTTTTAGTCTTCAGTCAGGCTGGTAAGGCACTTAATTGGTATTGTACTGTATGTCAAATAGGATTAAAGCAAAACTACTTTACATATTACAATTTAATATACAAAACAAAAATACTAAAATTGAATTCAAGGGTAAATATTCTTCACGATTTCTATAAACTAAGCACAGGGTATGATGGATATCTACATGATTTACAATTGAAACAAGAAGTTCTATACATTCTTCCAAGAAAGTAGCTTTCAGAAATTAACTAATGAAATCATATTTTGCCTCAACATACAGAAGGGAAGAAGAGGACTTTAGTGAGAGCTGGAAAAGAAGGTACTGCACAAGTCATCACATTCACGGTAAAGCTGCAAATGAGAGGAATGTTTGGATCCAAAGAAGGGGTATGAAGCACATACACAGAGCCAGAAAAATGCAGTTCTCAGATACAGTTATTCAAATGTAAGTAGGTAAAGCAAATGATTTTGTTATTTACAAAAATTAATATACTGTATGTACAAGTGTTACAGGAGATGGGAATATACAGACATTATATTTAACAATTTTAGTTTTTCAACAATTTTTCCTTCTAGGGGGATTGGCTTCCAGCATATCATTTTACTTTAAGGTTCCTGCTAAACCATATCCTTGTTGTATGTACGTATATACATTACTTCCTCTTCACCAGTCACCATTTTCCCCTAAGTGGACACTTCACCAAAAGTGCAGATACCGCCTTTTTGTTTTTCAGCAAGCCTGTATAGTGGAGTTGTTTGCCCCATTTCTCCCCCCCCCCCCCCCTCCCTCCCAGGAGATAGTGGTACTACTAATTTACAGCAAATTCTGTCCCAGCAGTCATTAGCCTGAGCACTGTACACCATTCAGTCATGGTGCCCACTTGTCATGTTCTAACCAATAACTATCTACCTTATTATCTCCAATTAGCTAACTTACGACACTTATTTATGGGTCACTTGGGGCATTATATTTTTTTTCAAAATACTCAAATATGCAGCTTAATATGCAACTTATTTAAAGGGATATTCAACTCATTTAAAGGGACAGTGGTTTGAGCATGCATCACAGAATGATAAAAACTTGTAAGTTTGTTAATTCTGCCACTCCAAATAGTTAATTTCCCAATAAAACATTTGTCGATCCAGCATTACTTTAGTGCATGTAGGGAAAATGTTTGCATTAATTATCATACCAGTACACATAGGGCAAACATTGGCATTAATTGGTTTATCATACTATTTTATTTGTTGTACAGTCCATGACCCTACAACAGCGATGCTTAGTTTCTCCTTCACAGAAAATAAATATATATCCCATTTCTGATTGTCCCTATTTCCAAGGCTGCTTCAGTTCCATGGAAATCTCTGAACCTTCTATGAGGACCCAGTGTATCACAATACAGATTTACTTATAAAGAAATTGAGATGAAATCCATGTAAGGTTAACTTTATACACGTTTTACCAAGGAACTCATCAGAACAGCTGATACCCACTGGAGCAGCCCTAAACATGCCATGACAGTTATTAATAAGAAAAAATGGAAATGACTATGTAAATATCTGTTTTGACTATTTGCATATAAAAAAAACAATCCTTATTTGAAGTTTGTAAAATACGCTTCATTATGTGATATATTTTCCACAGCATTTAAACATTAGTGTACTTGACACACAAAATTACCATGAAAAATTCTTGTCAACAAAAGGGTGACCTGTGAGGGTGTTCAACTTTGCAACAAATCAAGACAAATTAGTACCTTTGAACCATAAAAAAGGGATTTAATCTTTTTAGGCTGGCCATATATCTAAATACATAGTATAGAAAGCACACTGTTAGTAAATCTAATACTTCACAATACTTTAACCAACAATTATGTACTATTTTGGATTTAAAAATGATAAAATTGGGGATAATCACTGATGCATCAAGGTTTTATCAAACAAATTTCAGTAATCAAACCAACATATATTTCAAAATCAAATATATCTGTAAAATCAATATGTAGTCAGTACACTTATAGTTCCTACTTCTCAAATTTACAGAACAACAGTGTGATGATGTGAGCCAAGTAAACTTCTTTCTGTGGACTGAATATTCAAGACCTACAACTTTTCTCTCTGATATTCAAGACCTACAACTTTTCTCTCTGATATTCAGGACCTACAACTTTGAGGCATAAAGTTTTACTGTAACATAAAAATTAGCTGTACAGTACTAAATTCAAGTCAGTTGAAGCTAATAATTTAATTAATTTGTGGAGTTTATAATAATTTATTTGCTAAAAATAAATTTTCAAGATCTATACGAATTCATTTCAGCGAGTAGAGGTGCAAGCTGGTCTTCGGAGTCATAGTCTCGTGAGAGATAAAGGACGCGAATGTTGCTGTGGCTGTAACTCTCTACCACTGACAGTGTCTCCAGGAGCTTCACAGCATTACGTAAAGGATCAATGCAAATGCTTTCACCGTAGGTTACGAGTCCTCTTTCAAGCATATCTTGTATATGGCTCTGTGTAGATTGCAGGAATTCCTTATCTGGGACTTGCTTATTCACGAGAGTTCGTAGGCTATAGACGGTGCAGTAGTAGGCATCTATCATAGGAACTAACATGTTAATCCATGCCTGGATTACTTCTAAACAGGATGTAGATGGTGCAACTCTGTATGTCTGAGAGAAAGTTATGTCGTCGTCATCTGATTCATTAGACCACTGGCTACCAGCTCTCTGCAACACAGAAACGAGAATTAATACTAAGACAGTATGTATAATCAAGTCACTTAAACGGTGAATTTTTAGTTTAAAAATTAATCCCAACATATGGCCTTAAAAGATATACCCAACTTTTTGATACCTAGGGCACATGAAATCAACTGGTGTTAAGTCATTACAGGTTTGTTTGTTTATTCTGTATTATAAAGTAGTTTCACCAACCAACTTCAAGTCATCACAAATAATTTAACCTTCCCTTTTCTCTTAGGCTCATGGTATGACAAGATGCAGATTGTGTTTCTTTTGTGCTTCAGTGTTTTTAACAATTTAGATAATAAGAGCGACCCCCTTAAACAAGTGTGTGTGCGCGCACAGGTGCAAAGTGCTTTTATCTGACCAAACAGTTAATAATAAAAGGCTAAAGAGAATCACAAGCAACAAATGAGAAATTAATTCAGAATATGCAAATTTGATTAAAAAAAAATTTCCATATTAAAAAAAAAAAAAAAATTCCATAGTAAAAGTACACCAAATTTCACATTCCTCAGCTAAATCAACATACACATTTCAAAAATAAATGGTGTTTAAGTTATATACTGTTTGCAGCTCCACTTTTAAGCTGCAGTGAAGCTCCAATTCTATTAGTGTATGCAGCATTTTGGAGGTATACTTGGAAAATGAATTCATAATGTGAAAGCTAAATCACCTACGCATCTGACAGGGTCAGTTTATGGGGACACTACATCAGGTTCCTTAGTTACTCAACATAGGATAAATAAAATAAATCATGTGAAACTGGATATTGAACACAGGATAAATAAAATAAATCATGTGAAACTGGATATTGAACACAGGATAAATAAATCGTGTGAAACTGGATATTCAACACAGGATAAATAAACTAAATCAAGTGAAACTAAGTAACTTAAATACTTCAATTCTGTACTACTCTAAAAGCAAATCAGCTAGCAGTTAACAATGCTGCAGATGCATGAAAAATGATCCAGGAATTCTTATGGAGCATATCAAGGATACCACTGATCCTTTTTTGATCAACAGTTGACTAAAATTCTGGGACATCCATAGATCATAAATATTTATTAATAGGAGTGATGCACTTGTAATGAGCAAAATGACTTAGTGAACTATGAAAGGGTACCAAGACAAACATGATATATTTATTTTACCTATCAAAATCTGGTAGCCCTATACACAACAATTACATTCTAGTAATCCCACATTGAACAATAAAACCACTAGATAGTTAATAAATGATTACTGATCCATTATTTTTACACTGATCCATTATTTTTACACACTCAAGAAAAGTGCATGCACATACTGTGTTGGAATGAACAAGGAAGTTAACCTAAACTGTGCAGTGATAAAAAAAAAAAAAATGTTCTTAGGATCTATCCAAATACTTACACCAGCATCCACCAAGAGGCCCATGACTACGAGATTATCTATGGAGTGGTGAATTTTGGCTTCCAAGCTTGCACATGGTGGAGCAAAGAGATATTCATTCTGAAGGATTTCACACAGTCTTGTAGCTTTCTTTACTATCTGCAAAGAAAAAAAAAAAGGATTTTATGAAATGGGAAATATTAAACCAATAAAAGTAAAACTTGCAATTTTTTTTAGAGCAAATTAATTCCTCTACATAAAGTACAGACAACACTGAATCTATATATGCAACTTTAATATTCCACTAAATATGATTAGATATCCAAAAATCTGGCACTAGTTGCACCATGGGGTAGGAATGTATGGTTGCACAAGAAGTAGCATTCATAAAGCTAGCACAAATTTGGGAAAAAAAAAAGTAAAATTTAAACAATTCAATGACATTGTATCATTTCATTGGGCCAAATATGGTTTTTCCAGAAAAAACCTCTGAACAGATGAGCACCACCATTTCTCATAGGTATGCGGTGCACACGACTTGGTTGTCAGTGGGCCTCAACTGACGACCCAGCTCATTCTGTGTGTGTTGTAAGCCTTTGAACTTTGTAGTTTTAGAAAAAAAAACTAATAATCTTTAACATAGCACTGAGTCTCAATTCATGTTGGGAGAATTTGAGCTGTAAAAGCAACAGGCTGCTAAAATGCGATGCATTGACCCAGCTAGTTCGTGAGGTAAGAGCAGAAAACCAATTGTGTACCCAGAAGGTTGCTTGCAATTCAATCTTCGGTCAAAATATTTACTATGTGATACAGGTTCATATGCCACAGGTTAACATTTCAATGACATTTTCCTTAATATTGTTACTACAATTAAGGATTCACTCACAGTCTTCCAAGCACATCAGGATCCATAATCTTCTTTACTAGCAATGGCTGTCACAAATTGGTTTGGCTGAATAATTCAGCCAAAAGGTGTTAGCATACATGCCAGACTTAATCTGTGTTACTGTGATATCAAGTGGCTGAGGGTTGTGGTTTTACTTCAGAACTGTCCATGAAGAGAGAAAAAACCTAGGCACTCATATATCTTGGTCATCATGAACCTTTCAAGGAAGTCCATGATTAAACCACTGTCCACTCCTTATGCAACCCTAAACAGATGGCCACAACATAATTGGAATGCCTCATGGCGTGATCGGTATGGTCTTGGCCTGACACCTCGGGGGCTGTAAGTTCAATTCTCGGGCATTCCATTGAGGAGTTAGAGATGTGTATTTCTGGCAATAGAAGTTCACTCTCGACGTGGTTCAGAAGTCACGTAAAGCTGCTGGTCCCGTTGCTGAATAACCACTGGTTCCATGCAATGTAAAAACACCATACAAACAAACAAAAATAACATAGTTAGAAAGGTGTAATCACAAGATTCTAGCTAAACAACAGCCACTAGTTACACAAATGTTAACAACAAGGAAAAAATTAAAATCACTAAAAAAGTACATAATAAGAAATCAGAGACTACACCTAAGCACTGGTAGTAAATGAAAATATTAAGAAAGAACAAAGTAGTACATATTTACAGAACTAAGCATGGACTGATGAAAATCTTATTGGTGTAATTAGGAATGAGTATAAAATTTAGGCCAGGCACTAGAACCTATGAGGTCAATCAGTAGTGAAAGGGGAATTGAGAGTAGAAAGACTTTAAAGGTGCAACAGGAGGAAAACCTTGTAATTGGACTATGAAACAATTGTTAGGAAAGGAAAGATAGAAGATAGAGAATATGAATGGAAGTATGGTCAATAGAATGGAAAGGTTTGTGGCCAGGGGGCAAAGGGACACTGCCAAGAACCTACAGTAATGCTTACAGTGCATTGTGAGAGGTGCACCGATGGCACTACCCCTCTACAGGGATTGGCATAAAGTTATGAAGTTAGGAAATTAGCTTCAAATGTCTGGAAATGACTGAGTTGCTCTTCATAGACACATACGTACTGTAATTCAGGTAAGTACTTAAGACCTAACAGGTTGTATGCACGTGCTAACAAACTTGGACGCAAATTACTAATGTACAAGTGAAAGTGGACCAATGTCTACGGAATTAGCACATCAAATATGAAGCTATTTTAAGTAAACAGACAGTCCCTGGTTATTGGTGATCCAGTTTTATGGGGCTTGTCTGGCTCCATAAAATCAGCGATTTTCTGCACCATAACGCGCCAATTTCTGGTTATCGGTGCCCATAATAGACTTCTGGCGCTGATACATACCTAATAGGTGCCAAAATCCGGTTATTATCGGCACCATAAGCCCCATAAATCGCTAAATTTCGATTAATGCCGATTTTCGCTAATCATCAAGCCTGTCGGAATAGAACCTGCACTGATAACCGGGGACTGCTTTATTACCAATAGTAAACTATCTGGTAATCTGGAAAAAATAATATCATAAGAGTAAACACCAAGACTTCGAAAAATAAAAATTACCTTTTCTCTATTAACGAGAATGTCAGGGGAACAGTCTTTGTAGCTCCATAAATCCCTATCTAGTAAGCAATTCAGTGACGTTGCTGTGGAAGACATGAAAAATAAACAAATTTAAAAAAGTAAACATCACTAGGTGATCTTATAAGTCCTGTACACTATTAAATTCATAACCCTACCAATTTACACATGAAACTTCTGTATCAGTAATTTCACTTTTATATTTCTTTATTATTATATCTTTAAATATATAGTGAATGTCTTAAGAAAGGTAGCTTTGATGGGTCCATTATTTTTCATAAAAGGAAACTTTCCAAATCATATAACCAACTCAAGATATTGAGACTGGTTTTGAAAAAATACCAAAACATTCAAAACAGTACTCACCTACTACAGCATCAACAGCGAACAAAGGTGTTACAGCACTAGCATAGTAGTTGAGTTCAATGATATTTGGCAGGAGGGTAATTGGTTTCACCAAGTATTCTTTAATTTCGTCAAAACTGCTCGAAACTGGGCAAGCTTCAACTCTCACTAGACCAGCTCCCAGCATCTTGATCTACAAATTATACACAAAGAACAATGTAATAGATGCGTTGACAAAAAAGGTATTGAAAACAAATCATATTTTTAATCATATGCAGTCAACCTTTCTAAACTATCAAATTTTAGAAAGTAACTTGCACTATTTTTAATCCTATGCAGTCAAATTTTAGAAAGTAACTTGCACTTTTCCTAGGATATAAACCTACACTTTCATAGATGGAGTACTCAGCACACGGTGCACTGTAGCTAGCTTGAATAGAGAAACTTTCAATTTCATTTGACCTTGAAATCAATGTTTTTACACAATAAAAGGAACTGACAGGTTAAAGTTTTAAAAAGTGACGGTAAATGTGGCTACTTACTGCATGCTTCACCACATCTTTGGAAAGACCTGAGAAACCGGTGTCGCGTTCACGAGCTCTGAATGACTCTCGCAATCCATCAACTGCTTTGGTGAGAGTCGTCAGGGTTGCTCCGTTACGATAGACAAATGACAACAACCAGGCAACTACGTTTGTTGACATGATTGCTTGACAACGTTCAGCATCTGGAAAAGTACAGCAATAAGTAATCGGGTTTTACAGACAAGACTAAAAAATCTGCTGACAAACATCATGTATCTAGTCTCCAAATTTTGGTTAACAACTTGCAGAGTTTTTCATTTTCTGCTGTTGGTAAGTTACTGGAAAATAACTGTAATTCACAAAATCAGTATTTATGTTTTGTTCTGATAATACTTTGAGAGATCTTCAAAATATGTCATTCTTTTATTTATAGCTTATAATTTAAGAGAACTAGCAGTCTGCTGGGATAATGACTTTGACTATTCTTGGGTTTCAGATACTACTAACTTACCATACACTATATGAGCAGCTAATGACTTGATTAAGGATCTGTACTCGTCTGTAACTTCAGTTCCGAAAAGAGATGAATTACTTCTTGCACCTTGCAGTCTATTGCTCAGTTTATTAACAGCATGTATGGAATTGGATGGATTGGAGAGACTCTTCCTTATGACCTTGTGATTATTAGCAACAGGACTGGACAGTGATCGGTGATGTCCTTTTCCTGCTGTTGATGAAATGTTAGTTAATGATGGGACTTCCTGAATATCACCACTTGATGAAGGTGGACTTAAACTTAGCTGAGATGGGGAGAGAGGTGGCGTGCACTCTAATATTAACTGACTGTGAGGAAGGTTAGGAGTCAACAGAGGAGGAGCAGCTTTGCTACTTTGAACAAATTCTCGTAAACTGAACGGCTGGCCAAAGTCAATTCTGGCATGGCCATAATTTGTGGAAAGCACCTTGATGATTGCCCTTACAGCACCCCAAAACGACTCAGGCACCTGAAAAAGAATAAAATACAGTCTTATCTCTAAAATAAATTATAAAAGCAACCATGCAATAAGCTTAGTAGAATTTTCTAAACATTAGTCAAGTTATTAACTTTACTACTACATTTCTTGGTTGTTTTCCGATTATAAACTTTTTTAAAAATACCAAATTTTCAAAATTTGTATTTTTTCCTAGGTATATGGACCATAGCTTTTGTAAATGGGTCATCCAGTGCATCTCACTCATCGACTGTCGTACCGACTTAAAAAAAAAAATGCCTATTTGGCTAGTCTCAAGCATAGATCTGACTTCTACTAGCCTAGCTCGTTCATTGTATTTCCAGCCAAACTCACATAAGGTTATTTTGGAGAAGTGGAACACTTTGTACTCAAGATTTTTGCATTTTTTCACCTTGTGTGAGACTGATTTCTGTGCTTTTGTAGTACCTTTACCACTTGTGCTGTTTCCACTGGTAGCCTGGTGTCTTTTCCCGAGTTCATAATGGGGCTGGTGTGAGTTTTTAGTGTTCGTTGTTTACTTTGTGCGTACCACATGGCTACTACAGAAGGAAAACCTACATCTCTTTGTTGTTGCTCAATAAAAGAAAAACCTGGAATAAGTTCATGTCACCAGTGGCCCTAGATGTGCTTTCAATGTGCATTTCCTGACAAGAAAAAGTGTGCTTAAAATGCTCTTTAAGTGTGAGGAATGTGATGTGAAGGGCACCTAATTACCCAGGGGAGACAGAAACAGCGTAGGAAGCAATTCTGTTTCCTAATAAACAGTTTTTAAGTCATAAACTACTTTTTTTTTTCTTTAATACACCCTCCGCCAGTGGTACTGTGGCCTCACAGTTTTAATCCACCTTTGACCAAATTACGGAATCACTTTCCTTGTGATGTACTTGAATCACTGTAACTTAAAAATATAAACCTTGGTGCATAATGCAACGGCTCTCATAAGAATGCTCATTGGAGCCTGCTCACATGAATAGACTGTTTTACAGCTGTTTTTTGTCATTTCTCCAGCACAGTTTACTTATTTTCCCAATTGGAGGATCTGAATTTGTACATCCGGCTTTTCAAATTAGGGTTAAAGGTTGACTAATAATAATAATAATAATAATAATAATAATAATAATAATAATCCTTGGGAAAGGATCTTTACCATAATTTCCTCAGTCTACTCAGCTGTAAATGAGTACCTATCCCTGATGGGGTAGGGTCCAGCTATGGGTTAAATAGCAAAACTCAGCAATGATGGAAAGAAATGAAGGAATAAACGACAACGACGTAAATGGAACCTCTGGCACAGAGGAGCTTCGTCCAGCAACCAGGTATTCAACCCAATTGAAGGGGAAGACGGTCAGGTACTTGGAGGTCGTCATCCAGCAACTGATCACCACAACGACAATAATCAACAGCCTGAGATTGGAGCTACAGAGGCAAAAAGGAAGAAATGGACAAGAGAAGAAAAAAAGGAAATATGGAGATGCTACATCAGAAGCAACCCGACGGAGAGAGGATATAGAAGAAGATTGGTCAACATCTGGAATGAGAGGAATAACACCCCCCAAACAGAGCAGAGGCTGGCAGACCAAGTAAGGAACATAAAGAAAAAGAACTGGCTCTCCCCAACAGAAAGAGAAGAACTGGAAAGGGAAATGTCACACGACAACGAGTTACACGAAGACGAACTGAGAGACGATGCCTCAGAAGACGACAGGGAGGATGAGGTATCAAACAACGACACACGAAGAAACACCGACGAAGTAACAGAGAGGATGGAATGGGTAGAAAAGATTAGACAATGGATGGAGCCAGATACAGAGAGAATAAAGATCCCCTCCATGAAAGCCTACAACACCAAGAAATTAAGGGAGAAAACGAGTGAGGTCAATGAAATAATGGGCATAATACACACCACCAGTATCACAGAAACAAATAACTTGACATATGCAGGAGCAAGATTAGTAGCAGAACTGATGGGGATTCGAACACCACCACCACCAGCACAACCAACCCAACAGAAACCAAAACAGCAACCTCCTTGGAAAAGGCGCCTGGAAAAGCAAATCATGGTGATGAGATCTGACTTGAGTAAACTGAAAGAGATGGCAGAAAAAGGCTAAGAAGCAAGAAAACAAGGGAGGAACTCAACGAGAAATACAAAGTACAAGAGAGGGGACTAAACAACACAATAGAAGATGTAAAACAGAGGCTTAAGGCCAAAGCACATAAGATCCAACGGTACATGAACAGGAATAAGGGATACCAACAGAACAAACTATTCGGAACCAACCAGAAAAGACTATACAGCCAACTAAGAGGGGAAGACAACCACCCAGAAATTCCTGAAGCCGAACCAAGTAAGAGACTCTGGGAAAACATATGGAGCAATCCGGTATCACACAACAAACATGCAACATGGCTCCAGGAAGTCAAGGAAGAAGAAACAGGGAGAATAAAACAAAGATTCACAGAGATCACGACAAGACACAGTCAGACACCAACTAAAGAAAATGCCAAACTGGAAAGCCCCAGGTCCCGATGAAGTCCATGGATACTGGCTCAAAAACTTCAAGGCCCTACACCCACGAATAGCAGAACAACTCCAGCATTGTATCTCAAATCACCAAGCACCCAAATGGATGACCACAGAACAGGTATCATCAGTGAAAGGCTATACAACTACCTAGAGGAGACAAACACCATCCCCCACCAACAGAAAGGCTGCAGAAGGAAGTGTAGGGGCACAAAAGACCAGCTCCTGATAGACAAAATGGTAATGAAGAACAGTAGGAGAAGGAAAACCAACCTAAGCATGGCATGGATAGACTATAAGAAAGCCTTCGACATGATACCACACACATGGCTAATAGAATGCCTGAAAATATATGGGGCAGAGGAAAACACCATCAGCTTCCTCAAAAATACAATGCGCAACTGGAATACAATACTTACAAGCTCTGGAATAAGACTAGCAGAGGTTAATATCAGGAGAGGGATCTTCCAGGGCGACTCACTGTCCCCACTACTCTTCGTAGTAGCCATGATTCCCATGACAAAAGTACTACAAAAGATGGATGCCGGGTACCAACTCAAGAAAAGAGGCAACAGAATCAACCATCTGATGTTCATGGACGACATCAAGCTGTATGGTAAGAGCAGCAAGGAAATAGATACCCTAATCCAGACTGTAAGGATTGTATCTGGGGACATCAGGATGGAGTTTGGAATAGAAAAATGCGCCTTAGTCAACATACAAAAAGGCAAAGTAACGAGAACTGAAGGGATAAAGCTACCAGATGGGAGCAACATCAAACACATAGATGAGACAGGATACAAATACCTGGGAATAATGGAAGGAGGGGATATAAAACACCAAGAGATGAAGGACACGATCAGGAAAGAATATATGCAGAGACTCAAGGCGATACTCAAGTCAAAACTCAACGCCGGAAATATGATAAAAGCCATAAACACATGGGCAGTGCCAGTAATCAGATACAGCGCAGGAATAGTGGAATGGACGAAGGCAGAACTCCGCAGCATAGATCAGAAAACCAGGAAACATATGACAATACACAAAGCACTACACCCAAGAGCAAATACGGACAGACTATACATAACACGAAAGGAAGGAGGGAGAGGACTACTAAGTATAGAGGACTGCGTAAACATCGAGAACAGAGCACTGGGGCAATATCTGAAAACCAGTGAAGACGAGTGGCTAAAGAGTGCATGGAAGAAGACTGATAAAAGTAGACGAAGACCCAGAAATATACAGAGACAGGAGAAAGACAGACAGAACAGAGGACTGGCACAACAAACCAATGCACGGACAATACATGAGACAGACTAAAGAACTAGCCAGCGATGACAATTGGCAATGGCTACAGAGGGGAGAGCTAAAGAAGGAAACTGAAGGAATGATAACAGCGGCACAAGATCAGGCCCTAAGAACCAGGTATGTTCAAAGAACGATAGACGGAAACAACATCTCTCCCATATGTAGGAAGTGCAATACGAAAAATGAAACCATAAACCACATAGCAAGTGAATGCCCGGCACTTGCACAGAACCAGTACAAAAAGAGGCATGATTCAGTAGCAAAAGCCCTCCACTGGAGCCTGTGCAAGAAACATCAGCTACCTTGCAGTAATAAGTGGTACGAGCACCAACCTGAAGGAGTGATAGAAAACGATCAGGCAAAGATCCCTGGGACTATGGTATCAGAACGGATAGGGTGATACGTGCAAACAGACCAGACGTGACGTTGATTGACAAAGTCAAGAAGAAAGTATCACTCATTGATGTCGCAATACCATGGGACACCAGAGTTGAAGAGAAAGAGAGGGAAAAAATGGATAAGTATCAAGATCTGAAAATAGAAATAAGAAGGATATGGGATATGCCAGTGGAAATCGTACCCATAATCATAGGAGCACTAGGCACGATCCCAAGATCCCTGAAAAGGAATCTAGAAAAAACTAGAGGCTGAAGTAGCTCCAGGACTCATGCAGAAGAGTGTCATCCTAGAAACGGCACACATAGTAAGAAAAGTGATGGACTCCTAAGGAGGCAGGATGCAACCCGGAACCCCACACTATAAATACCACCCAGTCGAATTGGAGGACTGTGATAGAGCAAAAAAAAAAAAAAAAAAAAAAAAAAAAAAAAAAAAAAAAAAATTAATAATAATAATAATAATAATAATAATAATAATAATAATAATATCTTTTTCAAACAACCTTCAATAAAGAGAATACAAATGAGTTTCTTTGTAACAGCTGGTAAATTGTATACCATCTGTCCCAAAGTTCATTTATTCCTTGAGGTTTCATTAGTTCTCTTTGTCATTTACAAAAAGGTGTATTCACCCATGGATACAATAATAATAATATAATAATTACAATAATAATATGTCTTTTTAAAAAGGATAGCTGCACTGTGCAAATTGATCTTATAATTGAGTTTTCTCAATTTTTCTTATGACTCGCTTCTCTTGCATGCTATTATTCGTCAACAACAGGCCAATGTTCATATTTGGGCAACTATAAACACCGTTTCTACACTAGAATGGAAGGGTTTAAAAGATGAAAACAATCACTTATATCACAGATTCAAACCTGATATTTCACTCACCTTGCTCTGTCCCATTTGTTCACGGATGAAGTTCCCATCTAACAATTTGTCGTAATTGATTGCAATAGGAACAATGAGAGCATCATCCAAAGTACCATTCATATACGCATCCACGATGACGCTTAATAAGCCTCCTGGAGAAAGAAAACAAGACATTAGCACAAGAGTAATTTCATGTTCTACAAATAAGCATTTACAAATTAACCTAAGGTAGGCCGCCCTTATGTGATTAATATACAACACTTAACAAACAATCTTAACTGTGGAATAAATACACCTTTATTATACAATTTCAGATAGGAGCAGAATTGTGTATTTTTCTATGTGCCTGACAAAACAAAAAGTGGGAAAAGAATTTTTCTTCATAGAAATGATGAAAGGAACCAAGAGTTCACAGAAGTAATGAAAGGTACCAATGTTTAGCAGTAAGAGAAACAGTCATTAATAAAATTTTCCTAGTAACGCTGACTGGCAAAACATAATGAATGGAATGGAAAATAAAGTTTAGACCAAGTGCTGGGACCTGTGATCATTCAGTGCTGAAAGGGAAATTGAGAGTAATAAGATTTTAAAGGTTTAACAGGAAAAAAAAAAAAAAACTTGCAGTTGGACCATGAAGTACCTGTTTGGTGAGGGTGGAAAGTAAGATGGTAAAAAGAGAATATGAATGGAGGTACAGTAAAAGGAATGAAGGGGGTTGCAAATTGTGGCCAAAAAGGACACTGCCAGGAACCTTGGTTTTGCGGTGCACTAATAACATTACCCCTCTTTCATATTCTTTACTACTTTTACATGTTTCCTTTCTTTTTTTATCCACTTCATTATTCCCAACATATTCCACAACACACCCCACCTCTCTCTCTCTCTCTCTCTCTCTCTCTCTCTCTCTCTCTCTCTCTCTCTCTCTCTCTCTCTCTCTCTCTCTCTCTCTGTATGTACACATCCTCTTCCAGATATCACACCAACGAATACTTCCTCTTTTTGACTTGTACATGACACTGACATTCCCTGGACCTTATCATACTTGATGGGATTCACCTTTTGGCATGCATGGTTTTCCGGTACGAGTACGACCACCCTCAATGAAGAACTCCAAGTTGTAACCAGCTTGCAATGCATGTGTCACGTAAGTTTGTAGTACTGCCCTATACAGGAGGTCTTTCCGTGACTTAGAACTTTCTAGGCGTCGCTTGATGAAAAATCCTCCAAGTCCTCGTAACAGCCAACTGTAGAAAATAAAAGGAATGAATCATATGCAATAAAATTTTCCATCAATCCCAACTGTTAAGGACGACTCACTCTCTCCACTACCTCTTATTCACTTGGCAGCATAGAAACATGGTATAAAAAAAACAAAAACAAATGCTGATAACTTGGCCTTCATAACTGGTATACGTAATAACTAACCCAAAAACAGGAATACGGAGGTTGTCACCAGCTGCAACAATTGGGGCTGGAATCTGTTGGTTGAAGAGCACCCACGTGACAAAGAGATAGTCTACATGAGACCGATGAAGAGGGACAAAGATCATAGGTGTATCTCTTTTAATCGCTCGTTCTATCACCTCTTGCTGCCCACCGTGTATTGTGATAGACATCAAAAGGTTGCTGAATACTTTAAACAACACGTAACCTGTCAGTCTGAAAAAGTAAGTTAATATTAGAAAAAACTTCAACCTGTATATACGTATCATGTTACCAAAAGACTCATGTACTTCAAACTACTTGTTTCACAGAAACATTATGTATTTTAAAAGGACAAACTCCTAATTTGTCAGGGTTATGTGCAATCTGCTAGAGGAGGAACTCACATTTTTTAAGTGTATCCTTGCTGTGCTGTGCTACAGCAAGTCATGATCCACCAAGAGGTTTCCAAAAAGGTAAAATGAAGCTTCGGTTCTCTGAACTTCCCTCTACAAAAAACTAGTGGAAGAATTTTGAGGGAGAAAATGGCAAAAACATTACCTAATAAGAGTAGTAGATATCGCTGCTTTCATCTCTTTTAATAGTCTGTGTACTCTGGACGTGTGCTGAGCAAGGAGTGTCGAGAAAGCTTTCTTATTATCATCAGGGTCTAATCCCTTTTCTTCCATTTCTTCACAGACGGTCTGTTCCATCGCCACTACGACTCTATCATCTTGAAGAATCATCTAAGAAAAACACAAACTTATTATAGGAACACAGATGGCAATTATGTAAAACAATCTTAGCAAAACTGTTATAATCTATATGTATGTACTAATACAGACAAAAAATTCATGTCATGCATCACAGCAAACTACACAAGCACCGAGTGCCTTTTATTCATTCTCACAAAACTACTATTCTGTAAGTAGTCACATTACCTTATTCGGTATGTCTGGGTAATTGAAATTTGTTTTGAGGTTCATGCAGTGGAATATATAGCAACATTTTCGAGTTAGACAATATCGATCTGGATTGCTAGTAGAGACCTGTAGGATATTACGTAACCCTATCTTGGTTGTTGTGTCCGCAATCAGTCCATTCTGAAAGAAAAAATTTAATGGATTGACTACTCTGACAAATAATTTTGACATAAAAAGATGAAATATAAATATCCTTCCAATAAAACAATAAGATGACAAAAACTTATGCCAAAGGAAGAGCACTGGGACCTATGAGGTCATTCAGCGCTGAAAGGGAAATTGAGTAAAAATGTTTGAAAGGGGTAAAAGAAGAAAAACCTTGCGGGTGCACTATGAAACAATTGTTAGAGAGGGTGGACAGTAAAATGGAAGAAAGAGGATATGAAATCAAGGTAAAATGATGAGATGCATAAAAATTTAAGGTATAAATCATTATAATTTGAAAAACAAACTTTTCTGTACAAATATCAGACTTGGAACCATATCAATACTTTTTTATCAAATGCCAGAGCCACTTAAGCTTCCCTGAAGAGTGCTGGTTCAGTTTTTTTAATTAAGCTGCATTAACCACAGCCATGGCTAAACCCACCCTGGTGTTTGTGATAAAGCCATACTGACTAAGAGTCCCAGCTACAGCTTCTCTCCTGTAGCAACTACTGCCGCTATTGTGACCAGAACAAGCTGACACAGGGTGGGCACAAACCAATGATTTTCATCCCAACATCAGACTTCCTACAGATGGTAGCAGGTGAGGATCAAAGGGTTGTTAACCTTACATTGAAATTCTATCACCAAGAGTAGCAAAAGCTACTTCCTTTAAAATAAATGTGGCCATGCAGTTTTATGCTCTTACAGTCAGAGTTTTTGTCAAGAATGCATATTTCATAGGTTATGTTAAACAGAAACTACAATTAAAACAAAATATATAATTTCCATGTTCCATAAATGCAATACTCATTTCATAAAACCTTAACAAATGGTAGGCATGTTTAACTTTGTCTTACATACAGGGCAAACTCAGCAAAACTATACTATGCCAGTAGTATTAGTTCCTGTCAATCTTGTTGCAATAAAAACTCATTAGCTTCCATTCTGGTGGTAAAGTGAACTGAATATAGAATTTAGGCCACAATCCAAGCACTAGGACCTAAGAGGTCATTCAGTGCTGAAACAGAAATTACAGTAAAAGGTTTGAAAGGTATAAAAGGAGCAGACCTTGCATTGCAGTATGAATCAACTGTTAGTAGAGGGTGGAGTGACAGGGGCTGCAGCTAAGGACCGAAGGCATGCTGCACAGAACAGTTTGACAAGCTAAGTGGAGGATATTCTCACTAAAGAGGTCACATTTGTTAAACAAATAATAATAATAATTTTAACATATATTTTTTAATTCCAGTTGTCAATACAGTACAACAGTAATAATTGAATTGCTATACACTTGAAACCCCTCCTAGTCATGAAAAAAAGAATATGAATATACAGTAATTAATGAATATTTCTCTAAGAATAATTCTGTGAATAGGGGAATTTTCACGAATATTATGGATGTACATTCCTCAGACAAACCCCCAAAAAGGTGAAGTTGTGAATACTGAACTGCGAATACGTGGGGGTCCACTGTATTCTCAAAATAATCTTAAAAGATTAATTCACCACTCTTGATGTACTGTAATGATTATATGAGCCATGATGGATGTTCAACTTGTGGGTTAACAGGAATCAAACATGAGGTTTTGCTTAACTAAAGTGGTTATACTAAGCACTACCTTGATATGCCAAACATAATGGGGCCTTCTTCATCCAACAAATCCTACGAAAAACCTTTGTTGCAGACATAATAGGATAGTTCCCATTCTTAAACCACATACAAGAAAAAGGTGCTTACAATCTCTCATTATACACTTTTTGCATTAGTTGAACTTTTCCTTCAAGTTCAAGTGATAAGAATTCTTCCGAGGGCACATTAAATGACCAACTTCATAGATGACACATAAGACCTGCAGTTGCATTAAAGAACAACCCATTATATTATGGAATGCCATGTCAGCTCATTCACACTCCACTGAAGGCAAGAGTTTCCTGACTAAAAGCAGAGAACTTCAGCAACTCTTGAAGACGACTGAAGCTAAATTCCTCAGTGCATTTTGGGGCAAGATAACTGCAGCTGTACGCTAGAAAAGCTCAAAGGAAATGAGAAAACTACTATATTAAAATCCCCACACTTCTTGTCATAATTATCATATAAGAATAAATAGTACTGAAAGTTCAATCACAAGACAACAGACAATTGAAAAATTTAATCCTAAATGATGCCATACATTCACACAAGAAATTTGCCACTCTACTCAATGCATTATCAAAAAGTGAAAAACCTTAACAGCTCCTTCGACTTGCTTCTAATACTGTACAACTCCCATCCCTTTACTCAAGAGTAGAGGATTCTGACATGTGGACTCTCCACCAACGTCAACATCACACACAAAATGCAACAGAACATTTTAAACATTTTTTCTTTCAAAAAGATTGACAAATACAAAACAAATATACCAGAGAGACAATTGAAAGTGCAGTCCAGTCACTGTCATTACTTAAGGAAAGTTTATGAAATCAGACAGCTTGCTGAGATGAATCCTTAGAGTGGAAATAAAAGCACTAAACTTGTGGATTCAAGAAAAACAACAATAATCCTTCTGCTGATTTAGTACACTGTACTGTAGACTGCCTTGGAATCTTAACCTGTGCGTTAACTACAAGAATAATGTAAAACTATGAATTGTATCCAAGCATGAATATTTTCCTCAATTTATTTTCTTGCATTCTATATACAGTACTGCATAATGCCTAAGCAATACAATCTGATGTTCCCACTTTGTTGCGGTTCCAAATACAGCAGCAAGGAAAAGGGTAATGGAGCATTCAGTTAAATTTTGAAGCACTGTACAATTCAAACCAATTAAACTGTAAAACACTCTGAAAAAAACTGTGAATTAAACAGTATCACGTACATTACTCTTTATTTCCGAGAGACAACCAGGCAGAGGAGATTCTGGTGGCGTGGGCATTGTACTCGCAGCAATCTCTGGAGCCAGAGGATGACCAGCAGTGGAGCCCCACATAGTGCTCAGAGGTTCTGGAGCACCCGTGACCTTAGTTGCAACAGATGGGATGGTCACAGTGGTGGCAGTGTTGGGAATGGTCATTGTTGTGTATGCCTTTGTGGGGGAGTCAAGCTGTCTCCACGACAAGCCCAACGCATTTTTATCGGTTATTATTTCCATTTAATCTACAGGTAAATTTAGATAAGTTCCAAATACTATCATGTGTTTAAATACATTAATAATCCATTGCTCAACGGCCCATCTTGTATAAATCTTAGAAAAACTGAAAGCTGAAAAAATACAGAAATATTATGACTTAATTTTGGCTGTAGGTAAATTGTACACGTATTCAAAACTGAGTAATAAGTGTATCCAAAAATTTGAGATCATGAATACCTCAAGTTTGTTTGTTATGCTATTTTTATATGTACCCTACTGTATATATACCATACAATTATAAAAAAAAATAAAAATAAATAAAATAAATTTTAAATGAGCACACACATCATACTGTATTCTATGAATACTCCTGTTGCTCCTGACGTAAGTAGGCCATGTTACTCTGGACCTAAATGGTCTATACAAACTGACCTTACTAATGACAAAACTTATCTCTTCAAAGTTGCCATAAAGTGACTTATTTCAATGATGAAGCATTTGACCAAAAAAGAAAAAAAAAATTGGCTACAATCAAATTATTGTATGCTATTTAACTTCAACTGACCTTTTCCTACTGACTGATAATGATATGCATTGAATGCACGTTTCCCATTACACCAAAGAATACTAATGTGTAGACTGTGTTACTGTGTTACTTAGGGTATATCAATTAGTAAGCTGTTGAGCATTCTAGTGACAAGCGCACCACCTATTCCCACAGCATGTTACTTTACGAAAATTATTAATTTAGTACATTATGCCTCCATTGAGTACTATATATCAAGGTTATGAAGGCTACTGTTGGCCACTATTAATACAGTAATTGAAATACATTGTTCCTCTGATTAGAGGATGACCTTCCCTTTTGAAATGCTATAAAATTTAATAATGTGTGAATATGCAGTATATAACCTCTTTTGCAAAATTCAGCTGCTTTTGGGATGACCATGGTGTCAATACAAAATTGATGTGAAGTTATGAACAGAACAGAGTTTAGTAGGGGATCAGATAGGATAAGATGAGACGTTACATCAAAGAGATAGAGGCAGAGGTGGAATCTGATTGAAAACATATGACGGGAAACTTTGTGTTAAGATTTTTTTGCATGTATATAGTGGTTGGCAAGAAGGAGCAGATGTTTGTTAGTTTCGCAGTGAGGGGTATGCAGGGATGGTAGGGAATAGGCTGGGGTTACTGTTGACCTTGTCTTGCTTCTTTAAGATTAGGAGGAAGAAGAGATTAGGGGATGTGAGCCTGGCGATGAGGATGAGGAATGGGGGGGAGGGGGGGAATGTGGGGATGAAGAGAAAGGAGAAGCAGGAAAGCATTGGGATGAAGAAGAAGTACTAAAGGGAGGAAGAGGAACATGATGGGAAGAGAAATGTTTTGTAAATGTAGTCATTTTACAATTCCCATGATGAATGTATTGACAGTTGCCGATGTTGCAGTGAAGACATTTTCCAAGAAATACTTTGGGTAATAGTAGGTCTTCCATGCATTCTCCTCACTGCATCCTGACAATGACATGACGCTGTAATTTACCAATTTTTGGCATAGTCCCAGTGACACTGGGGACAACGGCTAAACTTCTAAAGCAGATGTTGGGAATCATTGCAAGGGGACGTGCAGGAAGGAGGGGAGGAAGTGGGTCTTTGGGTGTGAAGCAGCAGGGGGATTGAGGAAGGGGAGACACTGGCTTCATGTGGCTTGGGGGGAAGTGGACAGGGAGACCAGGCTATGAGGGTGCAGTGTGTATGTTGGGGAATGACTGCGATTCTGAGAGAGGATAAGAGAGATATAAGAGCAAAATCACACATTTCATATTGTACCATAATACAGTATTTTCAATGTACAAAAATGAACTATATCACGCACAAGTAAACAAATACATCCTCATCTATTTAATGTTAATTTAACAACAAAAACTGTGTACTGAATCATATTGGTATAATTATTACTTCTATATAAAAATAATTCTAAGGGCATATGTAGTTTATGTTATAACCTATTATAGTACTTTGAACGTTAAAAGCTCACATTAACAAATCTTCATGTTTGCCCGAGGCGTATCCGACTGCATTAATATAACCCCCATAACTGCAGAATGCTACGAAAATTTGGACAGCAACTTTGCAATAAGTCTGTGTTATGTTATAAAATACATATGGAGTTTCCCTACCCTAAGCTAAACATTATAGTTTGCCTTGTAGAAATTTTTAATAATATACTACTTATATGGAGTTTGCCTAGCCTGAGCTAAAAACGTTGTAGTTTTCCTTGTAGAAAGTTTTTTTTTTTTCTTTTATAAAATATACTATATGGAGTTTGCCTAGCCTGAGCTAAATATTGTAGCTTTCCTTAACAGAAAAATTGTTATAACTACTATATGGAGTTTGCCAACCCTGAGCTAAAAACATTGTAGTTTGCCTTGTACAGAAATTAAATCAAATTAATTATCGCTAAGTTGATGATAATCTTTGAAAAAAATGAAAGAAAGAAAAAGAAAAGTCTACCATGAAGTGAATATCGGCCATAATTTGACGAGCACCATCTTACAGGACAGTGTGTGAATATAAATACCCTACCATATATATATATATATATATATATATATATATATATATATATATATGTGTGTGTGTGTGTGTGTATATATATATATAATATATATATATATATATATATATATATATATACATAAACACTATACAGTAAGATTGTGCTCATCAAATTGTGGCCGATATTCATTTCCTGATGGACTTTTGATTTTTTTTAAAGATTATCATCATGTTATACATACATATATATATATATATATATATATATATATATATATATATATATACGTATATTATAAGTAAATATAACCACGACTGGGCCCCAAAGACATTAACCCAAATATCGTTGTAGGTACATTTGGAAGGTGTCACTGACATTACTGGCGGTTTCACTTTGTCTTAAATGAGATGGAAATAAAACACACATAAAAAACGTATAAAAACACTGGCGGCCACGCAGCCTTCACACGGAGTGTCAAAAAGAGAATATTCGTAGGTCGGGCCTCTCTTAATTGAGAACGATCTCAACTCTGAATGCACCCGAGAAATCAGCTGTTCTCATTCAAAGCCTCCTGGAGTATAGTAAATGGCTGCTTTGGCTCTTGCCCACTAGACGAGTCACACAAAAAAAAAAATGAAAAAAAAAAAATTAATGTCTACGCCGTTTCCTGCAACGAGTCACATTCACATCGTCCTGAACGCATCTAAAACGTCCTCGAGTGTCTCATGTTCATGTCAGACATGATTTTTTCCAATTTATTCCACCGGAGAAACGAGAAAACGGTCAAAAGAGACGGCGGCCGCACTCTCACATATATTCCCACCGCTGCCAACCCGGCATACTGAAGTTACAATTGACTCGGGAGCTGGTTGGTGGTGGACTGGTGGTGGCCAGGCCAGGATGGCATCCGCTCCTCTCCCTCCTCTCCTCTCCTCTCCCTCTCTCTCACCGAGCCCTACTCGAACCATTTGGATAATTTACCTCCACCGCGGTTGCCAATTTGGACGTTTTTTCCTTATCGCAACTTACGATGGCGAATTTCCAGATATGTTTAGTTTCGTTTCCGTCCCGGGACGAAAACGAAGCCACGGGTGGCGTGTCGGTCGAAAATTGATTTGGGCCAACGGAACGCATCGTCGGCCGATATACTACTGCGTAGCTACCTTTGGTAATGTTTGCCGCAACTAAAGCTTCCTGATCACTTCTATATAACATGACAACGGCAGCAGCAGCGTTTGCAATGGCACAGGAGTCATGAATTGGCATTAACAGACTTTTATATAGTTTAAATATCCCACGAGTTTAATTTCTTCAGACAGAAACGTATCAAATTTAATCACGAACACAAATCATCAGGGTAAAAATAATATTGACGGAATATATCAGTGTAGCGCACACGCGAGACCAATAAGAAAAAATGCATACAGCTTAAAGACTGCATTTTATAATAAAAAAAAAAAAATCACACACTGGCATAAGAGCCGGTTTAACGGGACTTTATTTTCGCGTTCTTCGGTATCAAGAGTCATCCATTAATTATCGACCAGATGCTACGAGCCACCAAGAGAAAGCGCCTCATAAAAATTCCCGTTGCAGATCGAAGTTAGAAATAAATTGAATTTAAGAGTTTATATTATCAAAAGGTCATTTTTAAATTTTAAATTAATAATTTGGACGATCTTACTATTAATATATATAAGTGTATGCAAGAAGCTGGAAGTGCTTAATTCTGATAAACGATCGAACTAATATAAAAACAGTAACATTATACCCAGAGTTAAAGTATTATCACCCCTAATTTCATGGGACCCGAGTACCGTTATCAAAGTCATGATCAGCATATGATAGAAGAAGTAATGAACAATCTCCATACTAATGAGTGAAGAACTTGAAAACAAACACATGAAGCACTCCATCTAAAAACGTGTTAAAAAAAATGAGAGAGAAAAGATAAAATATATTCTGGCTCAAAATCGTCCTTGGAAAGCTTCTTGGCGTCTACGTAAGCAAACGTCTGGAAGGTCTCGGTACTTGCGCACCGGGAAAAAGAAAAAAGTGAGAAGAAAAAAAATCCTACATAATCGATATTACAGTCAGGGAAGCCCTACCAAATACACACTCACTCTCTGCTTTCGGTCATTCGCTTCGCTCGTCCAGCTGAACAAAGCTGGGGTGGTCGTACGACTCGACTATCCTACAAAGATTCACTTTTCTCTTTATTGATGCTTCCCGAACCTTCGGTGTTCACATAGTGGAATGCATTATTTCGCAAATATTAATACACACAAAAGATCTTCAGGCTTTGTAGTGACAAGCGTATCCAAAAAAAGAGCAAAGAATTCACGAAGTTGAGAGGACATTGTGGCTATTACAGTTGCATATGTATTTGATAAAAAAGTGACCAGTAGATTCTATCTATCTATCTATCTATCTATCTATCTATCTATCATCTATCTATCTATCTATCTATCTATCTATATATATATATATATATATATATATTATATATATATATATATATATATATACTAGACCACTTCCGCTTAGCCTCCAACAACGAATGGCTCCTGAAATAAAATAACAGTGGTCACAGCCACTTTCAAATTTCAGTAGCTGAAGTATGGACGAACCACACTTACATAAAAAAGGGTAAAAAAAAAAAAAACTTTCGTACCCAGCTGTTACACCGACGGGCTTACAGTCCGAAATAAAAGATTATAGAGGGAGCAAGTGAGCAAGAATTTCAGGAAGCAGTTATTCTACAAGAAACGAATGAGCATATGGAGCTCAGAATAAAAGATGCACGAGATAAATGCTCTCTGATACGAACGCAGTCCTAGCTGAGTCGATAGAGTGAGCACTATGAAGATCTATTAACCATGGAGGATAGAGAAGACAGATAGGCAGAGCTGAATGACAGACGAGAAAGGAAAAAAAGTTACTTCGATGATAAGCAGACGAATTGGAAGTCTCTACGAACTGATGCTATAAAAGGTGACATTTACATAAGTCGAATTGAATATAGGATGTAGGCCAAAGGCCAAGCACTGGGACTTATGAGGTCATTCAGCCCTGAAACGGAAACTTGACAGTAAAAGGTTTGAAAGGTGTAATAGGAGGAAAACCTCGCGGTTGGTAATGTCTACAGTGCACCGCATAGACTGACGGCACAACCTCCTTACGTGAGACATTTTCATAGGATATAAATCTAGACAAACAAAAATTATGAAGGAATAGGTAAAGGAAATAAAAGTACAGCATATTCAGAAACCAAAATAGATGGCAAATGGACTGATAATACTGAAGAAAGCCTGCAAGATGGTGTGAATGGTTAAAAAAAAATCCGTACAATATCGAATTCAATTTACCTTTAGAATAAGTTACAACTAAAGATTAATTATATATGGCAAGAGCTTCTGTCCCAAACAGGTCTTGAATCTGTACCTATTTTGGGAGGTTTGATACAGAGGCAGACGAAATATTCAATGACATAAACAAAAATACAGACTGCTGAGGTAGTACTACACTATAGATAAGGCTATTCACTGTCACTTAATCGCTAATTAACTCGTTATCATGAAGGAGGTTTAAATCGGGTGATGAACCTAGCAGAAATTAAGAGAGAGAAGAGAGAGAGAGAGAGAGAGAGTCGGTTACAACTGGCAACTAGACGTTTCGTAACGGGGCGGATTACGTTCAGAGTGGCGTGGTGCATTTCCACGTGATATATGTCATTTCCAATTCTCTATCTTCTTCTATTTATTCATTTTTTTCTTCTTCTTCCCTCATTATCAATTCAAGAGGTCGGGAGGTCCCGTCTTCAATTCATAAGCAAGCGATAGTTACAGGAAGTGTTCTCAAAGCATCAATTGACTTTTAGTAATATATTATTATTATTATTATTATTATTATTATTATTATTATTATTATTATTATTATTATATTAAGAAGATGAACCCTATTCATATAGAACAAGCCCAACACAGGGGGCAAGTGTTATTATTATTATTATTATTATTATTATTATTATTATTATTACAGAACAAGCCCACACAACAGGGACCACTGACTGGTGTTGTTCATTCGAAAGAAGTGACATAAGTTAATGGGAAATACAAAAAGAAGAGACTAGTTATTTGAAATGCAAATAAAATAACAAATGAATACATAAAATACCTAATACTCAATTATTAAAATATAAAATACAGGGCTTTTATGAATAAATATATATATAATATATATATATATATATATATATATATAGACGGGCTTTTGAATAATATATATAAGTATATATAATAATATAGATAAATATAATATATATATATACAATAATATTATAATATATATATACAGGGGGTCCTTGAGTTACGATGTTGATCCGTTCTTACGATGCGTCGTAACACGATTTTCAGCGTAAGTCGGAACATTGAAAAATACCACATGATTTAATGTAAATACCTATCAATAACAACGAGAGAACAATTCCTTACCTTTATTAGTTTGATTGGCTTGCACACTGGAGAGGAAGCTGCGGTGCTGGAGAGACTGGGGGAGGTTAGTGAAGAGAAAAAGAACCTCCAGAAGTTGCTGGAGATGCTGAGGCAGGTGATTCAATTATTAGACCACTACGCTGCTTAGTTATCACTGTCGCTTTCATAGGAGCAGATCCTTTCACATGTTCAACGATGGCGCTCTTTATCTTTGATAATGGTAGCAACGGTCGAACGGCTAAGGCCAAGCGAGCGGCCAATGTTTGTTGGCGTTTCTCCCTTCTCAGATCGCTTTATAATGTCCACTTTAATTTCCATGGTGATGGCCTTTCTTTCTTCGATGCACTACCATCAGAAGAGTCCGCCTTGCGCTTGGGAGCCATAACAAAGAGCAAAAAGTTACAAAAACGATACAACACGAGGGAGAGAGAGGCAGTGTAAACAACCAAAATGGCGTATGGGCGAGGAATGAGCGTAGCGAAGCGACGCCGTCCTCTCCCCCACAAAGCGATATTTTCTTCCGCCGTGCGCCCGGAACTAGTTTCGCGTTTGTTTACGTTGCTTACGACGCTAAACCGCGTAAGACGGAACGACGCAAAATATTATTTTTTATATTTTTATGGGGGCGCGTTCGTAACCACGAAACATCGTAAGTCGAGACCAGCGTAACCCGAGGACTTACTGTATATATATATATATATAATATATATATATTATATATATATATATATATATATATATATATAATATATATATATATATATACGTATATATATACCGTAACAGGAACCCGTTTTCTTCCTTTTATCAGAACTATTTATCTCATTTTCACAAAATAATTAGCTGATGAGGATTTCACTTGGATAATAACTTCTTCAATAGATAAAAGCCTCGTGATTCTCAAGTCAGCACGTGAAAAATAGCTTAAACGCTGTTTTCTTGAACAGATAAGATTAATCTTTGAAAGATGAATTGACGTCTTCACTCCAGGTGAGTGAGTACATTTTTTATGTTGCTAGGTAAGTCTGAAAACAAAACAATTAATGATCATCTCTCTCTAAAATTGCGTGACTCCGGAACAAGATCACATACATGAAATCAGTCGATCGTTTCAACTGTAAGCACTTTTCACTTATCGAGAATAGAATTTAGGCCAAGCACTGGGACCTATGAGGTCATTCAACGCTGAAGGAAAACTGACAGTAAGGAGGTTTCAAAACTGTAACTGGAGGAAAACCTCACAGTTGCATTATGAAACAATTGTTAGAGAGGGTGGAAAATCAGATGGAAGGATGAGAATATGAATGAAGGTACAGTAAAAGGAATGAAAGATGTTGCTGCTAGAGGCCCAAGGGGCACTGCAAAAACCCTTAAGGAATTCCTACAGTGCACCACTAGAAGTACACTGATGGTGCTTACCACCTATGGAAATTTTTTCCACTTATCAAAGCATTATTTTCAACTTTAGTACAATCTTGCATAAACGGTGAAGGAATTTGTGGCTACTTCCCCAAAATTGTCCCTTTCGCATCTTCATTAACTTATTTTTTCTCTGCCTCTTCCTTCTTAGTCATCAGTTTTCTTATCATTTAGCTGACTGTGAGTTACTGAGGGTTAAATTTAGTCGAATTCTGTTAGCAACCTTCATCCAACAGCTTACCCTTGGCATTCAAACAGGTCATTCCAAGGTTATCCTCTGGGAACACAGAAGGCCTCTTATCAGTAGAGGTGGTGGTCTCCTGGCATCAACAGGTCAAGTAATTCTAATTTAATCTTGAGGAAGATGGTAGCTAGCCAGGTATAACCTTATCAGTCACAAACTGAGTTCTTTTAATTACGTGGAGGCAGGTTTCGATTCAATTTCAGTACGTAATCCCTTTATATTTTAAGTCTTCACAATTAGTTTAATGTAAATGTTCCTTCCCTGTATATTTAACACTTCACCAGTTGTCTAAACATTCCTTCCCTGCATATTTAACACTTCACAATTTATTTAATGTAAATATACTATTTTTATATCTAATACTATACATTTTAAGTCTCTAGTTTTCCAAAACCAGTCGTCTTCTTTCTGCCAATATTTTTTCACTACGAAAGATTATCTGTTAGTAAAAGCGTAACTTAAGACTGATTACTAACAGTTTGCGTAACACTTACTGAAATTACTGCAACACATTGAGTCTATAAGCCTACTATTTAGTGAACAGTTGATTTAGACACTTCAGTCATCAACGAAACTTAGCGAGGCAATAATTTTCACACTGACACAGATAAAGTTAAAAGACAATCACAACAAAGAAATTTTATCAAAATGTCTTCACCAGAACACAAATAAACAAGTACGTAAATTAATTTCACTGGTAACTAAATATAATTTTTAAATGTACCATAACACTTCATAAATACAGCTGAAATTTCAAGACAGCAGGACAAATCAAAATGCAGTTAAAGATTGGAATAGCTGAGTATTCCGGGAAACCATTCATATCAAACTTCCTCTGTCCTAACATCCATTTTCGGTAATTTGCTTCTGTAAGTCTTGGAGCTTTGTGAAAACAAAGAAGTTTAATATTTGCTTTCAAGACACATCCCTTCTGATAACTGGATATCTCACTTCACCAAATGAGGTCTACAACAAGAGAAAATGATGACCAACTGAGTTTTAGGAATTTTAATACTATATTTTGTTTAATAAGATTTTGATTTTAGCAAATTTCAATTATTTCTAAAATGCATAGAGTTGTGTTTGGTATTTAAAAAATCAATAACTTTCTTCAACGATATTTGATCTTGATACATTTCTTCTTAATATTCTGGCACAAACAACGTGCAGGACTGCTTATGTACAGTGTAGGCTTACGCAGATTAGGCCATATGGGACTAGTAATTTCTTTGTTTTGCATAGCAACCTACTGACATTAAAACTCATGGCCAAAGATGCTTTCGTTACACTAAGTTTCAGCTACAATCAACGAGCAACTACAGTACAGTTACTTTCGTAATATTCTTACTCAGTATCCTTCAACCAAGAAAACCTTTACTAGCAAATAAAAAATAGAATAACTGAGACTTTTCAAATCATAAATCCAATTTATTCAAGACTGCAACTATTTGTAAACACTTGAGCTATAAATAAGAAAAATTAGAAATGGGGGCAAATTATTAGATTTATTCTAACAGTAATATTCACAAAGCTTTCTTGACAGGTTGGGAAGGATGTTTAATGCTTTAAATACGTCAAGACTCAGTCTATTACCTCAGCCACTTCCTTATGAAGCTCCTCTGCCAAAAGGAAATTCTCATTTCAGTGAGATGTGAGTAACGGAACCACTAGGTCTTGACAGACTGGAAGAATTGGGAGGTGAGGTTCTGGACAAGCAACAGGAGAGGGTGAGTTACTTCAATATACTGTAGTCACTAAAGGATTAAACCAAGGACACGACCACAGCCTGCCACAACAGCACAAAGGCTCAAACTAAGGAGAGGGAAAGCTTGTCAAAGGTTCAACAGATCTGGAACAGTGAAAATTTGCCAATGAGGCACCTGAGACCCCATGGCAATACATAACTAGATTTTAAAGGCATTCCTTCTATAATTACTATGATGGGGGCTAGGAGTGATGTCTGAACTGCTCCACAAGGATAGCCTTGTGGAGCAATCCTGGTTGCGCTTCACTGAGAACAAAAGGCACCATGTCTAATGAGTTTGGTGCTTGTGTCTCTGTTAGCCGATTCCTGAAGCAAAAAGCACTTAATAAATTTGTATGATTCCAAGAGTTTGGGCTTCCACCATCTCACACTAACCAGGACAGGAAGGCCTGATTCACAAAGTCCAGGTGCAGAGCAAGGAATGCATCAAGACAGGGCATGGTGACAGGTTCCAGGGTTGGCATCTGATGAATAGGAGCTATGGTAGCAGGAAAAACAAGCAGTTACAGTGTTTCATCACAGATTTCAAATGGAGGCAAGGTAGTAGTTTGAGGAAAGAGGGCAGTCCCAATGGTGAAAAAAGTTAGGTGTCCAAGAACTTTAGTGAAGGTAGTAACCAGTTAAACAAGGAGCCAACTGTTAACCATAACTTTTTGTGAGTAACACCATGAACGACAGAAATCACTGTTGCTGAGTTTAACAAAGGGAAAAATAGTTTAAAGATTCCTCCTTTAACTGGGTGGTGTCAGCAGTGGCAGAGGAGACGACAAAATCAGGTTGTAAGAATCAATCAAAAAGGTTGAAGTAAATAAGGAAGACATGAATTCAACATACCATCCAGGAATAAGGAGGCACATGTAGCAATCATTGCATGTGGCAAGAGTTTTCCCAGTCAGCAAAGAGCCATCACAAGTAGTCACTACCAGCAATTCAAGAAGGAGAGTCAACATCCTCCCTCCTATTCTTCACTGAAAGACGATGACTTCAAGATGTCTCAGAAGGAAACACTGCAGGAGAGAAGGTGTCATCTGAAGAAATCTGCTTTTTAACCGACAAAAGTGAGGAGGAAGACACTCATATAAGCCTGAACATGAAGGGTTCTTTTGGGAGAAGTAAATTCACAAAATCTCTGCTCAGTTACACCAAATGGAACACAAACTTGGGACAACACTGCTACCCATGGCATTACGTATGTACAAACAAGAGGCCCTCTTTTAGAGAGGACAAAGATGATCAACAAGCTTTCCTCAGGAGACTTGGCACAGCACGGTATGGGACAAGGGAAAAACAAAGTATACACACTAATGGGATAACTTGGCGCACACACACACACATACACACAGATACTAAATGAACTGAAAATGAAGTAACAAAAATTCACTTTATACAATTAATTATTGATAACAAAAAGTTCAGTGGTCTGGATACACTGACCTAATAAAGGACTACGAAACGCAACCAAAGGAGAAGGTGTCAGACAGCAACTTCTATCTACACACTTAAGACTAAAATAATACAGATATCAAAACTAATTAATTGAAATCAAATACAATGCAATGGAAAATAAAATAATGAAAAAGCTATGCAGAACATTTGAGAAAGCCATTCCTGGGAGACTAATGAGATGCCTCCAGCTAATCACCAGAAAATACTTAAGACTTAGCATGTACAGGAAGACTTCTCATTCTTGAACAGAACAAGTCAGTTTGATTGGGATTTCCTCATCCACAAGGCAATATATGATTAACAAGATTGCGATGAAACTAATTTCTTTTAATTTAACTTACGATGAAATGTTGTCATAATATCAAGCAACCTAGAGAACATTTATGGAAATTGTCAACATTTTTTGAAGTACAGATTGCACTTTGCAACTATGAGAAATGACTCGCATATTTTTGTAAAACTCAAATGTTTGCAAGGGGCAAGAAACTTAAACCTTAAAAATAATGAATAGCTAGCTAAATACAGTACATATACATAGTATTCTCTTAATGTTCTCTCATAGTTGTTTGTTTCAAGAACCTTTTTGTGTTCAGTAATTATCTTGGCCACCCATTTTGATTACTAAGTGTTAATCATGCTGCTTCATCTGTTTCAGAACAAACCCATTACTTTCCAGTAACCTTTTTCCTCATCTGGGCAAACTGCTGACACTTCACACAAGACACCTTTCAGTTCCATCTACCAGTACGTACATATACATCCAAACTACATCAGCCCTCTAGTGGCAGAATGGCCAACTCTTTGCTGTCTGCCCATGAGTCAACAGCTTGCAAACTTTTCTCCCAGCTAGTTTTCTTTCTTAAACTCCTCTCTATATGAATAACCATATGAAACGAGTCATTTAAAATTACTTTAGGTAAATAAGCACAACCTTAAAGAAGTCTAACATAAGCACATAATACCCTCATTGTATGCCAGCAAGTGAAGTTTTGTTCATTGGTCCTAGTTACAGTTCTGCTCCCAGCTACTATAGGTATTACTAGTAAACCTGCCTTGGAAACACTATACAGATCTATTATTTTACAGGACATATCCTCTTTCCCAAACAACACAGAGAGTACAGTAAACCATTCTGCCATCAAAGGGCCAATGAGTTCCAGATGCAAAGGCTGCCAGGTGGACACACAGGATTTCTTCTGCATATTTTCTGAGGTTTGTGCACAATAATGCTAATTTCAAGTAAATACTTCTATGGTAAAGAACAACTTTCTCTTGTGCATCCTTCAGGATTGCTGGCTAGGCACAAATATTCTTGTCATCGACTTATGCAACCTTAGTAAAACCTGCAAAATTTCCCCCATAACCTTTAATTTATGCCAAGTACAACTGCCTAGTACTTCATAAGACTCTGATAATATGAAGTCACTTTCTGCTTGTCTTGAAAACTTTGATGCCATACAACTGCCATTAAGATATGTCAAAAGAACCAGAGATTTTGCTAAGTAATGGTTCTAGTAAAGCAATTTTTTGTATTCCACAAAATATATCCTTTCATAAGAATTCAAAGCACTACACTTTTCTACCATAAAGAAAATAATTTACCCTCTATTGGATGCATTTCCTGTAACAGCAAATTTGTTATTACAAAACACAACACTTACAGCACTGACAGGCATACAGAGACAGCCTTGGCCATGGTAAGGACGGTGCAGAGAATAAGGATGAATGGTTGGATGGCATTTAAATTCTGCTAATGGGCTCTCCAGCTTCTGAAACAAAGTGAAAAATACTGCTGTCAAAAGACAGGCTTTTCAAAACACACACTGTCCCGTAGATGTCAACCACTGCTTTCCTGTAGTTATTACTTTTTTTTTTTTTTTACTGTACTGTAAGGTCACACTGACATAAATGACATTGTTAGAATACAATAAAGTTTCATACATACTTACCTGGCAGATATATACATAGCTATAGACTCCGTCGTTCCCGACAGAATTTCAAATTTCGCGGCACTCGCTACAGGTAGTCAGGTGATCTACCGCCCTGCTCTGGGTGGCAGGGCTAGGAACTATTCCCGTGTTCTAATCATAATCTCCTCTTCCACCTGTCTCTGCGGGAGGCTGGGTGGGTCTTCAATTGTATATATCTGCCAGGTAAGTATGTATGAAACTTTATTGTATCATAACAATGTCATTTTCATACATTCAAACTTACCTGTCAGATATATACATAAGCTGATTGACACCCTTTGGTGGAGGGCAAGAGACAGCTAACTAACTGACTAGACAGGTAAACAACATATGTTGTAGGTATAAATAAACCTTAGTTCCTACTTCTTAGATGGAAGACTTCGTGGCTACCGCTGGAGTCTGCTTCATCTCAAGAACCTTAGCGAGATAGTGATCTGTGGCCAAGAATTCTTGTGGATCTGTCGATGGGGTCTCTTCCACTTACTCGACAGAATCCTAAATGGCGTTTGTCAATGGGAGCACATCCGCTTATATGACAACACGCACTAATTTAAGGAGCACACAACCAATCCCGATCACCCGATCCTAACCCGTGTTAGTTCTAAGATTGCCTCGAGTTATCCCCAAACTCTTTGCAAACAACCACAAACTCGAAATCATACATACAAAATAACAAATTTTTGTACCCCTCTAATAGTCAGATGTCACTCGATTTTCAAATAAAGAGAGTGAAGGCCGCCTGTGCGACAACTGACACTCCCATCAACCGAAAACCCTAGAACACATCCGACAAGAGGGGTTACGTACATAATTTTAAGGATTGGTGCTTTCTCCTTTACCCAGAACCGTCTGTGCTGACACAAAAACGGACCTAACGAAAAGCATTTATCATACGTACTCGTACGTCTTTTAAATAATGGTATGCAAACACCAGAGTTGCATCTCCAATAAGTTGTATCCAAAATGTTCTTTAGTGACATATTTCTTTGGAACGCCCACAGAGGTTGCGATTGCTCTAACTTCGTGGGCTCCCACTCTTAGGAGATTAAACGAATCATCTGGGCACTTCTTATGAGCTTCTGTTGATAACACTTCTCACAAAGAAGGCTAATGCGTTCTTAGACATTGCTCTCTTGGGTCTTTCACTGAGCACCAAGACTTTTCTGCGAACCCCCCAACTGCTTCTTCCTGTCCAGATAAAATTTTAGAGCTCTAACTGGGCACAGGGATCTTTCTGCCTCTCTGCCCACCAAGCTAGAAAGTCCTTTAACTTCGAAGCGCCTGGCCAGGGATTCGAAGGGTTTTCATTTTTGGCCAGAAAAAGGGACTGAAATGAACAAATTGCTGAGTCTCCTTTGAAGCCAACTCTTGATTCAAGGGCGTGCAACTCACTGATTCTTTTGCCGTTGCAAGAGACATCAGAAACAAACACTTTCTCGTGATATTACGGAACGAAGCAGTGTGGAGTGGTTCGAATCATCTGATGAGGAGAAATTTAAGAACCACATCTAAGTTCCAGCTTGGAACCTTAGGTTCGCGTGATTTAGATGTTTCGAATGAACGAATGAGGTCGTGCAAATCCTTGTCATTCGTTAGATCTAATTCCTCCTGTTTCTAAAGACTGCTGAGAGCATACTCCTGTACCCCTTAATAGTTGTTAACCGAGAGATGCGACTTTGTCTAAGAAACAGGAAGGAAATCTGCAATTTCGGTCACAGAGGTTACTGGAAGAGGACAGCTTCTTCGACCTACACCAGTTTCTGAAAACTTCCCACTTCGATTGGTACACTCGTCTCGTAGATGATCTGCGGGCTCTGGCAATTGCATTTGCTGCCCTGGCGAGAAAACCCTCTCGCTCTGACGATCTTTCGATAGTCGAAAGGCAGTCAGAGCAAGAGCGGGTAGATTTTGATGGTACCTCTCGAAGTGGGGTTGTTTGAGCAGATCTATTCTGTTTGGAAGAGATCTGGGGAAGTCCACTGTCCATTCCATCACCTCTGTGAACCAGATTTGAGCTGGCCAATACGGAGCGATCAGAGTCATCTTGGTTCCTTCGGATGCCACGAATTTTCTGACTACTTCCCCCAGAATCTTGAACGGGGGAAAAGCGTAAACGTCTATTTCCTGACCAGTCCAGGAGAAAGGCGTCTGTTGCATAAGCTCGGGGATCCTCCACCAGGGCACAAAATGTATCTATCCTTTTGGAGAGGAATGTGGCGAAAAGATCTATTTGAGGCTTCCCCCAAAGGCGCCACAGGCTCTGACAGACTTCTGAGTGGAGTGTCCATTCTGTGGGAAGGACCTGGAATCTCCTGCTCAGTCTGTCCGCTCTCACATTCCTCTCCCCTTGAACAAACCTTGTTAGAAGAATTACCTTCCTTTGGTTCGCCCAAATCAGTAGATCCCGTGCCAGCTCGTACAGAGCAAAAGAGTGCGTCCCTCCTTGCTTCTTGACCATAAGCCAGAGCTGTCGTATTGTCCGAATTATCTGCACGACTTTGCCTCTGACTAAGTGTTCGAAGCTCTTTAGCGCCAGGTGAATTGCTAAGAGCTCTTTGCAATTTATGTGCCATGACACCTGTTCTGCCGACCAGGTGCCTGACACTTCTCTGGGTCCTAATGTTGCACCCCAGCCCGCCTCCGAGGCGTCTGAAAAACAATGTCAGCTTGGGTCCGTACTTGCAGGGACACTCCTTTGTTTTCCTTTAGTGGAAGCAACCACCACTTCAAATGGTGTTTTATTTCTTCCGATATTGGAAACGTATCCGATAGCTTGACCTGTCTTCCAACTCCAACTTCTTCTTTAGGAAGAACTGAAGCGGTCGAAGATGTAATCTCCCTAGGAGAAAGAACTGTTTCGAGCGAGGAAAGGGTTCCAGAAGGCTCAGCCATTCCCTCGCCGAAGTGCGCTCTTTCCTGAAAAGTTCGATACTGTGGCACAGCCATTTCTTTAGTCTCTCTTGCGATGGAAAAGCTCGAAAACCCCGAGAATCCATCTGAATCCCCAGATAAACCACGTTCTGGCTGGGGATCATCTGAGACTTCTCGAGGTTCACGATCAGTCCCAAAGACTTTGTCAACTCCAGTGTTATTAACAGGTCCTCCAACACTGCTTTTGAGACCTGGCTCTGATGAGCCAGTCGTCCAGGTACATTGAGACATTTATCCTTTCAAGGCGTAGGTGTCTCGCTACATTTTTCATCACGTCTGTGAAGACTTGAGGAGCCGTGGACAGGCCGAAACACAGGGCCCTGAACTGATAATTTCTGCCTTCGAACATAAATCGAAGGTACTTCTCGACGAATGGTGGATCGGGATGTGGAATTATGCGTCCTGAAGGTCTATGGACACCAAAATCCATCTCCCTTGCCGTAGTGCTGCAAGACTGAGGCAGACGTTTCCATTGCTGAACTTCTGTTGTTCGACAAATTTGTTCAGCGCACTTACGTCCAGTACCGGTCTCCATCCCCCCGAGGCTTTTGTTACAAGAAACAAGCGGTTGTAAAAACCCCGGGGAGTTTGCAATCCAGTACAGTTCTATTGCTCTTTTTTCCCACATCTGTTCCACCCCATTTGACGAAGAGTGTCCGTCATCATCTGGTCCCTGTATCTGGCGGACAATTCCCTCGGAGATGTTGTCAAGGGAGGAATGTCCTTGAATGGGATGCGATACCCCTTCTTGATGATCGACATCGTCCAAGTGTTGGCTCCTAAGTCTTCCCAGGCTTTCGCAAAATACTGTAGCCTGGCTCCTACGGGTGTCTGGAGGACAGAACTCTCACTTGTCACTTCCCTCTTAAAGGCACGGAAGGAAGACCTGCCCCTCTATCTGGTTGACTTCCTTCTGGCGATCGGTCTAGTTGGAAGACCTCCTCGAAAGGGCTGTTCTGAGCTGGGCGAGCCACTTTCTTCTCCTCACTAGCCACAGGCCTACTCTTCCTTGATGATTGTCTAAGGAGATCCTGGTGGCCTTTTCCGTCAGAGAATGCGCGATGTCCTTCACCAACTGCGATGGAAAAAGGTGTTCAGAGAGAGGCGCAAACAATAAGGCGGCTCTCTGCGAATGAGAGACGGCCTTTGTGAGGAAAGCACTGTGCACCGCTCTTTTCTTTAAAACTCCTGCACCATATAGCGAGCATACCTCAGCTGATCCATCCTGAACAGCCTTATCAATGCAGGCTAGGATGCAATTCAGGGTTTCTGGGTCGAGTTGTGCATTTTCTGAGATTTCTGGGCCAGACCCCAAGGGACCCAATCTAAGAAGTTAAAAACTTCTAAGGTGTGAAATAGACCCTTGATGAGGTGGTCCGTTTCCGAAAGACCCCCATGTAACCTTTGCTGCATTCAAAGGCGTGCCTTCTAGACGAATCCACCAAACTCGAGAAATCTGATTCGGCTGAAACGGACAGAGACAATCCCATATCCTCTCCCAGTTTCGTACCAAATTCCTCTCCTCCCTGTAAGTTTGGCGGGAGGCATACAAAAGACCGTCCTTCCTAACTCCTTCTTCTTCTTGAACCAGGAGTCAAGAGATTGTAGCGCTCTCCTCATAGAAATGGCAGGCTTCATTTTAAGGAAAGAGGAAGACTTGAGTGTTTTCGTGCTCGAAAACTGCGAACGTGGAGACGGTGGAGCAGCTGGTGTCAAAGAGTCTCCATATTCCTCCAACAGAAGGGACGAAAGGACTTTATAATTAGAAGATCCTTCCTTCATTTCATCCTCCGATGCATCTTCTGGGTTAAGAGGCTCGGAAGGAGAAGGCTCTCTCCTTTCTACTGACTCTTCTCTTACTCTCTTCCGAGTGTCAGGTTCATACGAGGAATGCGGCTGGTGTACAGCAGATATCTCGCCTGGGAGGAGTAGCGTGCTTGGGATCCTCCTGGCGCCTGGCAGGCGCAAAGCGCCTCGAATACTCCTGGCTTTCAGCAGGCGCCTGGCGCCTGGCAGGCGCATTTTCATCACGGGCGCCTGGCGCCTGGCAGGCGCATTTTCATCAGGCGCCTGGCGCCTGCAGGCGCAAAGCGCCTCGAATACTCCTGGCTTTCAGCAGGCGCCTGGCGCCTCGTAGGCGCATTGTGTTCATAATACTCCTGGCGCGTGGTAGGAGTATTAAGTTCCGCATACTCCTGGCGCCTGGGAGGAGTATAAGCTTCGTAAAACTCCTGGCGCCTGGGAGGAGTATGGCCTTTAATAGGCGCATTTTGTCCAGAATACTCCTGGCGTTTGGTAGGAGTATTAAAGATCCGAATACTCTGGCCGCCCGGGAGGAGTATAATACTTCGGCAATACCCCCGGTGCCTGGGAGGAGTATTTAGTTCAGAATTACTCCTTGTGCTTGGGAGGAGTATCCGTCTGATGTTAGTAGGCGCCTTTCCGTCTTATGAGTGCTCTACTCCTAACAGGATCTTCTTCTTCATCCAGCTCTTGGCGCTTGATTGAAGATCTTGAATGTCCTGGCTCGTTACGCCTACTCGGAGTTTGGCTTCTGGTTGGCGCCCTACTCTTGACAGGAGTAGCTTCCTTTCCTACTTCTCGCCTGCCTAGCGCACCGCCCCCCCCAGAGATGGCCGCCTGTCACAACTCCCTGAAGGATGCGTCGCGCCCTGGCAGGAGATAGTTCTTTAGATCTTTTAATAGGAAGCCTATCATCCTTCTTACGAGTAGGCTCCATAACGAGTTCCTATAGCAAGGCTAATTGCTCTTGCATATTCTTCAAAATTTCTTGGTTGAAGGAATCTTCCGAATCAGGAGAGGGAGATCTGTAAGGCGCTCTAGGATCTCCTCTAGTCCCAGAGTCTGACTGTATTCTCGCCCTCTTTACTACCGAAGGAGCTCCTCCTTCCGAGAAGCGCTCGGGACTCGAATTGATCTCATGTTCAGCAGCGCCTGGCGTTCAAAGGACGGGAAAGATTCGACTCCTTCCACCCTCTTCTCGGAGAAGGCGACTCGACGACGAAAAGCACTCTCGTAGGACCCTCTTATAGCGGTCTTTAGCAGTCGATACGATCGATTCTGCCGAAGGGACGCCTGATCGTTGGGATTCTCCACAACCCCCGTACGGCTTTCGACTTTCCTTCTCCTCCGGGCCAGGGAGCTTGGAAGAGGTCTAGGCCTGGAGCGTCGCAGAGACGACCACCCCCGACGCCCCCTCCACTACACTGGGGACACTAATATCACTGCCACATTCACTTTCCTTACCTTCCAATGCTGCGACCTTTTCCTGCATTTCTGAAGGGAACGCTCTAAGTTCTGCTATTTCCGAAGCCGAACTAGAGGGATTAGCCATTTGTGAACGGGCTGAAACAGAATGGTCATTATCATCATAGGAAGAAGCTACAGAGGTAGAAATTAAATCATGAGAGGCAGACCTTCTATGGTTTCTTCCTCTCTCTATCTCTCTCTAACTTCTTCAAGTAAGAAGTTAGATTCTTCCACTCTTGTGCACTCAGATTCTCACACTCATTACACGTATTCTCAATTGAACATTCAACCATTCTACACCCTCTACAACTAGTGTGAGGATCTACCGAAGCTTTCGGAATCCTCACCTTACAGCCCTCATTCACACACTCTGAAAACTAACACTAGAATCAGACATATTCACAAAATCCAAAAACCAAGTCCAAAAAACAGTACGATAGCGAATGCCAAACAACGATCCAAGTACGTCACCAAATATCAGCGAGAGATGATCAAAAGCTTTGCGAAAAACGAAATCTAGTCAGGAGGGGAAGTAACAACAATGTTGATACAGCCGGCGACAGAGAGATTTATTAGAAAACGGGAAATAGTTCCTAGCCCTGCCACCCAGAGCAGGGCGGTAGATCACCTGACCTACCTGTAGCGAGTGCCGCGAAATTTGAAAGTTCTGTCGGGAACGACGGAGTCTATAGCTATGTATATATCTGACAGGTAAGTTGAATGTATGAAAATACTAAACAGAAAAACATCTAGCATTCCCAGAAGAGTGAGGGACGCTCATTAAGTCATGGTATAACCATTATTACTTTAGCCAGATTTTGTCTCAGTCAGTGCTGTCCAGTAAGCTGATTTATCTTGCATCCAACTAAAGAGAAAAAGTAACATCACTTTATGGTAGGGACTTTTATCAACAAAGCACAATAGTTTTTTTAAACAATCCTGCCCTACTTTTGTTACACATCTACCAAGGCGAAATTGAGTAAGATAAAACAACCAAATGATGAAGTATATGTTGTAAATTAAATACGTATTCTCTAATTTAGCTGGTATGCCCTGAAATTAACCAAATGGATAAGTTGGAGGGATTGTTTGTCCAGCTTCAAGGTAGGGTGACGCCCACACACACACTAATAGAGAGATAAGTGTCCCTATCCACACCTGTCGGTTTAACTTTAGACTAAATTTAACTGCAACCCCTTCAACCTTGTAGGAGGAACTGTGACAAAAAAGTTAGTCTGACATTGACGTTGTTGGATTGGACACATTGACACATATATGAGCAGACAAATGGACTGAAGGACAAATGGACAAAAACAATTCCCTGACTTTGTCAGTTGCAATGACAAAATGAACTAGGAAAACACTGATGCCAACTACTGATGGAATGTTGGACAGATAGTGCATCATATTCTACCTTTGTATCAAGTCTGTCTGAAATATAATACTATATGCAACAGTGCAGGAAGAGATGCCATAACAAGGTAAGTGAAACAGACAGATATTAATGAAAGGGAAAACTGTTGTCATTCCCTTGGGCTTTGTTGGTAGGGACTAACAATATTTGTAAAATGGATATGGTCCAATTACTGTTAACTAATTCATTTCCCCTGTAGCACCAGAGTCATACTTATGGTATGGATAAGTTAACTGTTTAATCCTCATAATATCTGAGTTTCTTGCAATATTCAAGAAACTCAGTTAATCTTGGAGGTAACCCATATAAGTAGTGCAACAAGAGTGGAGATTTCCAAGCACTGAAAACCCATAAATATGATAAAAAATGCTAATTCCATCCTATCAGCTCTAGAGGTGAATGCTTATACGTACATACAGTGGACGCCACGTATTCAAGGGGAATGCATACCAGAACCCCCCCCAAATAGCTAAAATCTGCGAATACTTAGAGCTCCTCTAAAAATGCTTAGAACTGCCTATATTTTGATAGTTCAAATAAAAGAAAAACCCTCTAAAACTGCTTAAAACCAAATATTTTAATATCTTTATCACAAAAAATGCATTTAGTCATGAAACTGATATGAAAATACATTACTTAGTGACTATTTCTCAGTGAAAAATACTGCAAATAGGCCTATTTTCTGTGAACAATGGGTAAATATGTTCCATAGAGAAACAGGCGAATTTTGAAAACACGAATACCAGGGGTCCACTGCAAAGTGATCCCTATATTAACTATGAGCATGTGTTACCACCATATTCCAAGATATGGCTGCTGTTAATGTGTAGATTAGTTGAAAGCTGTAAAACCACTAAGTCACATTTTGGACCAATAGGACCACCCCTGAAGGATTTTTCTCATATGGAAGGTGATAATTGTCAGCAACTCTAAATGGGAAAGTAGGACAGTCAAGAGGAAGAGACCAAATACAGGCAGTCCCCGGGTTACGACGTGGGTTCCGTTCTTGAGACGCGTCCTAAGCCAAAAATTGTCGTAAGCTGGAACATCGTCAAAAACTAAGAAAAACATGATATTGTAATGATACAATTAAGTTTGTTCATACTTACCTGGGCAGATATATATATAGCTGTATTTTTCCGAATCCGACAGAAATTTAAACACTTACGACACACGCAGTGGGAGTCAGGTGGTTAGTACCCATTCCCGCCGCTGGGAGGCGGGTATCAGGAATCATTCCCATTTTCTATTCATAATTTTTTATTTCCACTGTCTCCTGAGGGAGGGGTGGGTGGGTACTTGATTATATATATCTGCCAGGTAAGTATGAACAAACTTAATTGTATCATTACAATATCATTTTGTTCATGAAACTTACCTGTCAGATATATATATAGCTGAATCCCACCTTTGGTGGTGGGAGTAGACAGAATAGAAGATTTTAGGAAACATATATAGGCAGATAATTGATATCTTGATTCCTTACCTGTTAGCATAGCTGACTTCGTGGTTACTGCCGCGTAAGTCTGCTTGTGCTACTAGAGTTGCCAGCGAGGTAGAGACCTATATAGCTGGTGCACTCCAGATGATCTGTCAACAGGGGCGAGACCACGACGTGACTAGACCATATTGACCATACCATGAGGGCTAAGAAGTAAAATAAAATATATATATAAAAATATATATCACCACTGACCCACCTAGCCAAAGTTAAGGTGTGTTAACTAAGGCTTAAGAGTTAAGAAGTCACCGTTGTCGGCGACTCAACTACTAAATTAAGAGCTCTTCCTAACCATTTTCTACAGGATAGATGAGTGGTACTTCTTGCCCCCAAGATTGTGTCTGCGACACGTATGGCCCTAGCGAGCCAGCAGATCTCATATGCCATCTTCACATCTCGAGGGAGTGTGAATTGAACACAGAGTTTCTTCGCTAAAAACATGGTACTCAGGATGTTGCTGAGTGCCATGCTCTGTTGAAATGCTTCCGAGGCCGCGCCCTCACCTCGTGAGCATTCAAATCAAAAGATTTCAAATCTTTGTGCAAACACAAAGAAGGAGCTTTTTTGAAAGACCTCCTTAACAATAAAGCCAGGGTGTTCTTCTGATAAGGTGGGCAAGTCTGGTCTTTTAGGAAAACACTGCAGAGTTGTCCGTACGACTTAGACTTTCTTGAGTTTTATGTAGATAAAACTTGAGAGACCTGACAGGGCACAGGACTCTCTCTGGCTCCTGCCCACTAACTTGTGCCATCCTTGCTTCCAAGCTCTTGGCCAAGGACAAAACGGGTTTCCATCTTCAGGCCATAACGAAAAGCTTAGAGAGCACACCGCCTTGTGTTCTCTAATGCCAAAACTTGTGACGATGGCTTAAAATCTCACTAACCCTCTTTGTCGTATCTAGGGTGGTTTAGAAAAATGCCTTCCTGATCACATGCAAGAAGTTAACAGGTAGGAGATGTTCGAATGCTTTGACATCAAGAACTTCAGACTATGTCTAAGTTCCATATTGAAAGCTTCGATCTGGACATGCACAGTCAGTCCGTCTGTACTAACGTCAGGTGACCGACCAGTTGACCAGTCAGACGAATCAAAGGACAGCAAGGCTGTACCCTGACGACCATAAGGCACTATTCTTCGCTGAAGGATGAGTGTTTGGACTGCCTGGGCGATTCAAGCTAAGCAAACCTTGGGGGGTGTATCAACGCAACCCAACGTCGTTAGCGAATCAACTCCTGAGCCACTCCTGACTCGAGCTTTCTGGTGCCAGGAGAAAGGAGCGAGGAGCAAAAAGGCGATTCAGTCCCGAAGGACGAATGCCTGACAGTCCAACCTGGTCTCATGTTAAACGATCATCGGGGGTGTATAAACGCAACCGACTTCGTCAACAAGAAACTCAGGGCTACTATATGTCTCCTGATCTCGCAACGAGTGTCTGACTCCGGAAGAAAACAGGTGGGAGACAAAAAGTTAGATGGTGAGCGAGTTTAGAGATTCACAAAGAATCTAAAGATCGTGAAGGGCTTTGTTGTTTGACAGAAGCAAATCTCTGAGCCCAAAGGCCGTCAACAACATATTTGCGTATTCTTTAATAGTTGTGACTGCCAGCTTATCCATTCTTCAACACGGAAAGGGAAGACTGCAATCTTATGCTGTCAACATCTCGATAGTCTGAACGTAGTCAGACTCAGAGCGGAGAGGTTATAGGTACCTTTCGTGTTAAAGGAGACCGACTCTCTCGGAAAAGGTCCTTGGAAGGACGTGACCTCTGTGAATCTAGGGTCTTGAAGGCCAACATGGGCGATTAGCGTCATTGTCGCTCCTGTGATGATATAAATCATCTTATTACATTTCCTAAGTGATTGAAAAAGGGGAAAAGAGACTAAACATCCATCCCCGTTCAATATCATAGGATGGCGTTTAATGTTACCGCTCCCGGATCGAGAAAAATGGAGCAGAGAAGAAGAAGCCTCTTCGTCCTCAACCTAGCGAAGAGATGAATGAAAGGACGTCCCTAAAGTCTCCACAACTCTCAACATACTTCTAAAGAAAGATTCCACTCGGAAGTCAGTAGTTGCTGCCTTCGATCGAGACGATTCGAACGGACTTTTGCAATCCTGTAACGAACCTCTAGAGGATCGTTCCATTCTTCTCGCCTGTTGTTATAATAGGCTCTTTCTCGTAAACCCGAACCGGGACCGAGAGAAGATACTTCCTAAGATATGAGAGAGCTGTGGAAGATCAGAGTTGATATGGACCTGGTTCCAAAAACTCGTTTCGAGGACTGGAGGGACGACTGAATTGCTTCCACTTCTTTCAGCTTATGATCCAGGACATCTGAAACCCTCTCCAGATGTTCCGGCACCTTCTTTCTATCACCTCAAGAGATACTTTTAAACGCACCGAGAGATGTTCAGAATCATTCCTAGATCTTTACTAAAATTTCAGTTTCCCGGTAGGAAAAACTTGTAGAGGTCTGAATTGCAGTCTATTCAGGGAAACCAACTTCTTTAGGAGCGAAATGGTCCCCAGCAAGCTCATCCATTCCCTCACACAGTATGTTTACTTCCCTAATAGGCTGCGCTTTGCCTAAGCAAGAGAGCATATAATAGTGCAATGTTGTGGTAGACTCGTAGTCCTAAACCGTGCGGTAACGAGCACCGAAAGGAGTAAGATATCTCTGTAGAACATATTAAGGCCAAACGAATGCAATGTTTATTCATTCATGTCAGAAATTCCCTCAATCTTAGGCTAAAGTCCGTGATTGTAGGGCAGAGATACAGTTCGTCAGTCAATCCCGCAGGAGAGAGAGAGACGTAACTGCCAGCACAGAGATACGGTTAGTCCAGTCAATCCGGCAGGAGGAGAGAGACTTAACCTACCGCGCATGACAGCGAACGAGTTGGTAATGGCTCGTTTGGACTGGAGGAGGGAGGAGCAGAGGACAGTGACAGCAGCAGCTTACGATCGTCCGTCATCGTCGTCTCTTAACTTTATGCCTGGGTTGCAGCTACCCTATTCTATGACGAAAAAAGAAAAAGGTCCGTTATTTTTTAGCATAAAGAGACTCTCAAGCTGGTATATTTAAGCGAAACAGAAAACGCTAAATATATAGATGCGTTTGTCGTCAGAACACTACCATACAACGGTAAAAGATAAATCGGAAACTCCTGGAAGGCTGCAGGAGTAACGATTAAATGTCCTTAAAATGGACCATAGACCTCTCGGTTGCCATCGAAGAGGTAACTACAGCAAGCGTATATGACTTGAACCAACCAGAAATAAAATAACGCAAGGCAAAATATGAAATTATATCACAATAAAGTTTGTTCCTACTTACCTGGCAGACATATATATAGCTGAATTCGGAAATACAGCTACATACATATCTGACAGGCAAGTTTCATGAACAAAACTTAGGAGAATCGAAGCAGTCAGCTTCAAGCTTCTTATGTTATTGGACATAAGCGTTCATTGACGTAGTCTACAAGTCTATTTCTTGTACGAGTCTGCGAATGACGAATGAGAGCTCTTCCGAATCTTGTCAATAAGAGCTTATTCGCTTACGCAATATCAAGTTAATGAGATGTTTGTCAATGAGACTAACCCATTTACGGGACAAAGAGATATTTTGTCAATGAGGGATACCCACTTACTTGACAAAACGATAGTATATAGTCAATGGGGGAAAGTCACTGAATTGACAAAACGTAATCCAGGAAGTCGAGCATTTTTTATTTTCCGATTCCCGCTCAAACGAGGAAGGGGCAAGAATCCTGTTAAGAGACTGGGCTTACGTCAGTAGAACGACGATGTTCAATTCGGCAGCGTAGTCCCGACTAGGAACTAACAAAATCTATCATCTGAAAAGCCCTTTCAGATGGGCTAAAAAGCTGGCAAAATTATCCTGGGAAGAGGAAGAAACTCTCCAACCAGCTTCCTCTCCCGTATCACAACTAATGCCTGCTAAAACTTAAAATTTATTGGCAGTATGGCAAAGGCAGTCCTGTCTTGCGCTTTCCTGAAGAGCGTACTTTTGATGAGTGCCTTTGCAAGAATCCTACTGAACGTTGCCGAGAGTCCTGACGTGCAGGACATCGAGCCTTTATAACCCGTAACTGCCTTATCGCAAAGTCTTGACTGCGGGAGTGGCAACTTAAATTTATTGGCAGAATGGCAAAGCTTGCGGTAGAGCAAACGAGAACTTCCCTTGAGCTTTCCTTAACTCCATCCACCTATGCGAAAAGCAATATTAATTGACAGAGACCTCTTGAATTCACGAAAACAAACCCGATGTCTTGCTGGGTTTCGAAGAAGAAGAAGTCTGTTCACTTTAAGCTTACTCCGAAGCACTGCCTACTTCACATTCTTTGCAGGTGAGGTAGAAGGTAGCATCGAGTAGAGGTATCTTTACTAGCCCAATCTGAAACAAGAGCTTGAAGAGTTCAACAGAAACGTTCAGCCAGGCGACACACATGGCGTGCGCTGGTGCACGCTCGCGTCCACTGGAGCGCGCTCGGCGTCCACTGGAGCGCGCTCGGCGTCCATTGGAGCACGCTCGGCGTCCACTGGCGCGCGACGCTCGGCGTCCACTGGCGCGCGCTTGGCGTGCACCCGCGCGCCCCTGGCTTGGGCGTCCGCTCTCAAAAGCTTACTGCTACTATGACGTTCTTTTACGTATTTCTCGGTGGAAAGACGGACACGAGTTCAGGCGACGTTCGCTTTCTTACTTCTCACTGAAACGCATAACGAGAGAGAGAGAGAGAGAGGACGTGAAGCGTCCTCTTCTATAAAGCTTCTATTTAGAGGGCGCGAGTCCATCCGAAAGCTCCAACCCCTGCGCGGGGAGGACGCTTCGGAGGACGAGAAGCAATCCTTCAGGATTCGTGCACTGCACGCACTTAGGCATCTGGGATTTTCATCAGAAACTGCCAAAGCACGCCAGATCGTGGGGGTTCCTCGTAACCCTCCTTCGGCTTTCGACATGCTCTCTCCCTTGTTCTGGGAGTCAAGCAGAGGTCCCGGCCTAGAGGCGAAACGAGGCCGATCTGACGCACCCTACCACTACACAAGGGGTATCACTGCACTTCTGCACTTCACTTTTACTCTCTAAAGCAAGCACTTTCGATTCTAAGTTACGAATCGAAGGAGTATCAGAGAAATGGCAATTTCTCTACAGACACTGCTTAGGGCCCGAAGGCAACACTGCAGGGTTAGGAGTAACAATTACAGAAGTAGCACTTCACAGCAATGAGGAGAGCGAGCACCTCTCGTAGACATATACATCGCCCGTAGGCCATACTACAGGGTTATGCAAATAAAGTCTACAGGAAGGTTAGCAGGTTCACTACCCTGACTTTTGTTACTGATTAATTGCGTACATACGAATCATACGTCTTCCTTACGGAATTAGACATGTTTACTGATTAATTGCGTACATACGAATCATACGTCTTCCTTACGGAATTAGACATGTTTACTGATTAATTGCGTACATACGAATCATACGTCTTCCTTACGGAATAGACAAAGTCTCACACTCCTTACATGACAAATCTAACAAAGAAGCAAGACCCATACCCCTCGTACATACCAAGTGCGAATCTACCGAAGCTTTCGGTAGCCACACCCTATCTTTGCAGAACAACCCCGTCCTGAAACTAGCCTAACTAGATTCAGATATTTTATGCAAAAATGAATAAAATTCAAATCAATTTAAGATAGCGTATGCCTAGCCACAAATCCAAGTGAATAAATCAAAAGACAATTAGGATACTTAGCGGCAATGAAGTTTCCAAAATCCTAAGACGGAGGTACTGAAAACAGGTGTTTTCAGCACCGGCGACAGAAAAATTATGAATAGAAATGGAATGATTCCTGATACCCGCCTCCCAGCGGCGGGAATGGGTACTAACCAACACCTGACTCCCACTGCGTGTGTCGTAAGTGTTTAAATTTCTGTCGGATTCGAAAAATACAGCTATATATATATCTGACAGGTAAGTTTCATGAACAAACTTACTTTTAATGCTTTGGGTGCATTAAAAAATATGTTAACTGCATTCTTATTGCCTTTTTCATCAAAAAACCTTCAAATATTGATTATTTTGCATTTCTGGTGTCATATTTCATCTGCCAGATCAGCGCTGTAGGCGTCGTAACCCTGGAAATAATTTCTGATGAATATAATTGAAAAGCGCCTTAACCTTGGAACGTCGCAAGCTGAACCCGTCGTAACCCAGGGACTGCCTGTATAATGGTAGAGTAAGTGACAGACAGCAAGGAATACGGGGCCAAAAGGAAGCCAGAGCATGCAGTACCAACTGTATTTGACGAAACTTGATACATACGTTATTGGTTTTTGTGAGAAATCAGCTCGGGGTCTGGATGGCTTACATGGCTACAATCCAACTTTACTTCAGCGTCCCCCTAACCATCTAAGAATGTCACCTAATATATATGTCTACCAAGTTTTATCAAATCTGTTCATCCATTCCCTGGATATTCTACCAATAAACACAGAGATGCACAGGTGAAAAATAATCAGTCAGGAAGGTCCTGCTCATGAGAAGCTCTCACTTACCATCACAGTATTGGGAAAGAGTTGCTCTTTCTCATGCTTTAATTTATGAAAGCTACATCAAGGTGCTTTATTATTATGCGGGACAGTTTTCTGTAGACTAATTTGCCAATTAGGGGCAACAGATACTGCACCTGCAAATGTTTCTTTACCCTATTAGACATAGTACTTAGCAATTACTCAGTAGCCAATACAAACCTTGTTTGCGAACTGATTGTTATTAGGAATCCTTCCTCTGTTCCTCCATTTCACAGGCCTGTATGATTCTTGGCTATGTCTGGAGTGAGGCTGCGTTGAATAGCTCTTCACCACACCTGTAAACAAAAAAAGGTTTAATCTGTGTTATTCCTCCACACTCTTTTAATAAATTAAAAGCTGAACTTTTAAGTTATAAATGAAATGGTAGACATACAGTGAGTGAATCCTTCTGCTGGTGATGCTGAAATAATCTTTCAGGAAATCTAAAAATAACATAAATATGGGATGTGTGTGTGTGTGGGGGGGGGGGGGGAGGGGGGGGGGCATTCTCCTACCCAATCCCACACACACAAATATTTCCAAGGTATTGTCATTTGTAAAAATATTCCATAAATTATCTTTGAAATCAACCTGGTGACTACAGATCTGCTAAGTAATCATTTGTTGAGACAGGTCTTCCATTTTCCTTAAAGGTCCATTGTCACACTTTCAAGTACTATGTATTTAAAAAGCAAGCTTTATTTTGTTTAAATAAAGAAATAAAAACAATGAACATTTAGCAACTACTACAAGGGACAAATGAAAAATGAGTTGGGTTGACAGTTGAACCCTGTTGGATCATAATGTGAGGGCTTAAGGATCACCAAGCCAGACAGCTCTTTCTTTGGTAAAAATTTGGCAGAGGAACATTTAGTGGCCAACAAAATTACTATACGCCAAGATTTTGTCATTAGCCCATGTTTACCAACATTTAAAAGCTATACGCATTACGGAAGTAAATCTACATCATACTGCTTGGGAAATACTACTAAGCTGCAGTAAGTGAAAAACCATTCTTGAATTGATATTAGCAACAATAGGATAGTATTGGCACTCTTAAAATATCACAGCTGTATGAAAAACAGTAAAGCATTGGTATTTACCACCGAACTTCTTACCTTGAGACCCATAGCCAGAAGATGAATTTGACCTTGAAGGTTTCCGCATATAAACTGAATGAGGTTGAGGATGCTGGTTCGTGCTCAAGACATCCATCATTTTTTCTTATAGTTACCTGAAATGAAATAAAAATTTGTGTTTAAACATTAATAATTTGAAATCTTCTAAATAAAATCAATCTTACTGATATCTTGACACGGCAACCAGTGATAGAACAAATACTTCATAAAAGGCAGATCATTCCAATTATGAAAGATTGAACTCAAAAGAGTTTATCTATCATAGTATCTGTACCCACAGAGCAAACAACTCATAATTTACAAAACTATTCCTATTTTGATTGTAGCCTATCCTCTCTTTTCAAACAAGAACATTAACCTTTCACAGTAAAGCCATTTTTATAATCTAAAAATTAACAAACAAAATACTATACTGATGTCCTATGAGGATAAAAGCAATGTGAGAATATAGTACGTATTGTGGAAAAAATGCTCATTGGAGATACCTTCATTTTGCAAATGAAAATAGTCATTATTAGTAAAATAAAAAATGTTATTGTTATAATACAATTAAGTTTGTTCATACTTACCTGGCAGATATATATATAGCTGTATTTCTGACGTCCGACAGAATTTCAAAACTCGCGGCACACGTAGTGGGCGGCCAGGTGGTAGTACCCATTCCCGCCACTGGGAGGCGGATATCAGGAACATTCCCATTTTCTATTCATATTTATTCATGACCCTTGTCTCCTGAGGGGAGGAGGGTGGGAACTCTAATTATATATATCTGCCAGGTAAGTATGAACAAACTTAATTGTATTATAACAATAACATTTTGTTCATGAAACTTACCTGTCAGATATATATATAGCTGAATCCCACCTTCGGATGGTGGGTAGAGACAGACTAGGATTTTTAGGAAACTTAAATTAAATAAAAGATTAACTTATTGGTTCCTTACCTGATAGCAAAGTAGACTCTGTGATTACTGTCACTTAAAGCCTGCTTATGCTTTTATCAGAGTTGCCAGCCAGGTTTGGACCTGTAGTGCTGGTGCACTCTGGATGCTCTGTCAAAGGGGACGTGACCACAATGTGACAAGACCATCTAGCCAAACATATGGCAGTAACACAGCAACCGACCACCACCTGACCAACTAACCAAAAAACCCCTGACATTAACACTAAGGAATGGGAGATTTCCACAGAAGATCTCACCATCAACCAAAAACACAATAAAACTAACCTAACTAAGCTAAGGGATAGGGAGAGAGCTACCTTCAGCCCCAAAACTGTGGTCTACCGGAAATGTAAGGCCCCAAAGAACTACAGTTCTCGTAAATCGTTCTCACATCCCGGAGGTAATGTGAGGCGAATACGGAATTGCTCCTCCAAAAGGTGCTATCAAGAATATCTTTGATAGACATATTCCTTTGGAAGGCAAGAGAAGAGCTACTGCTCTGACCTCGTGAGCTTTCACTTTAAAGAGGCTCAAATCAGTCTTCTGGCAAGATGAATGAGCCTCTTTAATGACGTCCCTCAAGAAGAAAGCAACAGCATTCTTCGACAACGGCAAATCTGGTCTCTTCACCGAGCACCAGAGATTACCTGAGGGACCTCTTATCTCTTTAGTCCTATTCACATAGAACTTGAGAGCCCTGACAGGGCACAGGGCTCTCTCTGGTTCTTGACCCACGAGACTCGATATTCTTTGATTTCAAAGCTCTTTGGCCAAGGATTTAGACGGGTTCTCGTTCTTAGCCAAGAAAGATGGGTTCAACGAGCAGACAGCGTTGTCTCCCTTGAAGCCCACTAGGCTACTGCAACGCTTGGATTTCACTAACTCTCTTCGCCGTCGCCAGAGAAGCTAGGAAAAGCGTTTTTTTCCTCGTCAAGTCCCTTAGAGAGCTTCATGGAGAGGCTCAAAGGGACTTAGCATCAGATGTTTCAAAACCACATCGAGATTCCATGAGGGCGTTCTTGCTTGTGGAATCTTGGTGGTTTCGAACGACCTTAAGAGATCGTGCAGATCCTTATTGTCGGAGAGGTCCAGTCCTCTGTGGCGAAAAACGGCAGACAACATACTCCTATAACATGATATTGTTAAGATACAATAAAGTTTGTTCATACTTACCTGGCAGATATATATATAGCTGTATTTCTCCGAAGTCCGACAGAATTTCAAAACTCCCGGCTCACGCAGTGGTCCGGCCAGGTGGTTAGTACCCATTTATTCCCGCCGCTGGGAGGCGGGTGTCAGGAACCATTCCCATTTTCTATTCAGATTTTTCTATTCCCACTGTCTCCTGCGGGGAGGTGGGTGGGTACTTTGATTATATATATCTGCCAGGTAAGTTATGAACAAACTTTATTGTATCTTAACAATATCATTTTGTTCATGAACTTACCCAGCAGATATATATATAGCTGAATCCCACCTTTGGAGGTGGGAGAGACAGAAAAGATTTTGGAAACATATTACATTGCAGATGAATAACATCTTTGGTTCCTTACCTGTTAGCATAGCTGACTTCGTGATTACTGTCACCCAAGTCTGCTACTGCTTTACTAGAGTCTCCAGCAAGGTAGTGACCTATATAGCTGGTGAGTTCTAGATGATCTGTCAACGGGAGCGTGAACCACAATGTGACTAGACCATTTTGACCATACTATGAGGGCAACGAAGTAAAAATTCACCACCTGACCAGCCTAAACAATTTTCATACACATCACTTAGGCTAAAGGAAAGGAAGTCCGGCTCAGGCGGACGACCTTACAACCATAAAACAATCCATAAAAACTCACCTACCCATTTCTACAGGGTAGGATGAGTGCTACTTCCAGCCCCCAACAAAGTGTCTGCTGCGACGTATGGTCCAAGCGCATAGCAGTTCTCGTATGTCGTCTTCACATCCCGCAGGTAGTGTGAAGCGAACACCGAGTTGCTGCGCCAAAAGGTGGCACTCAGAATGTCATTGAGTGCCATGTTCTTTTGGAAAGCTACCGAGGTAGATATAGCTCTCACTTCATGGGCATTCACTTTCAACAGCTTAACATCACTGTCTTCGCAAGATGAATGCGCCTGTCTAATGGTGTCTCTCAAGAAGAATGCCAGAGCATTCTTCGACATCGGCAAATCTGGTCTTCTGACCGAACACCATAAGTTGCTCGAAGGACCTCGACATTCCTTCGTTCTTTGTAAATAAATCTTGAGAGCCCTGACAGGGCACAGGACTCTCTCTGGTTCGTGTCCAATGATTTCCGCCATACCCTTAATCTCAAAACTTTTGGGCCAAGGGTTAGACGGATTTTCATTTTTCACTAGAAACGTAGGACTTAATGAGCAAACAGCATTATGTCCCCTAAAACCAATATGCTTGCTAAAGGCTTGAATTTCACTAACTCTCTTCGCCGTCGCCAGAGTCGTTAGGAAAATAGTTTTCTTAGTAAGATCCCTTAAAGAGGCGTTCTGAAGGGTTCAAACCGATTTGACATTAGGAATTTAAGTACTACATCCAAATTCCATGATGGTAACTTAGGTTGAGGAATCTTTATAGTCTCGAAAGACCTTAAAAGATTCATGGATATCCTTATTATTTGCCAAATCAATTCCTCTATGTCTAAAGACTACAGATAACATACTTCTGTAGCCTTTGATTGTTGAGACTGCAAGCTTTAGGTCGTTTCTCAAGTAGAGCAAAAAGTCCGCTATTTGACTCACAGAGGTCGTGGTAGAGGAAATGTGTGTTCTTCTGCACCAGCTCCTAAACGAAGCCCACTTCGATTGATAGACTCCAAGCGTGGAAGCTCTTCTCGCATTGGCGATTGCTTTTGCAACCGGTCTAGAAACCCTCGCTCTGACCAACTTTTGATAGTCTGAATGCAGTCAGACTCAGAGCGGGGAGGTTTCCGTGGTATCTCTCGAAGTGGGGCTGTTTGAGTAGATCTGTCCTCAAGGGCAATGTCCTCGGAAGTCCACTACATGGTCATGACCTCTGTGAACCACTCCTTTGCTGGCCAGTAAGGAGCGATTAACGTCAATCTCGTCCCTTCCGACATTGCAAACTTTTTCATCACTTCTCCCAGAATCTTGAACGGGGGAAATGCGTAAAGATCCATCCCTGTCCAGTCCCAAAGAAGTGCATCTATTGCTACTGCTCCCGGGTCGAGCACGGGGGAGCAATACAACGGAAGCCTCTTTGTTCTCGCTGTCACAAAGACGTCCACTAGAGGACGTCCCCATAACTTCCACAGCTCTCGACACACATCCTGATGCAGAGTCCACTCGGTCGGCAACAGTTGACCCTGCCGACTGAGGAGATCTGCCCGGACGTTCTCCACGCCTGCAACGAACCTCGTTAGAATCGTTACTTTCTGAGTTCTTGCCCATAACAAGATCTCTCTTGCTAGGTTGAACAATGATCGCGAGTGAGTCCCTCTTGCTTTTTTATGTATGACAGAGCTGTGGTATTGTCTGAATTTATCTGCACTATCTTGTTTGAGACTTTTTCTTGTGAAAACTGAAGTGCCAAGTATATGGCCGCCAGTTTCTTGAGATTTATGTGCCAGAACACCTGTTCCCTCTCCAGGTGCCTGACACTTCCTCCCTCCCTAGTGTAGCTCCCCACCCGGTGGTGGACGCGTCGGAGAACAACACTAGGTCGGGGTCTGAAGTTTGAGGGAAGTTCCTTCGAAAGCTTCACAGGATCGAGCCACCACTTTAGTGATCCTTTACCTCCTTTGGGATCCTCAAAATTGTCTCCAAATTTCCTTTGTCCTTCCAATTCTCCTTCAGGAAAAACTGGAGAGGTCTGAGATGTAGTCCAAGGAAACAAACTTCTCCAGCGAGGAAATGGTGCCCCAGCAGACTCATCCATTCCCTCACCGAGCATGATTCTTTCCTTAAGAAGACTGATATTTTTCTAATCCTTGCTGTTGCCGTCCCTGGACGGAAAAGCTCGAAAAGCCACTGAATCCATCTGAATCCCAGATACACGATGGACTGTGTGGGGATCAGCTGCGACTTTTCGAAATTCACTAGAAGTCCCAGGGACTTTGCTAGAGTTAAGGTTGATTGAAGGTCCTTCAGACACCTTTCTTTCGACGATGCTCGAATTAGCCAGTCGTCTAGATATAGAGAGATCTTATGTTTGCAAGATGAAGCCACCTCGCCACATTCTTCATTAGAATTGTGAAAATCATTGGTGCCGTACTCAGACCGAAGCAAAGAGCTCTGAATTGGAAAACTCTTCCCTTCATGACAAAACGCAGATATTTCTTCGATCGGGGATGTATCGGGACGTGGAAATATGCGTCTTGCAGGTCCAGTGATACCATCCAGTCGTTTTGTCTTAAGGCCGCAAGCACTGACTGAGGTGTCTCCATCTTGAACGTCTGTCTCTCTATAAAAAGGTTTAGACTGCTCACATCTAAAACTGGCCGCCAGCCTCCGACTGTTTCGGCACCAGGAATAACCTGTTGTAGCCAAACCAGGGACTGAATGTCCTCGACTTGTTCTATTGCTTTCTTCTCGAGCATTTGTTCTATCAGATCGTACAAGATCTGTTGTTTTTCTCCATGGTACGAGGGTGATAGATCTATAGGTGTTGTGCACAATGGAGGAGGCTTCAGGAAAGGTATTTTGTATCCTCGCTCGATGACGTTGAGCGACCCAGTTGTCTGCCTCTATCTTCTTCCAAGCTTCTGCAAATAATGAAGCCTGGCACCTACTGGCGACTGAAGGACTTCCTCCTCATTTTTTACCTCTGGACTTAGACTGAGCTCTGCCTCTAGAGAGTCCTCTTCCTCTAGGAGAAGGTCTAGAGGATGCACCACCTCGAAAGGGCTTTATTTTCTTAGAAACTGGGTTCGTGTTGAAGTCGAAGGAACCGCAGGACGTCTAGAAGATTGTGCTAATAGATCCTGAGTAGCTTTGTCCTGTAGACTTCCAGCTACATCTTTAATCATATCCTGGGGGAAGAGATGGTCAGAAAGAGGGGCGAAAAAAAAGCAATTCTGCCTTCTGTGTTGGAGACACTGCTTTGGTAGTAAATTTACAGTAGATAGCTCTCTTTTTCAGGAGCCCTGCACAAAAATGTGAAGCCAATTCCTTCTGAACCATCTCTGACGGCCTTATCCATACAAGCGAGAACACTGGATAGCTCCCCCAAGCTAATTGAGTCTTGACTACGAGACTTAGTGTCAAGCAGCCCCAAACACCAGTCTAAGAAATTAAATACTTCAATTGTCCGAAAAAGACCTTTCAGATGGTGGTCTATCTGTCCATGTTATTTTTATGCTGACGAAAGAAGAGACCTTCTTGGTGCGTCAACCAGACTGGAAAGTCACCTTGAGCCGATGCGGGAGCTCTTAACCCGACATCCTCACCTGTATCATACCAGATCCCAGCCTTGCCGCAAAGTCTTGAAGGAGGCTGGGCAAAGGAAAACTTTCCTTGAGCTTTTCTAGACTCCATCCAATCTTGCACCTTCTTAAAAGCTCTCTTAGTTGAAAGAGACTTTGTCATTTTAACAAATCCAGGAGTCTTACTTGTTTTTGACAACGAAACAAAACTGAGAGGAGGCGACCGAGTGCTGCGGGTTGAAACTCTTCTCCAAATGATCCCGAAGCAATCGAACCAAAACTTGATAATCGGATGAATCTGACACAGCAGGTTGATCCTCTTCCGTTTCCTCTGAAATATTACTTAATCCTTCCTCATCTATAGGAGTGACCAAGGGGACTCCCGAAGCTGGTGGTACAAGTCCTTTCACTCCGAGCTTTAATGAAGATCGTTGTTTTAGAACGTGCATGGAGCATTCTGAATATTAATATCTAAAGATTCAGATAAAGCGGTACAATTTCTTGCTCATTCTCTCGAGGGAGTCCCTTCGAAAAGCGATTGCAGTTGAGGTTCCATACTAATACTTGCTGTGATACCTGATGTATATGAAACAAAGCGTCTGTTTGAACGTCTCGCTTGGCATCCGTCCGAGCGTCAAGCTCGGCGTCCAGCCGAGCGTCACGCTTGGCGTCCAGCCGAGCGCCACGTTTGACGTCCAGATGAGCGTCACGCTCGACGCTCAGCCGAGCGTCCCGCTTGGCGTCCAGGTGAGCGTCACGCTCGGCGTCCCTCCGAGCGCCACGCCTGGCGTCCAGGTGAGCGTCACGCTCGACGTCTGTCCGAGCGTACCGCTTGTCTAAACAGGCGTCCCTGTGAACACTCCCCGCTGCCTTCCAAGCCGAACTAGGAGCGTCGAGCTTCTCAGACTGTATACGGCCTCGTTGCGTAATCATAGGATCGTCCGTTCTTGTATAAAGCGAGCCTCGAGAGTCTGGGCGAATCCTCGTAGAAGTTTTTCATGCCCTTTCTCCAACTGCAGGTGAGACGTACGAAATCTAAGAATGAGTACTCAGAGCGAAAGAGACGATCGTCCCACCCGTGCGGGAGACCTCTTAGATCTTTTAATCGGTAATCTATCATCTTTTCTTCTCGGACGAATTTCTGATTCTCTCTCAGCCAGCAACGAAGCAAGTTGTTGTTGCATCGAACCTGATAAACACTCTTTGTAGTAGAAGATTCTTTTTCAGGAGAAAAACTGATCCTATGAGAAGGCAAGGGGCGAGGGGAAGCCCTATCCCTTCTCACAGGACCCGTTCTTCTATTCTTAGAACGAATAGGCCGCTCCAAGGCGTCCTCGTCAGATGACATCATATTCTCCTTTGAGGAGTCCATGCAGCAAAACTCTCCGGTGAAGACCGCAACCAACAGGCGAAAAAGGACGTGAAGCGTCTTCTTCACTGCGATCGAAGACTCTGGCCGCTTGTGCGACACCTTGAGTTTTCGATCTTTTTTGCGGTGGAGAGTAATCCAAGTCTCGAGGCGAAGCCCGTAACGAAGAAGCAGCGCAAAGAGACTCTGCCCCTCCTCTGAGAGACTACTGACGATAGCGCCTGTGCGACATTTAACGTCATAGCTCTTTTCAGAGGACGTGAGCGTCTTCTCATGCTCCAACTCCTGTTAGGGGAGGACGCCTATCCGAGGACGAAAAGCACTCGCGAGGATACCGCGCACTCGCACACTCTTTGGCAGCCTGGGGATCGTCTACAGGTTCTGCCGAAGGGGACGCCAGATCGGTGGGGGTTCCCCGTAACCCCCGCCCTCCTGCGGCTTTCGACATGTCCGTCTTCCTGGGCTTGGAAGTTCGACAGAGGTCCAGGCCTAGAGGCATTATAGGGCCGATCTGACGCCCCCTCCACAACACTGGGGTTACTTTCACTGCACTTTTGTTCACTAATAATGCTTTTACCCTCCAAAGCGAGCACTTTAGATTCTAGGTTTCGTATTGATTCCAGAAATCGTAGAAAGGGCATTGTCTTCCACTGATTTTTCAGGGCCCGAAGGCACAACATTTTCAGGGCCGAAGGCACAACAGATTTAGGTGTACCAACTACTGAATGTATAGTAGGAGAAACCTTACTACCTTACTTCTACTGACTGATACACTCCGGAGGAAGATCTCCGTATCCTATCACGCTCCAATTTCCGCACATAGGATTCATAAGCCTTCCAACCCGAATCAGACAGACATTCACACTTCCTTACAACGGTCATTTATAACACACGTATGTTCTATACAATTATTACATATTGTGTGTGGGTCTACCGAACCTTTCGGTAGCCTCACCTTACAACCTCCATACAAACACACTCTGGTGCTATAAACTAGTCCCAGACATCTTAGTTAAGGAAAAACCAAACCAAATTCAAATCCAATCCACTATCAGCGTAAGCCTAGTCACAATCCACGTTCGATAACCAAAAAACAAACAGGATACTCAAGTAACAGAGAAGTTTCGAAAATCCTAGACGGAGGTGTTGAAAACAGTTGTTATCAACACCGGCGACAGAAAAAATCTGAATAGAAAATGGGAATGGTTCCTGACACCCGCCTCCCAGCGGCGGGAATGGGTTACAACCACCTGGCCGACCACTGCGTGAGCCGGGAGTTTTGAATTCTGTCGGACTTCGGAGAAATACAGCTATATATATATCTGCTGGGTAAGTTTCATGAACAAACCTTGATTGTAGGAACTGCCAATTTCTGCACATTTCTTAGATAGAGTAAGAAATCTGCTATCTGATTCACAGAGGTCGTGGAAGAGGAAATTCCTTCCTTTTTGCACCATGCCCTGAAGGAGGACACTTAGACTGGTAGACAGCTCTTGAAGAGGCTCTTCGAGCATTAGCGATTGCTCTCGCAGCTGCCTTTGAAAAGCCTCTCCGCTCTGGCCAACTTTTCGATAGTCGAACGCAGTCAGAGCCAGAGCGGAGAGGTTTCGGTGAAACCTTTTGAAGTGAGGCTGTCTGAGTAGATCTCTCCTCCAGGGCAACGTTTCTTGGGAAGTCCACAAGGAATGTCATGACCTCTGTGAACCACTCTCTTGCTGGCCACATTGGGGCAATCAGAGTCAACCTTGTCCCTTCTGAAGCTGCGAACTTCCTCATTACGTCCCCCATGATCTTGAATGGGGGAAAAGGCGTAAAGATCCAGGTCTGTCCAGTTCCAGAGCAACGCGTCCACTGCAATTGCCCTGGATCCAGAACCGGGGAGCAATACAGAGGAAGCCCTTCGTCCTCGATGTAGCGAACAGGTCTACTAGAGGACGTCCCCACAATCTCCATAATTGTTGACAGACTTCCTGGTGCAAGGTCCATTCTGTTGGTAGAATCTGATTTCGTCGACTGAGAATGGTCCGCCTGACATTCTGAAACCCCTGCCACGAATCTTGTCAGGATCTTGATGCGCCTTGCGTCTGCCCATAGCAGAACTTCCTTCGCCAGGAGAAAAAGGGATCTGGAGTGAGTTCCTCCCTGATTCTTTAGATACGCAAGGGCTGTGGTACTGTCTGAGTTGACTTGAACAACCTTGCTTGACAGTTTTGTCTTCGAAGAACTGCAGCGACAGGAATATCGCTGCCATGTTCCTTTACATTGATGTGCCAGGCTACCTTTTTCCCCTCTCCAGGAGCCTGACACTTCCTCCCCCCTTAGTGTTGCTCCCCAACCGGAAATGGAAGCGTGAGAACAACACTAGGTCGGGCTCAGAAGATTTAAGGAGAAGCCCTCTCGTAACTTCTGAGGGTCGAGCCACCATCTTAAGTGGACTTTTACCTGTTGGAGATCCTTAGGATCGCATTCAGGTCCTCTTTCGACGTCCATTCCTTCCGCAAGGAAAAATTGAAGAGGCCTGAGGTGCAGTCTCCCCAGCGAGACAAACTTTTCTAGCGAGGAAATTGGTGCCCAGCAGACTCATCCACTCCCTCACCGAACAAGCTTCTCTCTCTAGGAAGGCTGCGACTTTCTCTAACCCCAGTCGCTGACGTTCCTGGGATGGAAACGCCCGAAAAAACCACTGAATCCATCTGAATCCCCAGATACACGATGGACTGTGTCGGGTCAGATGCGACTTTTCGGAGTTGACCAAAAGACCCAGAGACTTTGCTAGGGCTAACGTAAACTGAAGGTCCTTCAGACACTTCTGCCTCGACGACGCTCTGATCAGCCAATCGTCGAGGTAGAGGGATATCCTGATCCCGACGAATGGAGCCACTTCGCTACATTCCTCATTATCATTGTGAAAACCATCGGGGCCGTGCTGAGACCGAAACAAAGGGCTCTGAATTGCCAAACCCTGTTGTCTAAGACGAATCTCAGGTACTTCCTTGAAAGAGGGTGGACGGGGACGTGGAAGTACGCGTCCTGCAGGTCCAGAGACACCATCCAGTCGCCAGGTCTCAAGGCTCCCAGCACCGACTGAGGCGTCTCCATTTTGAATTTGATCTTTTCTACAAAAAGATTGAGCCTGCTCACATCCAGGACTGGGCGCCAACCTGACGACTGCTTCGGCACTAGGAAAATCCTGTTGTAGAAGCCCGGTGACTCCAGGTCCAAGACTTTGTTCCACCGCTCTTTTTTCGACCATCTGGTCTAACAGATCGAAAGAACACTTTTCTTCTCTCCCTGATAAGATGGAGAGAGGTCTCTGGGAGTTGATGTTAAAGGAGGAGGATGTAAAAGGGGATCTTGTACCCCAGCTCTACTATCTTGAGAGTCCAAGGATCCGCCCCTCTTTGCCTCCAAGCCTCCGCAAAGAATTTCAGTCTGGCCCCGACTGGCGTCTGAAGGACGAGATCTTCATTTGGTGGTTTTGGGTTTGAATGAAGCTCTTCCTCTCGAAAAACCTCTCCCTCGAGGAGCTGCTCTCGAGGGGGTGCCCCGCGAAAGGGTTTGACTTTCTTCGGGGGTTTTACTGAATGCCGAACCGTGGAAGGAACTGCTGGACGTCTTGAAGACTGTACCAAGAGGTCCTGGGTCGCCTCTCTTGCAAACTCGTTGCAAGATCCTTTACCATAGCCTGGGGGAAGAGATGGTCCGAAAGAGGCGCAAAGAGCAATTCCGCTTTCTGAGCGGGAGAGACCGACGATTAGCGGTAAAATTGCATAGAAGAGCTCTTTTCTTCAGGAAAGCAGTTCCAAAATGAGAAACTAGCTCCTCCGAACCATCCCTGACGGCCTTGTCCATACATGACAACACGCTGGACAGCTCCCCAGACTGAGAGAATCAGGACTTCTAGACTGAAGGTCTAAAACTCCCAGACACCAGTCTAGGAAATTAAAGACATTTTAAGGTGCGAAGCAGTCCCTTCAAGTGGTGGTCCGTCTCCACAGGAGTCCAGGACACCTTAGCAGACGATAAGAGAGACCTCCTCTGAGCGTCCACTAAACATGACAATTTGTCGCAAAATTGCATTTTTTCCTAACTATACAAACCTGAGGTCCTTTAAACAATAGGAAGGTAACTAGCGGCAGCTGGGACGGTCGTAAGCTTCGAACAAGGGGAGAACGGTAGTTAACTGCTTGTCCGGTCGTGCCGCGCGCCGCGCCCCGGGCGGTGAAGAATCACTTTTGCTTTAGGCCCATGCAAAAAGTTGCAGAGTGAGGGGTGGTATGAGGTGGGACTATATGTAAAGGACCTCAGTTTGTATAGTTAGGAAAATGCAATTTTCGACAAATTGTCATTTGTTTCCGATACGTAATACAAACCCTCGGTCCTTTAACAATAGGAAAGACTCACTTCTTGGTGGGGGTGGAATCTGAGTCTTTTTGGTGAACAGACTGGTGTTCGTCCAACCTTGGAATGCCTCCCTGGTCGTAAGAGCAAGGGAGGGATCCAAACCTCTGTCCGATTGATCGGGGTGTGCACCGCAGGATCAATGGTCAGACCTCTGAGCCAAGTACTAAGAGAGAGGCAAGCGTATCTCTTCGTACCAGCATTGCAAGAACTTGTCCTGTACAGGAGCCAACATAAAGTTATGGGTTTGTCTCAAGTAGGCATCCACTCCTTCCCCCTTGTTGGAGGGAGTGGAGGATATTTGCTTCTAATCCCTAACTAAAGGGATAGATTGGGGCTCGGTTGAGTAGCTTACCTGCATCGGATTCCTTTCCAGCATGGTGACGACCGTGACCCTCTGCCACAGGTAGAGAGAGAGAAAGATGGAGAAGAGAAGCCAGTCGCACTCTCATTCAACCATTCATTCCTACAGTCACACCAGGAATCGATGCTGTTCTGCCTGCTCGGGTGCTGGGTAAGCTTACACAACGTGTTGAGCAGCCACCACAGGTCCCAAGGAAAAAGTATCCAAGGACTTGTGGGCAATATCCCGAAGGTAGAAGGACGTGAAGGTAGTCTGGTTGGCCCAGACACCTGCCTTCAGGACCTGCGCCACGGAGAAGTTCTTGCGGAACGCCAAAGAGGGTCCAATACCTCTGACTTCGTGGGCTCTCGGTCGGAGCGTACGGATGTCGTCACTACCATCAGCCTCGTACGCTCTCCTGATCACCTCACGTAGCCAGAAAGAAAGCGTGTTCGGATACTTCTTTCTTGGTAACCCCAGTGCTAACGAAGAGGCGTCGACACTCAGGCCTGAGGTGTCGAGTTTTTCTTCAGATAGCGCCGTAGCGCCCTCACAGGACAAAAGCAGCATCTCATCCGTATCGTTGTCGGTGAAATCCATTAGGGAGGGATTGTGAAAGACTCGAACCTGTCGTCAGGGATCGACGGATTCTGAGTCTTAGCTACGAAGTTCGGGACGAAATCGAGCGTCACAGATCCCCAGCCCCTGGAATGTTTAACATTGAAGGACAGACCATGAAGTTCCCCTACTCTCTTCGCCGATGCCAGGGCCAGCAAGAAGAGGGTCTTGAGGGTCAGATCCCTGTCTGACGACTCTCGGAGTGGCTCGAATGGTCTTCGAGTCAAACTCCTAAGGACGAGAGTCACATCCCACTCAGGTGGCCTGAGCTCCCTGGGTGGGCAAGACCTTTCGAAGCTCCTCATTAGCAAGGAGTCTCGAACGAGTTCGAGATGTCCAGTCCCCTCAGTTTCAGGACGAGTGCCAGTGCAGCTCTATATCCTTTAACTGTGGGTACTGAGAGGAGCTTCTCTCGGCGAAGAAATACGAGGAAATCCGCTACCTGCTGAAGAGTGGCTCTGAGAGGAGATGACCCCGTCTACGACACCAACCACAGAAGACGGCCCACTTCCCCTGGTACACAGCTGCAGAGGACTGTCTGACGTGTCCAGCCATCTCTGTTGCTGCGCTGCGAGAAAAGCCTCTCGTTCGCAAGAGATGGTGATAACAGCCAGCCGTGAAGTTGTAGGGACTGGACTGCTCGGTGGTACCGCTCTACGTGTGGCTGGGCTAGAAGGTTGTGCCAGTGGGGCATCTCTCTCGGTTCTTCTGCAAGAAGAGCCCAGCAGGTCCGGATACCAAACGGCTTGAGGTCGTTTGGGAGCCACCAGGATCATCCTGAGATTGGGAGTGACCAGCGCTCGGCTGATCACTTTCCGAATCAGACAAAAGGGAGGAAAGGCGTAAACGAAGAGGTTGTCCCAGGGTGTTGTTGAAGAGCGTCCTCTGCAGCTGCCCATGGGTCCGGCACGGCTGAGCAAAAAACTTGAAGTTTTTTGTTGTGCCGGGTGGCGAACAGGTCTATGACTGGACGCCCCCACAGGTTGAAGAGCCTTTTCCGCCACTTCTGGGTGTAGGGACCACTCGGTCCCTATTACCTGATCCCGACGGCTGAGCTTGTCCGCTACTACATTCCCTCTTGCCTGGAATGTAGCGTGCTGACAGCTCTATCGAATGAGCCGTGGCCCACTCGTGCACCTGCACCGTCAACTGGTGTAGCGGGAGAGACACTAGGCCCCCCCTGCTTGTTGACGTATGCCACTACCGTGTGTTGTCGCACATCAACACCACTGAGTGTCCCATCAAGCGGTCTTGGAACTCTTGGAGAGCGTAAAACCGCCGCCTTGAGTTCCAGGACATTGATGTGAAGGTGCTTGTCGTGATGGTCCCACACACCTGCAGCCAGCAACTCTCCAGGTGTTGCGCCCATCCCTCGGTCGATGCGTCTGAAAACAGCAGCATCTCCGGGGGGGGAGTGCGTAGGGGCACTCCTCTTAAGAGGTTCCTGTCGTCGAGCCACCAGGCTAGGTCCTGCCTCACCTTCTCCGTGATGGACACGGGGAAGTAAGGTGGATCCTTTACCTGTGACCAACTCTCCCTTAGTCTCCACTGGAGAGACCGCAGGTGAAGACGTCCGTGAGGAACTAACTTCTCGACGTGACGACAGGTGGCCGATCACGACTTGCCATTGCTGAGCTGCCTGTTCCTGCCGAGACAGGAACCGGCCGGCTGCCTCCCTGAATTTCTGATCCTCAAGTCTGCGGGGCGGACTTGAGCTACCGTATCGATCAGCATACCCAGGTACTTCATCTTCTGCTGGGTTCGAGATCGGACTTCTCGTAGTTTTATCACGATCCCCAGATCGCGACAAAACTTTAGAAGTCGATCCCTGTCTGCAGCAACTGCGAGCGGGAGCTCGCCAGGACCAGCCAATCGTCGAGATACCTCAGAAGACGTATCCCGTGCGAATGGGCCCAAGCAGACACCAGCGTGAACACTCTCGTGAACACCTGTGGGGCGGTTGAGAGACCGAAGCAGAGTGCCCTGAAATTGGTACACCGTCCCGTCGAAGATGAAGCGGAGGTACTTTCTTTCTGGAGGACTGATGGATGGGTATTTGGAAATACGCATCCTTCAGGTCCACTGAAAGCATGAAGTCGTTCTCCCTGATGGAGTCCAGCACGGAACGTGCCGTCTCCATCTTGAACCGAGTCTGGCGAACAAATCGTTCAGGGGAGAGAGATCTATCACCGGGCCGCCAGCCCCCCGATGCCTTTTCCACTAAGAAAAGGCGGCTGTAAAAGCCCGGTGACCGTCCACTACGACTTCTACAGCTCGTTTGGGTTTTCAGGCATGGTCCTTGATCTCCTGCCGAAGAGCGTCGTCCTTTGAGGATCCCAGAACATATGTCTGCAGATGGACCGTGTTGGAGGTGAGGGGTGGCCGAGATTCGAAGGGTAGTAGATATCCCTCCCGAATGGAGGACGTCCTACTATCCAGGTCTCGGCACCGTAGCGCTGCCAAGTTGCCCAATGGCTCGCCAGGCACCCCCCCACTTCCGGCAGCTGGTGAGGGGGAACGCCGTCCCTAGCGTTTCCCCCACGCTTCGACTTCTTCCCAGCACCTCCTCGGGAAAGGAGGGCTGGGAGGAGGGCTGGTTACGGCCTCCTTTTACTAGAAGTTGAAGCAGGAAGAGTCTTTCCTCTGGGCTTCGATGGAGCAGCCGTCTTAGCAGCCGAGGAAGCGCTAGCTAAACTCTTAGGCTTAGCCGCAGATGTACGAGGTTGCCCAGAAACCTTCGTAACTGCCTGGTGAACCAGACGTCACTGTCATCAGTGCGCCGTCTTTCCACCGCAGCGTCCACCTATCTCCGGGAAGAGAGCGGAGGAACTCTTCATTGGTCCGTTACGTAGTCCATTTACCGCTTCACGCCCGGCCCCCTTGGCTACTCGTGTAAGGACAGCGTCCCTACGCCATGAGAACCAAGTTGGCCCACAGGTTTGCCGTCTGATGGGCGAGGTAGGAGATGGCCCTACCTCCAGACTGGCACAGTCTCCTGAAGTCGGGGGTCGTCTTCGAGGGCAGCGCCCCCCGGCGTCGCCGCGACCTTGGATACTGTGAGGGACCACAGATCCAACCAAGAGACTGCCTGGAAAGCTGCCATAGCGGTAGCTTCCAGGCCCAGTGCCTCCTGCTGCGAGAACCATAGGTTCTCTGACAGGAGCTGCTGCAGGGGACACACCTGGAGTTAGCCTAGCTAGCTCCGGGTTAACCTGTTTGGGCGGTATTGGATCTACTGATGGCACGTAGAACTTCCGCTGTCGCTGCAGAGGAGGAGGAAGTAGCTTGGAAGACCGTCCTGACTTAAGTGAGTCCTCCCGTCCTGAGACGAAATACTCCACCTGGTCAAGGACTGAGTCCTGCAAGCTCCGATCGCGGCAGTCCCACCGTCAATTTGGGTTCCCTCTTCGGGCCCCAAAATGACTCGAGCCGGGACGTGGGCTCAGATGGTGGTAGCGGCGATCCTTCCCCCAGGTCGTTGTGCTGACGAATCAGCGCAATAACCTGGGCAAAGTTCCTCTGGATCTCAGGAGTTACAGCGTCCTGAGGAGTAGGACCAGTCCAGTCCCTCCAACAGGAGCAGCTCTCGAGACCCTCCTCCTTCAGAAGGAGGAACAGCAACAGACCCCTGACGGTCCGCCTCCAACCACTTGCGCGTACGACCTGGCTGGTCCTACAACCATGCCTGGTTCGTGCGGCGTCGTGGCGGGATCGTGAGCGGCGCACCTCTCACGATCACTCCTGGGTACCTCGCTCTTTCCCGGTGTAGCCCGAGGAAGTTGAAGGTATAGGAGAGACAGACCTGACGCTCCCCCCCCGTTCGCTGGCAGGACCAGCGTACGTGGGGGCTGCAGCCGATCACACCACCCGCGGTGGGGATCGTACTGCAGGCCTGGTCGTGCCGCTCACCCTGTGGCGAGCGGCTCGACTGAGCACGTCGACCCCGATCTCGTGCGTCAGACGAGCTGCTGCTGGGCCACCGTCTCCGTCCGGTCCCTGTGGGAGCGGCTGCGGTCAGGTGATCTGCAGAGCTCGCTTTCGCGGTGAGACCGGTGAGCGTCCTCACGGCACGTCAAACCGCTGTACCAGCCGAAGCTGGTGCCGTTGGTCTAGAGGGGACCTCTTCTCAGCCTCAACCCGTGGCCGGTCAGAGACCGTCACGTCAACCCGAGGTACCGGCTGGTCGCTACGAGAGCGGGCCGCTGGCCTGGCGAGCGTCACTTGCGCGACTCTCGACAGTCTTCTGCTCCGTGCCTCTGTCGTGACGGTGAGCAAGCTCAAGGCGTCTTGACGTTGGCTGCACGGTCGCCCAGAAGGAGACCGTACACTCGGACCTTCTCGCGAACGAGAAGTCGAGCCGGTACCTGACTTAGCAGCAGTGCTACTAAGACCAGCGCGGATGTACCATGCAGTAGCCAGCACATCCTTGGTCCCCGTCTTCTTCTTCTTCTCAGAAGAGGAGACGGGCCCCGTTCCCGAGGGAACAGGAGGACCAGCAGGAAGCACCCCCCGTCACGCCAGAGCGAGACGGGCCTTCGAAGGTCCCGTAGGAGCCTTCTTAGGGTGGGGGGGAGGAGGCCAGCCTTCTTCTTCTTCGGCTTGGAAGCCTTAGAAAGTCGAAGGGGAAGAGGCGGCAAACAGACGACGAAGAAGACGAATGAAGACGACGACGACATCTTCCTCTTCTTCTTCCTCTTCTTCGTCAGCTCTCTCAGGACGGACGTCAGGTCTTCCATCCACGGAAAAGTCGGGCCAATTGCCGAAGCAACACGCCCCGACTGATCCTGTCCGGAAAGACCTGAGACCGGTGCAGCACCTCCATGACGGAGACGCCGACGTGGGCAGGGGCAGGCAACGGCAGGGGAGCGGCAGGAACACCAGCAGCAGGACCAGCACCATCAGGACCAGCACCAGCAGGACCAGCAGCAGCAGGACCAGCACCAATAGGACCAGCACCAGCAGGACCAGCACCAGCAGCAACATCAACATTAGAGTCCGCACCAGCGCGCTTCGTAGGAGCGGCGCGAGGGGCTGGGCCAGCAACACTCGCTGCAGGTACGGCAGGTACGGCAGCATAATCCGGCGTCACAGACCTCTCCATCTCAGCCAAAACTCATCATTGGGACGGGCGGTAGATCCAGGGGCGACTTTGGGGCAGCGAAAGTCGGGCGTCGGCAGCACATAAAACCCACGGTGGCGGCGGCACGCCCCTCTTAGGCACGGCAGCGATCGGCATTTGAATTGACGCCGTTGGAGTCACTGACGCAATGTGTTGCGTATACACCACATGAGGAGGGGGGCGGCGTACGCTGGTGTTTGACACTGTATTGGTCGTAGTTGTAACCACACCATGAGTTACCACTGCCGACCCGCTAGCCGTTGAATCAGCCCTGGATACTGGGGGCGCCCTGCAGTCCCAACGACGCCCACCCTGTCCAAGGTCGTCACTCACAGAAGGCACACCTGAGGGAGGAACAGTCGGGTCAGTTAGAGGGGCACCCTCACGCCTGGGGGAGGACGAACCCCACCCAGAGCGGACGGAAGACCCGAATACAATTGCACATCCGGGTATCGGGCACCCCTTCCCTCCTCCACACTTGACGGATCGAGTGAGGAGAAGGACCCGAAACCGAAACAGGGGAAGGCGCAAATCGTGGGGGCTGAGCTGGAGGCAGGAAGGATGACGAGGTATCCGTAACCAAAGGAGTCGCTGGAGAGCTTTCCGACGACTCCTTGGTCAACCTACGCCTCTTCCTACCCTCGTACAGCACCCACTGCGCCTCGGACCAATTTACACATACATCACATGGTTCGGTTCGGGAGCATTCTCGCCCCCGACACCGAAAACATAAACTCATGAGGATCAATATCTGGGTAAGAGCGGAATCCGCCGCATTTACGCCCCTCCAACCAACCCGGGACACACTCTACGGGCAGTTGGTGGGCGCGGCGAAAGCTCTTCTTGATCCATGATTAATTAATCTTCACTCAATGAAAAATGAAAACAAAGTACTTACAATTTCATTCAAGACCACACACAAACCCAGTCAGAAGAAATTGTAACATCCAAAGCACACGACGAAAATAGCGGGCAGAGCGATGACGAACACGTCCTGTCACACCCACGGCCGAAAGCAAAATGATTCTTCACCGCCCGTGCGCGCGGCGCGCGCACTGACCGGACAAGCAGTTAACTACCGTTCTCCCTTGTCGAAGCTTACGACCGTCCCATGCCGCTAGTTACCTTCCTATTGTTTAAAGGACCGAGGGTTTGTATTACGTATCGGAACAATGGAGAAGTCACCCAGAGCGGACGAAGGAACCTTTACTCCCACGTCCTCCTTGGTTTCATACCAAATTCCTCCTTTCCCGGCGAGTCTAGAGGGAGGAAGGGCGAAAGTGGTCTTGCCCTGATCCTTCCTTCGAGACATAAAATCTTGAAGCTTCTTAAAAGCCCTCTTGGTCGACAGCGATGTCTTCATCTCGACGAACTCAGGGGTCTTAACGGTCTTGGAAGACGAAAGTTGAGAGTGAGGAGACCTAGGGGCTGCCGGCTGGAACTTCTCCCCCGAAGGATGAACGTAACAGCCTGACAAGAACCTTATAGTCCGAGACAGCTGAAGCTACCGGAGGTTCTTCTTCTTCGACGGGGAACTCCCTGACTACTAAGTTCCCCTTCCTCCCTAAGAGGAACTGGAGAACGTCCATCAGGAGAGGGCGTACGTCCAGCAGTCTCAATCCTGAACAATGACTTCCGTTGGTTGGAAGTACCCGCAACAGGTACGGAATCGCCCTTACGACGATCCTTAGAAGGACGGGACATCTTGTGAAAGAGGAGCGTCCTTAGAAGCAACGGGAACTGTCTTAACAGACACGTCCCTACGAGAGGAAGCGCGAGCTTACCTGACGAGAGGCGCCAAAAGCGTCCCTGCTTAGCCAAGCAAGCGTCCTGCTGAGCGTCCTCAAAAGCGTCCTGCCTCGCTCGAAAAGCGTCCTGCTTCGAACGGCGAGCGTCCTGACGAGCGTCCTCAAAGGCGTCCTGTCGATAACTCAAAGCGTCCTGCTTCGAACGCCGAGCGTCCTGCCGAGCGTCTCAACAGCGCCTTGCCGAGAGCGCAAAGCGTCTGCTTAGGAACGCCGAGCATCCTGCCGAGCGTCCTCAACAGCTCCCTGCCGAGAGCGCAAAGCGTCCTGCTTCGAACGCCAAGCGTCCTGGCGAGCGTCCTCTACTGAGAGAGCGAAAGATCTACTCGGAGAACGAGAACGGTGACGATCCGGAGGAGGAGAGAGAGACGAGCGAGACGAGAGAGAATGAGACTGCTTCGTCCTCTTGACGGGCAGCCGAACGTCCTTCCTACGCTTAGGCTCGACTGCTGCTGGGCGAGTCCTCTGAGCCATCAGCGACGTAATCTGGTCCTGAAGGGACACTAGGATATCCTTCGTAGGTGACGAAGGAGCAGAAGAGGGGCAGGACTGAGCTGCGAGAAGGCAAGGGGACGAGGGGACGCCTCCTTCCTTCTAGCAGGTACCGCTATCTGCCCTCTCAGGTGAACACGCCTGTGCGTGGAAACCAACGTCCTCGTCGGTAGAAAGCCTCCCTCTCTTCTGAGGAGGAAAGGCGTCATAAGCATCCTCTGACGAAAGCGGAGACATAGGACGTGAAGCGTCCTCAAAGCGAAAGGTCCTTTTCAACGGACGCGAGTCTCTCCGAGCGCTCCACCCCTTGCGCGGGGAGGACGCTTCGGAGGACGAAAAGCAATCCTTCAGGACACGCGCTCGTGCGCGCTCCTTGGCACCTAGGATTTAGCAACAAGGCCTGCCGAAGGGACGCCAGATCGGTGGGGAGCGTAACCCTCTTGCGGCTTTCGACTACCCACATCCCTGAGTCCTGGGAGTCCGATAGAGGTCTAGGCCTAGAGGCATTATGGGCCGATCTGACGCCCCCCTCCACAACACTAGGGGCACTAACACAAACTTTCACAGGGCCAGTTTCTAGGGCCAAAACTTTCGATCGAGAGCGCGAATAGACTCAAGAATCAGAGAAAGGGTGTTACCTTCTCCAGACACAGCACTGGGGCCCGAAGGCAACAAAACAGGATTAGGTTGAGCAAAATCTACTGGTGTTAGAGGAGGAGAAATGTTACTTTCCTTACCTTTCGTAGAACTGCCCTTGGAGGAAGACCTCCTGACTCTATCGCGCTCCAAATTTACGTCGATAGGGTCTCTACATCTTCCATTTTATCATCAAATCCAAAATCCCCTTGCATTCATTGCACCGATCATCAACCAAGCAAACATGCCCCCTGCAATCCATACAAACTGTGTGAGGATCAACTGAAGGTTTAAGAAGCCTCACCTTACATTCACTCCTCACACACACTCTGAAACTTCCACCAGTACTTGATCCCGACATCATGTAGTACACAGAAAAGCAATCCAAAATCAAAAACCAATCCACTATTACGCGTGCCAATCCAACAATCCAGAAAGTCGATACCAAAAGTCAAATCCAGATAATATTAAGCGAGATAAATCAAAAATCCTAGACGGAGGTACTGTAAACAGTTGTTTGCAGCACCGGCACGAGAAAAAAATGAATAGAAAATGGGAATGGTTCCTGATATCCGCCTCCCAGCGGCGGGAATGGGTACTACCACCTGGCCCGCCCCACTACGGTGCGCGAGTTTTGAAATTCTGTCGGACGTCAGAAATACAGCTATATATATATCTGACAGGTAAGTTTCATGAACAAACCAGTGGTTTAGGTAAATTTAGTTAGGATGTATCCCTGTACTTTAATCACCTTTCTAACATTTCCCTGATTCATTTTGTTTTTTCTTTTTACTTTCAGTTACAACACACATCAACTTGATATTTTTCCATCGCTTCTATTCTGGTTATCATATGTAGCCCTTACTTTTGATACTGCTAATCGGCAATTTTTTTTTTCCAGCGAAACAATCCAATTTCCAACAGCTGTTACCCAAAATATTGTTAGCCTTAAGGAAAATGGTAAATCAAGATTAATGAGGAGGTGTTGTGTATAATAATAATTTGCAACTCTAAGAAAATGAAGAAAAGCATCAAAGCACTAGAATGTTACTATAAAAAATAAAACTAGACATTCTCCTACATTTTTACAAATACTCTCAGGCAACACATGACACAGATGAGGCTGGCTTGGATTAATGCAACCAGGATATACTATATACCTAAGGTGGCCTATGGCTTAGCCTATCTCATGGTAGACTAAACAGAGCATCAGAAATCATTCATTCATTCAGGATGGGAGGAGTAACTGCCCTCTGAAAAGGGACAGCAATTCACAGGTCACAGGAAGCAGAAATGAACTAACAGCATAGGGAAGTGGAACTTGTACAGAAAACATCCAATAGTATACACAATTTGTGTTTAATGCATCGTTAACTCAGGCTGGGAAGGAAGTGTATCGAGGCAGTTCAGTTTGCACTCTAATTTGGTGGGATGCCATATTGGATTCAAAATTACCATTGAACACTTATTTTACATGCCTATTTTAGTTCATATCGGCAGTTTCCTATAGTATCGCATTTTAAAGGTTTATTTTTTTTCCTTTTCACCAATTACTAAATATTGAGTGAAAAGGTGTAAACTGAGGGATCGATGTGCATCATCGTCGATATTTTACCCTAGGCTACAAAGCCTGATGTAGCCTAACCTAACTTTGGTGTATGAGGTCAAGGCTACTGTAGGGCCAGTAGGCTTGGTAATTCTAGGCAATGACTCCGCATGGACTGCAAGGAACGGTCCCACAAATACGACAGCCATTAAGGATTGGAGCGTCAAATGTATTTCGTCGTGTTTAGGACTGGCCCTGTGGGTTAATTACAGTCGACTCCCCAAAATAACAGTACGTAAAGTCTTAATATGCAACCCAAATACAATAGGAAACTGAAATTTTCAAACAAATACCTGACACGGAGTTATCATCTAGATTTACCCATGAAGGTAGTAAGGTCAGGACACAGTAGCGTAGGAAATGTTAATATTTCTCATTCCTACCCCTGAACCCGCTACTCTGACCTGCCCTAGGTGAGTGGGCATCTCCCACCCTGGGCCCCTGAAGTACGATATCACCCATCACACTGCATGCTACTCCTAACACCTCTAAGCACGGGATTGACATATCGAACCAAGAGACCCTTGATCTTTCAAGACACCCTACGTCCTAGGGGCGTCACCCACAAGAAGGGCATCAAACGTAACCCCAAATTGTCTTATATACTTACCTACGAAGTTAGCGTGAGGACCCACTGCCGGAGTCTGAATGAGGCCCAACCTACCTACCTATAGCATGGGATTGACATATCGAACCAAAAGCACCTAGCTAGATCTTTCAAGCCACCATACGTCCTAGGGGCGTCACCCACCCGAAGGGTATGAAACACAACCTCGAATTGTCTTAATATACGAAGGTAGTGAGGACCCTGGGGCCCCCAAGTACGACGTCACCCATCACACTGAATTCTACCCCTATAACATCTCTTAGCACGGGATTGAAATACCGAACCAAGTGCCCCTACCTAGTTCTTTCAAGACACACTACGTCTTAGGGGCGTCACCCACCCGAAGGGCATCAAACGTAACCCCGAATTTGTCTTATACTTACGAAAGAAGCGAGGACCCACCGCCGAAGTCAGAAAGAGGCCCCTGTGACAGCGCCGAATCTACGAGGCCTTATATTTTTCTTTTAATTCCCTCGAGAGAAACCGTATATGATCGAAAACATGGACGTTGCACTTATATACGAGCAGATTCTGGACGAATTATGGTTTTGGCTGAGATTCTTCCTTTGAGGTCGAAACATCGCTCAGCCGATTTGTTTGTGGCAGAAGTGTCAAACTCTGGCTCCTCTCAAACAGCTGTCAGACAGTCGACAGTTACTTCTTCTTCTCTTTCTTTCCCTTCTTCCTCGTCAAATCTTCTTCTTCTCCATTTCATGCGAAATGCAGTAATGCAATTAATTTCCCGTGGGAGACGTAATAACTAAAGATAAATTGATAAATAAATAAGATAAATTGATAGATAAATGAGAATGACTAAAAGACATGGGGGGGAAAAAGGGTGTAACAACGGAGAAAGTTACTTTCCCGGATGGGAAAGCTATCGTTAATTCGAGTGAATGTGAAATGCAGCAATGCAATTAATTTCCGCTAGGAGGCGTAATAAATAAAGATGAATTGACAAATAAGTAAAGATAAATTGATTAATAAATAAAGATAAATGAGAGTGTCTAAAAGACATGGGGGGAAAAAAGTGTAACAACGGAGAACGTTACTTTCACGGATGGGAAAGGTATCGTTAATTCGCGTGAATGTGAAATGCAATAGTAAGTAGGATTTCCGCTGGGAGACGTAATAAATAAAGATAAATCGATAAATAAATAAAGATGAATTTATAAACAAATAACGATAAATGAGAATGTCTAACAGACACGGGGGGAAAAAATGTGTAACAACGGAGAAAGTTACTTTCACGGATGGGAAAGGCTGAAATTGCAAGATCATGGTGTTTTTTTATTATTATTATTTCTAGTGCAAAAGCATGATAGGAATAGACATATAGCTGTGAAAGATGGTCGAAATAGGAGATATTACCATTAAACAAAGAGTAAATATCAGGAACAGACGACAAGAAGGAAATAATGAGAAGAAAAGTTAATAACGCTTGCATTCTTAAATGGTTGTGCGGACAACATGAGTAAGATATTCCCGTACAAGAACTTGCTGAGGAATTTCAAAATGTCTTTTCTGAGTAAAGAGAAAATGCCTAATTTGTAATTGAAAAGAAAACCAAAAACAGAAAATCTAAGAACAATAAAATTAGGGTCACATATACGTTGGAAATTTCCATGAAATTGTTTTTATAAAAAAAAATCCAAACATAGGCCTAAGAAAATGAAATCCTTCCAAACAATACGAAAGATAAATCTGAAACCCCAAATTTCAAAAGGAATTGAAAATTGCTGAACCAGTGGAAAGAAATAATCTTATTGGACACTTTCAAAAGAGTGATATTTTACCATATAATCAGACATGATTTTATCGGACTAGTAGAAGTTTTTTAATAAGACCCAAAGATCGTAGACCTGCATCCAAATCTTTGGCCAAAGGAGTTCCCCAAGGAAGTGTTCTAGGGCTGTCAGAATTATCACTGATTGGGAAAATAATAAACATGAAAAGCAAACTGAAGGGTTGGGAAATATGGACGAAAAGACTATAATACTAAAAATAAATGAGGTAAGAACAAACAAAAATGGCAACAATCAAGCTGAACAAATTTGAAAAGAAGAGGAAAGAACTGAAAACGATATGCATAATAATAATAAAAAAAAACTTTAGATAAAAAAGCAAGACTTGAATTTTAGATATTTTACCATCTTTCCAAAACTGAATCAACAGAAAAAAATATATTTTCCCACAATTTTGATAATTAAAAAATAGTTAGAAATGGAAAATTTGAAGTTTTGGAAATTAGTAGAATTGGGTAACTTTCGCAAACGAGTTGCTCAGCGTAATTTTTTTTAAACTAAAAAATATATCTACATACAAAATTGTCTGCATATCAATTCAAGTTACTGAGTACGAAAGCCAAAGGCAATGCGTAGTTTAGGAAGGGGAACACCGACCGAAATCCATCGTTGCCAATCTAGTGAATGCCTTTACAAACCGTTTCCATGAATTCTAGTTGTCATAGTAATGCAATGATGATAAAATTTACCTAATATTTATGTATATGTACTACAAACACATACGTTAATTTCACTTATCTCCACGGGTTTCTTTAGTAAGTCTTATACCCAGTTTTGAGGGTAAACATTAAACAAATACAAACCACCAATTGGCAACAGTGCTCCACTGAATAACATAGATACCATCACGGCGTCTGTGTTTATCAGGTAGGAAGATTGATCTATAGGATGTTTGTTTTTATGTTTCACGGTTCTAATATAGTGTCTCACGTCGGAGAATATGGCTTGATCGTTTCGAGTTAAGTTTCATGGCGATATCTAGCCATATTGACAAGTTATCGAGTGAAATGAAGTGCGTCCTTTCGAAGTAGCTGCCATATGGCTTTGTTGTGAAAAAAAAAATGAAAATGGTGGTGCTGGGAAACATCGATCGCCAATATTTTGAATATTTTGAAATGGGAAAACATATTTTGAATATTTTGAGATAGGAAGAACATATATTTTTTAATATTTTGAAATAGGAGAAACATATTTTATGTATACATTTTATATTTTGAAATAGGAAACATTCTATATTTTTTTGAATTAGGAAAAACAGATTTTTTAATATTTTGTAATAGGAAAAACATGTTTTTTTATATTTTGAATTAGGAAAAATATATTTTTTGAATATTTTGTAATAGGAAAAACATATTTTGAATATTCTGAAGTAAACAAAGCATATTCTGAAATAGGAATATGCATATTTTGAAGTAGGAGGAACATATTTGTAAAATCGGAAAAACATGTTTTGAATATTTTGGAATAGGAAAAAACATATTTTGAATATTTTGAAATAGGAAAAAACATATTAAATATTTTGAAATAGGAAGACCATATTTTGTATATTTTGAAATAGGAAAAAACATATTTTGAATATTTTGAAATAGGAAAACCATATTTTGAATATTTTGAAATAGGAAAAAACATATTGTGAATATTTTGAAACAGGAAAAACATATATTTTTGAATATTTTGAAATAGGAAAAACGTATTTTTTGAATATTTTGAAATAGGAATAAAAATTTTTTTTATAATTTTGAATAAGGAAAACATATATTGAATATTTTGAAAAAGGGAAAACATATTTTGAATATTTTGAAATAGGAAAAATACATTTTGAAATAGGAAACACATATTTTTGAATATCTTGAAATGCTTGGTAAAACATAACATAAAGTGACTGATTATTTATATTAGCATGAAAATTGATGGTGGTGGCGAACTAGTGTTTTTAAATTAAGTGGAATTTTTTTTTTTTTTTTTTTTTTTTAAGTTGAGGGTGATTTTGAGTGAATTATGATGCAATATGGTATCATTTATGCTAAAAACAGGAAATTTGGTTTTTGGAGGTTTTAACTTGGCCTATTCTTATGTTCAATGTCATTAACCCTTTCAGATCTAGGCTACTGCCTTCTGGTCATCATGCCTCGAAAATATGTCAGGAAAAGTGATAAGCAGCTTGACCGCACCAACCTGGAGGCTGCGTTCAAGCACCGGGTTGCAACCAACTGCAGCATCCAAGCGGCCGCTGAGGAATTTGGGGTCAAGAAAACAACTCTCGCGGTAAGTTTAGGCTACATCAAAGGTCTGGAATTCACTTCCCCAGTCTGTGTCCAGATTCGTTTGACATTTTCTTCCATAAAAAAACAAATAGGGTAAAATACCGAATGGCCACCTGGCCTCTACCGTAGTGTGACTGCCTTCCCGGAAAAGTACTTTCAATGCATCCTGTAACCCAGGATAGGCATTAGTCAAGAGCCAATGTCTGTCGAAGCAACACCTTGAGACCTCTACTTTCCTCTCAAAGTAAGTTTTTGTCCTGTAACCCAGGATAGATTTTAGTCAAGAGCCATCATCCGTGGAAGCGACACCTTGAGACCTACTTTCCTCTCGAAGTAAGTTTTTTTTCTCCCAAGTCACAAATTAAGGCCATAATTTGTGATTTTCTTGAAGGTGGTCACTCTATGGTAGAGGCCGGTCATTCAGTGTTTTACTCTAACTTTGATAGAAATTGCCAGTAAGGGCCTCGTAAGTCCTAATTCATTTCTTTTGTTGCAGGATGCCTTCAATCGGTCCAAGAAGTTGTCTGACGGGGTCACTTATGTGCCTGTGCAGCCACATAGTAATAGAGCTTTCACCCCACAACAGGAGCTGCGCATAGTGAAATATACCACCCAAGCTGCCAAGATGTTCTATGGCCTGCCCGTGAACGAGGTGCGAAGGATGATATACCAGTATGCTAAAGTCTGTGGGAGCCAGACCATCCCTGGTGCTTGGGAGAAGGACAGAATGGCAACGCGAGATTGGTACTACTCGTTCATGGACCGTCATCCAAACCTTGTGTTGAAGGCTCCGGAAGGCATGTCAATTGCCAGGACTGTGGCCTTCAACAAAGTTAATGTGGAAACCTTCTTTAAGGCTTACACATTAGCTATGGAGAAGTACAAATTCACTCCGGACCGGATATACAATTTGGATGAGATTACTTTGTCCACAGTTGTGAAGCCTGTTGAGGTTGTGTGCACAAGGGGTCAGCCAGTAGCCAGGCAGGTAACGCGGGAAAGAGGGGACACCATGACGTTTGTGGGTATTATAAATGCTATGGGGCAGTCCATCCCTCCAGTGTTTATAATTCCTGGATGCCGAGGGAACCCATCTTTCACAAGGAACACGATCTTCGGTTCCAAAGACATGTTGCATCCTAATAGCTGGATGAACAGTGAATGTTTCTTGCAGACATTTCAGCATCTTCATAAGAAGTCTGGTTCTTCTGTGGAGAACAAGATTCTTCTTATCATGGACAATGCTGAATGCCACATGAACATTCATGTTGTGGAGTTTGCAGTTAAGCATGGTATTGTGATTGTTACCTTGCCTCCGCATACGACAGACAAACTTCAGCCATTGGATGTTAGTGTGTTTGGTCCCTTCAAGACGTTTCTGCGTGGCCTACTGAATGACCACTCTCTCATGCACCCTAATGAGCATGTAACAGTACACCAGTTGCAAGAGTTTGCCTCTGAGGCTTGGACTGAAGCCATTACCCCTTCCAACATTCGCGGTGGTTTCAGGTCGACCGGTATCTGGCCTATCAATAGCAACATCTTCCGAGATGATGTGTTTGTAGGAGTGCAGGTGACAGAGCAACCACCACCACCTGTGAATTTTGCAGTAGAAGTTACTCCAACTTCTTCTGATGGAGAGGACCGACTAGCTGAAGGCCATAACTCGGAAGTAGAGCCTCCTGATCCGTCTCCCATACATCCAGATGATGACCTGTCCCCTGCTGATGTGATGGTGGAACCCTGCTCCTATGGAGACTGTGGCACCTCCAGCGACCCTGCCACCCCAGGCCCTAGCAGCTCAAACCTTGTTTCCCCAGAGAGTGTCAAGCAGTTCCCCAAGGCTGCTCCTCGTCCTTGTGGAAATGGACCTAAGATGATACAGGCCTGCATTCTGACTGCGGATGAGAAGGCCATCACAGATCTGAGGATGAAGGCAAAGAAGAGGAAGAAGATAGAGGAGAAAAAGAAGGCAGCGGCTGAAAAGAAGGCATTAGGAGAGAGGAAACGGTGTGCAAGGCGTAGGAAGTCTGTCCCTGTAGAGGATGATAGTGAGGAGGAAGATGTTGATGATGATCCTATGAAACTTGATGACTCCTCAGAGTACTCGGATGAGATGAAGGACGAGGACAATTGGACAGAATTGTTACTCACTTTTGCTGAGAATGCACCAGAGGTGAGGGATTTTATATTTTTGCAGCCAAAATTTATCATTTATCTTAATTCGTTATCAGGTTGTCATGTGCATTTATTTTGTTTTTAACCCTCATCTTGTTTGTTTGTAACAGATTTACAACTATGAGGAACTGCACGGACATGCAGCTACAGCAGACCGCGTTGTAATGTCCAGCACCCCCACTGTAGCCTTTCAAAAGGACACCATTCCTGCATCTCTGCCTGCCCATGATGCCCCTGGCATGTCGAATCGGCACGTTCCTGATCCCCGTCCAACCCAGTCAGCAAGTAGTAACAAGAGGGGAAGGAAAAGGGTCTGTAATGAAACTGACAACGTTCTGCAGGAAGCGTTGCGCCAACTTCGGGAGCTGTCACCACCATCCACAGAAGATAGGAATATGGAAGCGGATTTTGCAAACGTTGTAGCGAATGATCTGAGCCAGATGTCCAATGAAAGCAAAATGTATGCACAGAAGCTTATCAGTGACGTTCTTTTTCTTGGTAAAATAGGGAAACTTTCCTTGTCTACGAAAATTATTGATTGAATTGTTACCGAATAGCATAATGACTGTTAAGTGCCTCACTGGCATAGTTGGTTTGGTCTTGGCCTGCCACCTCGGTGTCCACGAGTTCAATTCTTGGGCATTCCTTTGCAGGGTCAGAGATGTGTATTACCAGTGATAGGAGTTCACTATCGACATGGTTCGGAAGTCATGTGAAGCCATTGGTCCCGTTGCTAAATAACCACTGGTTCCATGCAGCGTGAAAACACCATACAAACAAACAAACATAATGATTGTTCACTGTTACAAATTTATCTATTGTTGTCTTTTTATTAGTTTATATTTGCAATAACAAACACAAATAAGTAAAAAGTTGTTTAATATAACCTTCCCCACCATCGCGTGAACAATCAGTGAGAGTACGCATAAAAAAGTGATCTTATTGGATGGTTGTTGGTAGCAGCTGACAGTTATATAGACCAAGTGCACCAGACTAGCCCCGTACCCTATGTTGCAACAAGCTAGTGTCTATATATACTATAATGATTATTAAATTTCTCCTCAGTCGGCTGGGAGCTGGTTCGAACCCACAAGAGGACGAAATTATTAACTAAAAAAATTTCCCTTCGGTCAACATATATGAAAATATATTAATTCCGAGGTAAAGCGAATTGAATATCAAGGGACATTTGCAGCTTAATGGATGTATATGAATCATGGTGATGTGATAAAAGTTCATAAATGATTATGTATATAAGTAATACAAAGAGGGACTGCGCCGGGATTATGTACACTAAAATATCATACTTAGGCCGTCAGACTACAAAATTTGTCTGACCTGCAAGCATCGCTTGAAGTTTCGGGTATTATGTTTGGTGAGCTCTGCTTGTGGTATACTGCAGAGACGTAGTATAGCTACACCCAGTTCATATTGGTATCCTGCTTGCTTATAAAGTAGGTCACTTTGTCTAGGAGAGTATGGAATGCATAAGGGGTCCATTCTCGTGTAGTGTTGTACCTGTGGTCTTTGCTTATTTGCGGGCAGTGCCCGTCGAGCTGTGCTCGATCGTCTGGACGGGTCTTAATAGAAGCAGATCAAGCAATGAATGCTAACTAACCAAGATTGGTAACGACTGTACAGATCGTGCATAATAATAATAATAATAATGCTGCGAAGGTAATAAAACGAAGACAAATTTTGTTTTTAATTCGAAAAGAAACGAAAACTGGTGTTGTCACGATTGATGTCGACCTATACAGACATCTACGACTTTCCTCTTGCAATGAAGGTCAAGCAGGAAATTACAGAGAGCACCTAACTAGTTTTACTTAAGTTAATTAACTGCAAAAATATGTAATCTTGCCTTTAGAGGCATTCGAGAATGCTGCAAAGTTGTGTGGACAATAATATCAATAGAAAATAATACCTGTTTGGGTTGTGTAGGCTTAGTCTTTGAGGATAGCTTCAAGATATGCACCTCAGCCAGAGGTTTCAATCCCACTCAGTTTTACTCTGGAATTGAAGACCCCGCAAGTGATATCATGGCCATTTCTGGTTTAAACCCTTAGATTTTTCCTTATCTCTAATTCAGCCTCAGAAGCTAGTCTTGGTTTATTTATTCTGGTATGTTTCCTGTTTTTCTTAATGGAGGTATGAAAGCAGACTGGATCTCTGTATAGATTCAACCTCTCATAGTGTCTCTTCTGTCACTTTAAATACAGAAAGTGGGCCGGGGTTAGGCCTATACATCCTTATCATCAGAGGGAAGGTTTTCATTTGGAACTATAGATTTTTCGGACGACAAATTACTAAATTCGCCACCGATTGGAGTCCGGGTGTAATTACTAATAATATTAACAAACACACTACGAAGGAAAACGCTAGAGGCTGGAAAGTCTGAAGCAATTTGCAAGTTGAGAGTGAAAGTGAGTTACGGGTAAGGTTCTGGAAACTAGAGAGATGGATCAATGAATTTTGGTATGGAGGGTGAAAGAACGGAAGGAATGAATTCGTATATACAAGTATTTTGGAAGCAGATGTTTAAAATGCACAGAAATTAAGCAAAGGAGATTCGCCGATGAGATTTTACTGTAGATTAAACGACCTTTATGGCAGTAGGGTTGTTAACCCTGCAGACGTTGCAATGAAAACATGACTCAAAGACCGTAAAATAAGATTACAGATTGAAACGGATTATAATTCAAGGACGTAGAAATCAATGATAATTAGAAATTAGAGGATGATTTGAAGCCATAATTTAAAGAAGATATTAAATTAGAATGCAACAAATTTCAATTTTTGAGGAAACGAAATTAATAGATTCTGGTAGTAAAGCCTGACACCGAAGTGGTGTTCGATTGCATCCTATATCTATGCGTTTATAAAGATTCAGCTTGCAATAATTGTCAAACTCTTTGGGATCGCTCTCTCCTGAACTTATGCACTTGGAAATGACTGTTATACGCCGAATTATTATCAGTTACGTACAGCTAACGACGACCGAGTGTAAATCATAAATGCCAGCTTCGAAAAGCAACGCAGGCCTACGCTGATTTCAAATTTCCCGGGGAAAAACATGGGCCGTATTCTGAATTCTGCCGCATTATTAAATTTCTTCGAGAAGCCACGGCTTCCCATAAGTCTTCTAAAAGGCTAAATATGTAAATATGGCTAATAAAGAAAAAAATCCGATTGATCCCAAACGATATTTTAGCAACATCACCATAACGAAAAACGATTTTTTTTTTATTCATATGATACGGTTGCGTAATGATTAGTAAACAATTTCAGGGGGACTCACGCATTTTCATTTTGCCTCCATTTTCTGTCGCGGCCTTCTCGAACCCGTGTGGGGGTTGTGGGAAGTTCGTAACAGACCGACTGACGGAGTCTTATTTGAATGCCGAGTCTGCAGGGGGTGGAATTAAGTAGAATACGCTTTTGAAAAATCGTATCTATCAGAATCTAGGGAAGAGGAAGCCGGCGAAACTTGGAGGAGGAGTAGGAAGGGGAGGAGGAGGGGCGGGAAGTTCGAAACAGACGGGGATGAAAATGAATGCCGAGTCTGTGGGGGATGTTAATAGGTATGATACGCTTTTGAAAAATCGCATCTATCAGAATCTAGGGAAGAGGAAGCCGGCTAAACGAGGGGTAGGAGAGGGACGGCGATCTTTTTTTGAATAGTGCGCCTCGCGCGCCATCTTTGTTTTTCGCGCGACGTTCCCGGATCCTCCTCTGTTTCTTGTTGTTGTGGGTTTTGCGCGCACATCATCCCCCCGCTGTTGACTGAGTGACTGGCCACGCGTTCCCGCCAGAAGATTTCCTCGCAATGTCTGATAATGCTGTAAGTATGGGACTGCTGGTGTCGTTTGCGGTGCCAGGGTGGAGGGAATTTAACCGAGAAGAGGCTGAGGAGGAGGAGGGGGGCGCCGCGCCTCCGAATAGTTCGCAAATGACAATTTTTTAAACTTTTTTTTCCCTTCTTTCTCCGTCAGGATAACAAACCCGAGGGTGAGGGAAACGAATACATCAAGCTAAAAGTAGTCGGGCAGGTGAGTATTATCGCTCATAATTCGCTTAAATACCATTAAATTCACTAATTTCTTCATTAATCTTTGCCGTATCTTTATTAGCCTCTTGATTGTGAGATTTATAGCTGTGGCGCAGCTTTTGTTTCGCCCTCGTGAGGTCTTAGGCTAGGCCTGTAGCATACCCTAAGCCATTATCCCTCGGGCGTGGGTGGAGGGGTGTTGCCTTATCGCGAGGGGGTAGGGTAGGGGGAAAGGAATCCATATGTAGGATATTAACAAAGCCTAGGAACTAATTTAAGTAAAGGGAA
>NC_087205.1:91683816-91704333 GCF_015104395.2 Macrobrachium nipponense | reverse complement strand
CTAATTTAAGTAAAGGGAATCACAGAAGTAATAATTTTGCCGTTTACTTAGGCCTCTCGTTCCTTTTGTTGACCTGCGTTCGTATTCTTCTTCTCCCGTCTTATTACTGAACGCATTGCTCTTCTAACAATTGTTCGCTGTGGCTACGACGATTACGGCAGCCGTAATGCAATTTTCCTCCAGCGCCTCAGTGGCGTGGTCTGCTTGGTGTTGGCATGCCACCTCGTTGGCCGCGAGTTCGATTCTCAGGCATTCCATTGAGATGTGAGAAATGTGTATTTCGGGTGATAGAAGTGCATTCTCAACGTGGTTCGGAAGTCACTTAAAGCCGTTAGTCCCGTTGTTGAATAACCACTGGTTCCATGCAACGTAAAAATACCATAAAAAAAAAAAGCAACTTTCCTCCAAGGCTATGTTTGCGACGATTATATTACGTGCACATTTTCACTGTCCCGTTGCTTGTGAATGTTGCGAACCTTGCCGAAACATTTGTCTATCTGGTAGATTTATATAATATAACTGCGTTTGGTATTTCTTTGGAAATTACAGTTTCCTATAGGGTAAAAAACCTCATGGTACAGGGGTGGACCATGTACGATCAGCGTGAACAACCCCCCAAAAAGTACAATATAACGCGTCCTGACATCGGAAATGGGCATCAGTCGCGACTTCTTGTTGGTGAGAAACGGTGCTAAAGACCTCTACTCCGGTGTCAGGACGCGTTATAATGTACTTTTCTTGGGGTTGTACACATTGATTGTACATGGTCCACCCCTTTACCATGTGGTTTTTTACCCTAGTATTTGGGTTGCTTATAAAGAGCTTACTGTTATTTTGGGGGGGGCCAACTGTTATTAACCCACAGGAGCTCGTGCTAAATATGGCAAAATAGATTTGACACTCCTTTCCCTGGTGGCTGTCGTATTCGTGGGAACGTTCCTTGCAGTCCGTGAGGAGTTGAAGTGCCTCAGTGGCATGGTTGGTATGGTGTTGGCGTCCCACCTCGGTGATCGCTGGTTCGATTCTCGGCCCTTCCATTGAGGAGTGAGAGATGTGTAGGGTAGAACATCACAGCAGGCCAAGCAGGCCACCTACCATCAATGCAAGCCACCCTCCGAAAAAGTACATTATAACGCGTCCTGACACCCGAGATGGGCATCAGTCGCGACTTGTTGTTGGTGAGAAACGGAGCTAAAGACCTCTACTCTCCTTTCGAAGTAAGTATTTTCTCCAAAGTTAGAAATTAAGGCCAAATTTTAAGATTTAAACAGAGGGTACTGAAAACGGTCTCAAACGTAGTGCAAATCTCACCAAAAACGCGCTTCAACATTTTTACTTACAACTCGAGGTATTTAGAAGATTGACGCCTCTCGATGTTTACGGAGTAGCTTGTGTCAATAAACTAACCATTTCCTGTGATAAATCCGCACACCACTTGTACCCACAGACGCTGGAGCACTTTTATCACAACAATCGAAACACGATTTCTCATCAACAACAAGCCAGGCGTAAACAGCTGTTTGGGTAGAAGATGACGAGAAGCGTGCTCTTGGCTAATTTTTAAATAAGTAGTAAAACATCAATATTTTACATATTTATGATGATTAATTTGAAAATATTCGTTATTGAAAAAGTAACTCGACTCTGACTCAAATTTAAGTAATTATTTTTCTGAATTAGAACGTTCTTTCAAGTTCTGTATTATGACGTCCACGACATCTTGACTTTCGTACCTATTGTAAATAATTGCTATACTCAACTGTCATTGCAGAACAGTGTACCAGTTATTCATGCAGATGTTATCAGCTATACATGTAATTGTTATAATCGTAATGCGCATATATATCTTTATTATTTACTTTTTGGATATATGAAGATGTTTTACTGCTGGATTATCGCCGTAGTGTGACGCAATCGTTTTCGGTCCATGGGCCTCTGTCTGTTTTCGCACCATAAGAAATTATGGGGCCGAATTTGCAATGACCAGAAAGTCGTTAAAAGAGGAAAGTTAGCATTGAGGGGCATATGTTTGACTGAGAAAAAATTTATTCAATAGCTAGCTTGTAAAAAAATACTTGGTTATAAAAACTTGATTGACAACTAAGCAGCATGTCTACTATGGGTTTCAGAGACAGTGCAAGCACGTTTTTGGGCAATACCTATTTCTGTAACGAACACTCGTAACAGAACGAGATTTTTCTTTAGTGCATTACCCCCAGTGCCGTAATTTATAAGGGTATCGTGAATCACTAATCATAAAGAATAACTACACTTTTCCTTGTACTAATAGACCAAAACTCCATTATCCAGAAATGGATAGGAACACACCAGTAAACAGCTCCACCTACCCTCTCCCCCCACCTCCACCGCCACCCCTGTCCTTCTTCCTTTCCTTCACCTTCCCTTCTCTCTCTGAAAGTTGTTGCAGTTTAAACTTATTTTCTATGATTTTTCCATCTATCTATCTAATAATAGTAGTTTACATTGGTGGATATATCTAACGATTCACTCGGTTGTTACCTGCCCATTGACCGATATATTTTATACACTGATCCACTCAACTCTCTCTCTCTCTCTCTCTCTCTCTCTCTCTCTCTCTCTCTCTCTCTCTCTCTCTCTCTCTCTCTATCTCTCTCTCTCTCTCTCTCTCTGTTTCTTTTATCGTAATTCGAAAAAATGAACAAGAAAATATATTTCATACTTGTATAGCAATAATTAAATACTTTCAAGTTTTTAATTCAGTCGTAATGATGAATGTAGGTGCATCTACTAGTGCTCGAAAAATAGTTAAGCAGGACATAGGTATGTAAAATTTAAAAAACGAGAGAGAGAGAGAGAGGACGGAATAGGAAGGGACATTAAAATACCTGGAAATGAAAATCCCTATAATCCAATAATTATAGCCTCAGGGTTTGTCTCGAAAACCATTCAAAGGTCTGTCACACAAGTGTAAATTGTTTTGAAAATTTGGCAGACATGTCTCCTCATAGCGTATAGTGTTGCTGATGAATGAGGTTGTGTTGTTTATTGTTAATTATTAACCTCCTATATACCCTACATGGTTGGGGGACCCTTTTTTGTGAATGCTGGTTTTGTGTTGGGTAAATATTTTGGAGAGAGGTTGGGAAGGATCCGTGCGTGCGCTAATTTTCATCACGAAGACATGTTTTAAACAATAATAGCCACTTGATTTATGTTTCATTTTTATGACAATTTGTGTGGTTTGTTATGTATGCTCTAATTTAGTTTAAAAATATTAAAAAAATTTTCATGCACAACAGTTTATATTGCAGGTAATAAATATTATATTAGTTAGTAATAACGAACATGGGTACATCACGTAGGGCAAAGGGATAGGCCCACTTGCCCCTCACCCGGATATCGTCATTTCAGCGAGTGAAAATATGGCTCAGGTTTACTATGTCAACTGAACGACTTAAGGAGGTTACAGATTCTTTAGTAACGAACATTGACCCTCCAAACTGGGTATAAGACTATAAACAAAACGTTGAAATTGGTGAAATTAGGCTATGTATTGGAAGTATATATACGTACATAAATATTAAAGCAATTTATCATTATTGCATTACTATGACAACTAGAATTCATGGAAACAGTTTATAATAATGGAACGGCGTATGTGTGAAGCCTCCTCTAATGTGGCAACGATGATTTTGCCATTCTTAGCATGCAAACATTAAAGCATGCAAACATTAAAGGTTACATTTATTTCTGGCATACGATTATTTAAGAAATTCAAAATACTAATAAAGACTGAAATCAATGAAAAGTGCTATCAAAAACAAAAAAGCAAAAAAAAAAAAAAAAAAAAAACAAAAAAAAAAAAAAAAAACGTAGTCGTTCCTCTATGCACTTTTCCGTATTCGTTCCTCTATGGTTTTCGGCAGCCAGATGTACGAAAACGTTAGAAACATTTGATTTTATCTACGTTAGAAATATCTGTAATTTTTCGGGGTAATTTGGTTGCAAAAAAGGGATAATATACATGAATTAAATCAAAATTTTAAATAACAATGTAAATTTAAACTAAATAACGAGTAAAGTAAAAACAGTTTAGGGAATACAATTTGCAGTTTCGTCGTCTGTCGTCGTCTGCTGTTTGTAATTGTGTTTATGGCGCGCGCGCTTAGAAACCAGGAACAGCAACGGGTTTAAAGTGCAATGTGGAGTGAACTGAGACCAAAAATGTGTATAATAACAATCAAATAAGCACTGTGGAGTTTCAGTTGTGATGGCAGTAAGGATAAAACCGCACGATTACAAGGTAAGAATGAATTCAGTTCCAACCATAACCCGGGAATAACAAGTTTCATACTTTCACTAATATAGGCAACAAAATGTTGTTTTATTGTGCTGATTACAACTGCAATCTTGAGTAAGATCAATAAACGTTACATACATACGCTAACATTGTTCAAATGAGTGCTGGGAAGGCTGGGGAAAGATGGTGGCCGTCACTGATGAGAACCGTCCATGAAAAAACGTAGCCGCCATATTGGATTTCAAAACTGCCTTGAAAACACATATTTTTACGAAGAGCTCACATGCTTATTTTAGTTCGTATGGGGCTTTCATATATCACAATATGTTGACGAAACTTCAGTCTTTTAAATGGTATGCTTAGAGTTGCAATTGTATTCATGTTTCACCAATTAAATATCGAGTGAATAAGACCCGTCTACCGTGATGAGGGTTGGCCTGTTGTGATGTTTCCCCCTATGTCTGGTGATAGAAGTTTACTCTCGACGTGGTTCAGAAGTTGCGTAAAGCCGTTGGTCCCGTTGCTGAATAACCACTTGTTCCATGCAATGTAAATGCACCATACAAACAAATCGTGCAGAGTTATTGCCTAGAATTACTAGCATTTGATATAATTACATGATGAATTTAGTATTTAGGGTAAAAAACCGCATGGTACAGGGGTGGACCATGTACGATCAACGTTAACAACCCCCAAAAAAGTACATTATAATGCGTCCTGACATCGGAGATGGGCATCAGTCGCGACTTGTTGGTGAGAAACGGAGTTAAAGACCTCTACTCTCCTTTCGAAGTAAGCATTTTCTCCAAAGTTAGAAATTAAGGCCAAATTTTGAGATGTAAACAGAGGGTAGTGAATTGGTGGTACAAGGCAGTCCAAATCTGACCAAAATGCGTTCAACATTTTTACTTATAACTCGAAATATTTAGAAGATTGACGCCATCTCGATGTTTACGGAGTCGCTTGTGTCAATAACTAACCATTTCCTGTGATTAATCCGCACACCACTTGCACCCACAGACGCTGGAGCACTTTCATCACAACAATCGGAACATGGTCCCTAACTGGCTTGTTTGTTAGTAAACAACTGTTTTGGTAGAAGATGACGAAGCGTGCACTTGGATAATTTTTTAAATAAATAGTAAAACATCAATTTGTTCCGATACGTAATACAAACCCTCGGTCCTTTAACAATAGGAAGGTAACTAGCGGCAGCTGGGACGGTCGTAAGCTTCGAACAAGGGGAGAACGGTAGTTAACTGCTTGTCCGTCGTGCGCGCGCCGCGCGCCCGAGCGGTGAAGAATCACTTTTGCTTTCGGCCGTGGTGTGACAGGACGTGTTCGTCATCGCTCTGCCCGCTATTTTCGTCGTGTGCTTTGGATGTTACAATTTCTTCTGACTGGTTTGTGTGTGGTCTTGAATGAAATTGTAAGTACTTTGTTTTCATTTTTCATTGAGTGAAGATTAATTAATCATGGATCAAGAAGAGCTTTCGCCGCGCCACCAACTGCCCGTAGAGTGTGTCCCGGGTTGGAGGGGCGTAAATGCGGCGGATTCCGCTCTTACCCAGATATTGATCCTCATGAGTTATGTTTTCGGTGTCGGGGGCGAGAATGCTCCCGAACCGAACCATGTGATGTATGTGTAAATTGGTCCGAGGCGCAGTGGGTGCTGTACGAGGGTAGGAAGAGGCGTAGGTTGACCAAGGAGTCGTCGGAAAGCTCTCCAGCGACTCCTTTGGTTACGGATACCTCGTCATCCTTCCTGCCTCCAGCTCAGCCCCCACGATTTGCGCCTTCCCCTGCGGGGGGGGTTTCGGAGTCCTTCTCCTCACTCGATCCGTCGAGTGTGGAGGAGGGTGCCCCGATACCCGGATGTGCAATTGTATTCGGGGTCTTCCGTCCGCTCTGGGTGGGGTTCGTCCTCCCCCAGGCGTGAGGGTGCCCCTCTAACTGACCCGACTGTTCCTCCCTCAGGTGTGCCTTCTGTGAGTGACGACCTTGGACAGGTGTGGGCGTCGTTGGGACTGCAGGGCGCCCCCAGTATCCAGGGCTTGATTCAACGGCTAGCGGGGTCGGCAGTGGTAACTCATGGTGTGGTTACAACTACGACCAATACGGTGTCAACACCAGCGTACGCCGCCCCTCCTCATGTGGTGTATACGCAACACATTGCGTCAGTGACTCCAACGGCGTCAATTCAAATGCCGATCGCTGCCGTGCCTAAGAGGGCGTGCCGCCGCCACCTGGGTTTTATGTGCTGCCGACGCCCGACTTTCGCTGCCCCAAAAGTTCGCTGGATCTACCCGCCCGTCCCAATGATGAGTTTGGCTGAGATGGAGAGGTCTGTGACGCCGGATTATGCTGCCGTACCTGCAGCGAGTGTTGCTGGCCCAGCCCCTCGCGCCGCTCCTACGAAGCGCGCGGTGCGGGACTCTAATGTTGATGTTGCTGCTGGTGCTGGTCCTGCTGGTGCTGGTCCTATTGGTGCTGGTCCTGCTGCTGCTGGTCCTGCTGGTGCTGGTCCTGATGGTGCTGGTCCTGCTGCTGATGTTCCTGCCGCTCCTGCCGTGCCTGCCCCTGCCCACGTCGCGTTCGTCAGGAGGTGCTGCCACCGGTCTCAGGTCTTTCCGGGACAGGAATCAGTCGGGGCGTGTTGCTTCGGCAATTGGCCCGACTTTTCCGTGGATGGAAGACCTGACGTCCGTCCTGAGAGAGCTGACGAAGAAGAGGAAGATGTCGTCGTCGTCTTCATCGTCTTCTTCGTCGTCTGTTGCCGCCTCTTCCCCTTCGACTTCTAAGGCTTCCAAGCCGAAGAAGAAGAAGGCTGCCTCCTCCCCCCCTAAGAAGGCTCCTACGGGACCGAACCCTTCTAAGGGCCTCTCGCTCTGGCGTGAGGGGGTGGGGGGGTGCTTCTGCTGGTCCTCCTGTTCCCTCGGGAACGGGGCCCGTCTCCTCTTCTGAGAAGAAGAAGAAGACGGGGACCAAGGATGTGCTGGCTACTGCTGGTACATCCGCCCGCCTGGTCTTAGTAGCACTGCTGCTAAGTCAGGTACCGGCATCGACTTCTCGTTCGGCGAAGGTCCGAGTGTACGGTCTCCTTCGGGCGACCGTGCAGCCAACGTCAAGACGCCTGAGCTTGCTCACCGTCACGACAGAGGCACGGAGCAGAAGACTGTCGAGAGTCGCGCAAGTGACGCTCGCCAGGCCAGCGGCCGCTCTCGTAGCGAACCAGCCGGTACCTCGGGTTGACGTGACGGTCTCGACCGGCCACGGGTGAGGCTGAGAAGAGGTCCCCTCGACCAACGGCACCAGCTTCGGCTGGTACCAGCGGTTTGACGTGCCGTGAGGACGCTCACCGGTCTCACCGCGAAAGCGAGCTCTGCAGATCACCTGACCGCCGCTCCCACAGGGACCGGACGGAGACGGTGGCCAGCAGCAGCTCGTCTGACGCACGAGATCGGGGTCGACGTGCTCAGTCGAGCCGCTCGCCACAGGTGAGCGGCACGACCAGGCCTGCAGCACGATCCCCACCGCGGGTTGGTGTGATCGGCTGCAGCCCCCCACGTACGCTGGTACCTGCCAGCGAACTGGGGGGAGCGTCAGGTCTGTCTCTCCTATACCGTTCAACTTCCTCGGGCTACACCGGGGAAATAGCGAGGTACCCAAGGAGTGATGCGTGAGGAGTGCGCCGCTCACGATCCCGCCACGACGCCGCACGAACCAGGCATGGTTGTAGGACCAGCCAGGTCGTACGCGCAAGTGGTTGGAGGCGACCGTCAGGGGTCTGTTGCTGTTCCTCCTTCTGAAGGAGGAGGGTCTCGAGAGCTGCTCCTGTTGGAGGGACTGGACGTCCTACTCCTCAGGACGCTGTAACTCCTGAGATCCAGAGGAACTTTGCCCAGGTTATTGCGCTGATTCGTCAGCACAACGACCTGGGTGAAGGATCGCCGCTACCACCATCTGAGCCCCACGTCCCGGCTCGAGTCATTTTGGGGGCCCGAAGAGGGAACCCAAATTGACGGTGGGACTGCCGCGATCGGAGCTTGCAGACTCAGTCCTTGACCAGGTGGAGTATTTCGTCTCAGGACGAGAGGACTCACTTAAGTCAGGACGGTCTTCCAAGCTACTTCCTCCTCCTCTGCAGCGACAGCGGAAGTTCTACGTGCCATCAGTAGATCCAATACCGCCCAAACAGGTTAACCGGAGCTAGCTAGGCTAACTCCAGGTGTGTCCCTGCAGCAGCTCCTGTCAGAGAACCTATGGTTCTCGCAGCAGGAGGCACTGGGCCTGGAAGCTACCGCTATGGCAGCTTTCCAGGCAGTCTCTTGGTTGGATCTGTGGTCCCTCACAGTATCCAAGGTCGCGGCCTCCGACGCCGGGGGCGCTGCCCTCGAAGACGACCCCGACTTCAGGAGACTGTGCCAGTCTGGAGGTAGGGCCATCTCCTACCTCGCCCATCAGACGGCAAACCTGTGGGCCAACTTGGTTCTCAGTCGTAGGGACGCTGTCCTTACACGAGTAGCCAAGGGGGCCGGGCGTGAAGCGGTAAATGGACTACGTAACGGACCAATGAAGAGTTCCTCCGCTCTCTTTCCCGGAGAGATGGTGGACGCTGCGGTGGAAAGACGGCGCACTGATGACAGTGACCCGTCTGGTTCACCAGGCAGTTACGAAGGTTTCTGGGCAACCTCGTACATCTGCGGCTAAGCCTAAGAGTTTAGCTAGCGCTTCCTCGGCTGCTAAGACGGCTGCTCCATCGAAGCCCCGAGGAAAGACTCTTCCTGCTTCAACTTCTAGTAAAGGAGGTCCGTAACCAGCCCTCCTTTCCCCGAGGAGGTGCTGGGAAGAAGTCGAAGCGAGGTGGGAAACGCTAGGGACGGCGTTCCCCCTCACCAGCTGCCGGAAGTGGGGGGGTGCCTGGCGAGTTCCATTGGGCAACTTGGCAGCGCTACGGTGCCGAGACCTGATAAGTAGACGTCCTTCGGGAGGGATATCTACTACCCTTCGAATCTCGGCCACCCCTCACCTCCAACCCGGTCCATCTGCAGACATATGTTCTGGGATCCTCAAAGGACGACGCTCTTTTCGTTCAGGAGATCAAGACCATGCTGACCAACGAGCTGTAGAAGTCGTAGTGGATCGGTCACCGGGCTTTTACAGCCGCCTTTTCTTAGTGGAAAAGGCATCGGGGGGGCTGGCGCCCGGTGATAGATCTCTCTCCCCTGAACCGATTTGTTCGCCAGACTCGGTTCAAGATGGAGACGGCACGTTCCGTGCTGGACTCCATCAGGGAGAACGACTTCATGCTTTCAGTGGACCTGAAGGATGCGTATTTCCAAATACCCATCCATCAGTCCTCCAGAAAGTACCTCCGCTTCCATCTTCGACGGGACGGTGTACCAATTCAGGGCACTCTGCTTCGGTCTCTCAACCGCCCCACAGGTGTTCACGAGAGTGTTCACGCTGGTGTCTGCTTGGGCCCATTCGCACGGGATACGTCTTCTGAGGTATCTCGACGATTGGCTGGTCCTGGCGAGCTCCCGCTCGCAGTTGCTGCAGGACAGGGATCGACTTCTAAAGTTTTGTCGCGATCTGGGGATCGTGATAAACTACGAGAAGTCCGATCTCGAACCCAAGAACAGAAGATGAAGTACCTGGGTATGCCTGATCGATACGGTAGCAGCTCAAGTCCGCCCCGCAGACTTGAGGATCAGCAAATTCAGGGAGGCAGCCGGCCGGTTCCTGTCTCGGCAGGAACAGGCAGCTCAGCAATGGCAAGTCGTGATCGGCCACCTGTCGTCACTCGAGAAGTTAGTTTCCTCACGGACGTCTTCACCTGCGGTCTCTCCAGTGGAGACTAAGGGAGAGTTGGTCACAGGTAAAGGATCCACCTTACTTCCCGTGTCCATCACGGAGGAAGGTGAGGCAGGACCTAGCCTGGTGGCTCGACGACAGGAACCTCTTAAGAGGAGTGCCCCTACGCACTCCCCCCCCGGAGATGCTGCTGTTCTCAGACGCATCGACCGAGGGATGGGGCGCACACCTGGAGGAGTTGCTGGCTGCAGGTGTGTGGGACCATCACGACAAGCACCTTCACATCAATGTCCTGGAACTCAAGGCGGCGTTTTACGCTCTCCAAGAGTTCCAAGACCGGCTTGATGGGACACTCAGTGGTGTTGATGTGCGACAACACCACGGTAGTGGCATACGTCAACAAGCAGGGGGGCCTAGTGTCTCTCCCGCTACACCAGTTGACGGTGCAGGTGCACGAGTGGGCCAGGGCCTCATTCGATAGAGCTGTCAGCACGCTACATTCCAGGCAAGAGGAATGTAGTAGCGGACAAGCTCAGCCGTCGATCAGGTAATAGGGACCGAGTGGTCCCTACACCCAGAAGTGGCGGAAAGGCTCTTCAACCTGTGGGGGCGTCCAGTCATAGACCTGTTCGCCACCCGGCACAACAAAAAACTTCAAGTTTTTTGCTCAGCCGTGCCGGACCCATGGGCAGCTGCAGAGGACGCTCTTCAACACCCCTGGGACAACCTCTTCGTCTACGCCTTTCCTCCCTTTTGTCTGATTTCGGAAAGTGATCAGCCGAGCGCTGGTCACTCCCAATCTCAGGATGATCCTGGTGGCTCCCAAACGACCTCAAGCCGTTTGGTATCCGGACCTGCTGGCTCTTCTTGCAGAAGAACCGAGAGAGATGCCCCACTGGCACAACCTTCTAGCCCAGCCACACGTAGAGCGGTACCACCGAGCAGTCCAGTCCCTACAACTTCACGGCTGGCTGTTATCCACCATCTCTTGCGAACGAGAGGCTTTTCTCGCAGCGCAGCAACAGAGATGGCTGGACACGTCAGACAGTCCTCTGCAGCTGTGTACCAGAGAAGTGGGCCGTCTTCTGTGGTTGGTGTCGTAGACGGGGTCTATCTCCTCTCAGAGCCACTCTTCAGCAGGTAGCGGATTTCCTCGTATTTCTTCGCCGAGAGAAGCTCCTCTCAGTACCCACAGTTAAAGGATATAGAGCTGCACTGGCACTCGTCCTAAAACTGAGGGGACTGGACATCTCGAACTCGTTCGAGATCTCCTTGCTAATGAGGAGCTTCGAAAGGTCTTGCCCACCCAGGGAGCTCAGGCCACCTGAGTGGGATGTGACTCTCGTCCTTAGGAGTTTGACTCGAAGACCATTCGAGCCACTCCGAGAGTCGTCAGACAGGGATCTGACCCTCAAGACCCTCTTCTTGCTGGCCCTGGCATCGGCGAAGAGAGTAGGGGAACTTCATGGTCTGTCCTTCAATGTTAAACATTCCAGGGGCTGGGGATCTGTGACGCTCGATTTCGTCCCGAATTTCGTAGCTAAGACCTCGAATCCGTCGATCCCTGACGACAGGTTCGAGTCTTTCACAATCCCCTCCCTAATGGATTTCACCGACAACGATACGGATGAGATGCTGCTTTGTCCTGTGAGGGCGCTACGGCGCTATCTGAAGAAAACTCGACACCTCAGGCCTGAGTGTCGACGCCTCTTCGTTAGCACTGGGGTTACCAAGAAAGAAGTATCCAAGAACACTCTTTCTTTCTGGCTGCGTGAGGTGATCAGGAGAGCGTACGAGGCTGATGGTAGTGACGACATCCGTACGCTCCGACCGAGAGCCCACGAAGTCAGAGGTATTGGACCCTCTTTGGCGTTCCGCAAGAACTTCTCCGTGGCGCAGGTCCTGAAGGCAGGTGTCTGGCCCAACCAGACTACCTTCACGTCCTTCTACCTTCGGGATATTGCCCACAAGTCCTGGATACTTTTTCCTTGGGACCTGTGGTGGCTGCTCAACACGTTGTGTAAGCTTACCCAGCACCCGAGCAGGCAGAAACAGCATCGATTCCTGGTGTGACTGTAGAATGGAATGGTTGAATGAGAGTGCGACTGGCTTCTCTTCTCCATCTTTCTCTCTCTCTACCTGTGGGCAGAGGGTCACGGTCGTCACCATGCTGGAAAGGAATCCGATGCAGGTAAGCTACTCAACCGAGCCCCAATCTATCCCTTTAGTTAGGGATAGAAGCAAATATCCTCCACTCCCTCCAACAAGGGGAAGGAGTGGATGCCTACTTGAGACAAACCCATAACTTTATGTTGGCTCCTGTACAGGAACAAGTTCTCTCAATGCTGGTACGAAGAGATACGCTTGCCTCTCTCTTAGTACTTGGCTCAGAGGTCTGACCATTGATCCTGCGGTGCACACCCCGATCAATCGGACAGAGGTTTGGATCCCTCCCTTGCTCTACGACCAGGGAGGCATTCCAAGGTTGGACGAACACCAGTCTGTTCACCAAAAAGACTCAGATTCCACCCACCAAGAAGTGAGTCTTCCTATTGTTAAAAGACGAGGGTTTGTATTACGTATCGGAACAAATGACAATTTGTCGAAAATTGCATTTTCCTAACTATACAAACCTGGAGGTCCTTTACATATAGTCCCACCTCATACCACCCCTCACTCTGCAACTTTTTGCATGGGCCTAAAGCAAAAGTGATTCTTCACCGCCGGGCGCGCGGCGCGCGCACGATCGGACAAGCAGTTAACTACCGTTCTCCCCGTTCTCCCTTGTTCGAAGCTTACGACCGTCCAGCTGCCGCTAGTTACCTTCCTATTGTTTAAAGGAACCTCAGGTTTGTATAGTTAGGAAAAATGCAATTTTCGACAAATTGTCATATTTTACATATTTATAATGATTAATTTGAAAATATTCGTTATTGAAAAAGTAACTATTCTGACTCAAATTTAAGTAATTATTTTTTGGAATTAGAGCATTCGTTCAAGTCCTGTACTATGACGTCAAGACATCTTGGCTTTCGTACCCAACCCATTGTAAATAATTGCTTTACTCAACTTTCTTGCAGAACAGTTTACCAGTTATTCATGCAGATTATCAGCTATTCATGTAATTGTTATAATAGTAATGCGCATATATATCTTTATTATTTACTTTTTGGATATATGAAGATGTTTTACTGCCGGATTATCGCTGTAGTGTGACGCAATCGTTTTCAGTTCCTGGGCCTCTGTTTTTGCAACATGAGAAATTATGGGGCCGAATTTGCAATGACCAGAAAGTCGTTAAAGAGGAAAGTTAGCATTGAGGGGCATATGTTTTGATTGAGAAAAATACAAATTTATTGAATAGCTAGCTTGTAAAAAATACATGATTACAAAAAACTTGATTGACAACTAAGCAGCATACCTACTATGGGTTTCAGCGACAGTGCAAGCACGTTTTTGGGCAATACCTATTTCTGTAACGAACACTCGTATCAGAAGGAGATTTTGCTATAGTGCATTACACCCAGTGCTGTAATTTATAAGGGTATCGTGAATCACTAATCGTAAAGAATAACGACACACTTGTCCTTGTACCAAGAGACAAAAACTATTATGCAGAAATGGATACAAACACGTGTAAAAAGTTGCACCCCCCCCTCCACCACCAGCCCTTTTCTTCTTCGTTCCTTCGCCTTCCTTTCTCTCTCTCTCTCTGTTGCCATTCGGTATGTGTTGACCCTCCAAACTGGGTATAAGACTACACACAAAACGTTGAAATTGGTGAAACTAGGCTAGGTATTGGAAGTATATACTATTCATAAATATTAAAGCAATTTTATCATTATTGCATTACTATGACAACTAGAATTCATGGAAGGAGTTTATAACAATGAATCCTCGTATGTGTGAAGCCTCCACTAATGTGGCAACGATGATTTTGCCATTCTTAGCATGCAAACATTAAAGGTTACAATTATTTCTGGCCTACGGTTGTTAAAGAAATTCAAAATAATATAGACTGAAATCAATGAAAAGTGCTAGCAAAAACAAAAAAGCAAAAAAATATATATATAATTCACTTATCCGTAGTCGTTCCTCTATGGTTTTCGGCAGCCAGATGTACGAAAAAGTTAGAAACATTGGATTGTATCTACTTTAGAAATATCTAATTTTTCGGGTAATTTGGTTGCAAAAAAGGGATAATATACATGAATTAAATTAGTTTTTAAATAACAAAGTAAAGTTGAACCAAATAACGAGTAAAGTAAACAATTTAGGGAATAAAACTTTGCAGTTTCGTCATCTGCTGCTCGTAACTGTGTTTGTGGCGCGCGCTTAAGAACCAGGAACAGCAACTTGTTTAAAGTGCAATGTGGAGGGAGTTGAGACCAAAATGTTTATAATAACAATCAAATAAGCACTGTGGAGTTTCAGTTGTGATGGCAGTAAGGATAAAAACCACTGATTACAAGGTAAAAATGAGTTCAGTTCAAACCATGACCCTGGGAATAAAAAGTTTCATATAGGCAACAAAATGTTGTTTTATTGTGCTGATTACAACTGCAATCTTGAGTAAGATCAATAAACGTTACATATATACGCTAACATTGTTCAAATGAGTGCTGGAAAGGCTGGGAAAGATGGTTGTCGTCACTGATCAGAACCTGTACATCCACACGGTAGCCGCCATATTGGATTTCAAAACTGCCTTGAAAACATATTTTACGAAGAGCGTCACATGCTTATTTTAGTTCGTATGGGGCTTTCATATATCACATTATGTTGACGAAACTTCTATCTTTTGAATGGTATGCTTGGAGTTGTAATTGTATTCTTGTTTCACCATTTAAATATCGAGTGAATAACACCTGTCCACCGTGATAAGGGTTGGTAGTCGCTGGTGTTTCCCCTTATGGCTTTTGTTGAATGACTGCCTTCATCTAGTTTTGAGGGCCGTCCTCTTGATGGCGTTGCTGTTGCATCTTCATCCCTTTCTTGCTGCATCAGTAAAATCTTCAATTAATCTAAGTAATAGAGACACGGCTGCTATTTCGTTGGAAATCGCAGTTTCCTATACTATTTTGGTTGCTTATTAACAATTTAACATTACTTTTTGTTGGCTGGATGTAGGGTAAACAACCGCAGACGATCCATCGTCTTTGCGTGGCTCGGCCTTATTCACTCGATATTCAATTGGTGAAACAAGAATACAATTACTTCTTGAAGCATACCATTCAAAAGATTGAAGTCATGTCAACATAATGTGATATATGAAAGCCCCATACGAACTAAAATAAGCATGTGAGCTCTTCGTAAAATATGTTTTCGAGGCAGTTTTGAAATCCAATATGGTGGCAATCATGTGGCTGGCCGTTCTAACCACAGACAATCCACCATCTTTACCAGCCTTCCCAGCGATCATTTGAACAATGTTAGTGTATACATGTAACGTTTATTGAATTTACTCAAGATTGCAGTTGTAATCACACAACAAAATAACATTTTGTTGCCTATATTAGTGAAAGTATGAAACTATTCGTGGGGTCATGGTTTGAACTGAATTCATTTTTATCATGTAATCGGTGGTTTTATCTTTACTGCCATCACAACTGAAACTCCACAGTGCTTATTTGATTGTAATTATACACATTTTGGTCTTAATTCACTCCACATTGCACTTGAACCACGTTGCTGTTCCTGGTTCCTAAGCACTCGCTCTGCAAACACAGTTACGAACAGCAGACGACTACACTTTGAGGTGCAAAGCTTTTTTCCCTTAATTGTTTACTTTACTCATTATTTAGCTTAACTTTACTTCAAAATTTTTATTTAATTCTTGTCTATTATCCCTTTTTTGCAACCAAATTAACCCAGAAAAATTACAAATAATTTGGATGTATACTTACAAGCTGACGACGCAAGGAAAAATGACTCATCGTTGCCAATCTAGTGGAGCGTCACACATACGCTGATGCATTTACAGACTCCATGAATTCTAGTTGTCATAGTAATGCAGTAATGATAAAATTGCTGTAATATGTATATATACTACAAATAGATACGCTAATTTCACTTATTTCCCCGTTTTTGTGTAAGTCTTGTACCCAGTTTGGAGGGTAAATACATACCAATTGACAACACTTAAACAATTGAAGAGCGGAAAACGCCGCAAAGAATGCCGTAGTCTAGTCCCCTTGAACAAGTGCTGGTAAGAGGTCGGGGTTACGATTGTTGTGATGAAAGTGCCCCAGTGTCTATGGATACAAGTGGTGTGCGGATTTGGCACAGGAAATGTTGACACAAGCTACTCCGCAAACATCGAGATGGCGTCAATCTTCTAAACTTTTAATTGCAAGTAAAAATTTTGAAAGCGTTTTGGGGTTTTGGGCTCTGCGTTGGCCACCCTTTTCATTACCCTCTGTTTAAATCTTAAAATATGCCCTTAATTTCTAACTTTGGAGAAAATACTTCGAAAGGAGAGTAGAGGTCTTGAGCTGCTCCCCTCACCACCAACAACTCGTGACTGATGACCATCTTTGGTGTCAGGACGTGTTAAAAGTACTTTTTCGGAATGTGGCCTAGCCATGGTAGTCGGTAAAATTGGCCAGTCCACGTTGTTTACCCTATACCCAGTTTGGAGGGTAAACACACCAATTGACAACACTGCTAAACAAGTGAAGAGCGCAAAATGCTGCAAAGAATGCAGTAGTCCCCTTGAATAAGTATGAATAAGTACTGGTGAGAGGTCGGGTTTATGATTGTTCTGATGAAAGTGCCCCAGCGTCTATGGGTACAAGTGGTGTGCGGATTTAGTGCAGGAAATGGGAAGTTTGTTGACTCAAGCGACTCTGCAAACATCGAGATGGCGTCAATCTTCTAAACTTTTTTATTCTTAAGTAAAAATTTCAAAAGCATTTTGGGGTAGTGTGCCTGCGTTGGCCACACTTTTCATTACCCTCTCTTTGCTTATTAACAATTTTTTAACGTTAGTTTTTGCATAAGGTAAGGAGGACTCTTTTTGGAAAGCAGGGTTTTAACTATTTAAAGCCAGGGACGCAATATTGCCATGTGCAAGGACCACATGACGGTGGACAGATGGAAAAAAAAGCAGAGTATAACGGTTGAGCTGCTGTTATTCCAAAGTTCGTGGTAGTTAGCATCTAGAACGACAAGCAGGCTCAAAGCTGCCTCCTAGCAGAAGCTTAGTCTATGTTCCCGAGGATTGGTTATTTGGAGCCGAGTGTCCAGGGCACGTTGCCTGAAGCCAGGTTGTGAAAGGAAGGTATGGTTGGGTTAGGACACTGCTTTCTAGGCAGAGTTACAGGTAAATGTAAAGGAGAATGCTGCAAGGTGATGTTGGATATTAATTAAATAATTGAAAAGGGTGTATGTACAGGGGAGATAGTCAGAGTAATATACCTATGCTCTTGTTTTTTTCCATCTGTCCATCCGCCTGTGGTGTTTGTGCATGGTAACACTGCGCCCCGGACTTTAAATAATATCTTATTTAGAATATTAACGATGTAATTCGCATACAGTAAATTATTAAAACACTTTTCAGTTGCAAATTTACACCCAGATATCTTTTTATTTACCTAAAACTTACACATAGCGTAACTATTTAAAGCCCGGGAGTCAGTGTTACCATGCGAAAACACCAAAGGCGGATGGACAGATGGGGAAAATAAAAACGAGTATAGGGAGAAATTCAACATCACATTAAAATTTTTTCTTTCATCCATTAGGGGGTACTGAACATGGTGCCCAGGAAAGCTTCTGCCATGTTTAGTACTACACCCACAGTGGTGAACGTAAAAACCGATAAAAGACTAAATTTTCCTTAATTGCAATACACTTCTCAAATCATCTTACTTGCACTGTTATATAGAGCTTTTTCTATATATACATAACCAAAAAAATCACATTAGTAAATATCTTCTTGCGAACATCTGCTTTACATTTACCAGCTTGGGTGGGTTCCTTCCGTGGAACCTGTGGCCTTTGCTCTCAACTGGGTCTGAAGTGTGTAAATTTTACTAATTTAAGTTTTTATATCTGTACTCTTAGGGGATAATGCAATGATAGACCATGTTCTAATATATACACAGCGTGTTTGGAGACCAACAACCAGTTGCTTTTGGGAGGAAGCTTGATTGAAGCACATTGTAAATATTAAGGAGATGGCTGCACAAAGATATCAGATTAACAAGCAGAAGTTTGTTACTGTACTCTTCATGCCTATTTAAGTATACAGGCAGTCCCTGGGTTACGAAGGGGGTTCCATTCTTGAGACGCATTGTAAGCCGAAAATAGTCGTAAGCCGGAACATCATCAAAAATCTTGAGAAAACCTTACTTTAAATGCTTTGGGTGCATTCTAAACTAAGTAAACAGCATTCTCATTGCATTTTTCATTAAAAAAAAAAAAAATTCAAATGTTGATTACTTTGCATTTTTGGTGTCATTCTTCTTCTGCCAGATCAGCGTTGTAGGCGTCGTAACCCTGAAAATGATTTCTGATAAATATAATTGAAAAGCGCCTTAACCTCGGAACGTCGTAAGCCGAACCCGTCGTAACCCGGGGACTGCCTGTAGTATGATATAAAGTCAAAAGGGTTCTGGATGGCTTTTTATCCTAAAACAATATTGTACATACAGTACTTTTTGTATAGAATGGGTGTGCAGAACAAAATTCAAACTAAAAGGGGAGCATTCTGAACACATTTTAATTTGCTATTCCATTTATTTGTATTGCTAAATGGTTGAAAGTTGAATGTTTGACAGTAGGGTAGTTGGTGTCTGTTTAGTATTCATAGAAAAGACATGTAAATGTCTACATACACATATTTCAGCTACATGAAGGAATTAAGATATGGATGATGACAGGATAATTATTAGGGCCTGCAAGGCCTGCAAAGCAGGAACGTGAATGTTTACTTGCTGATTATAAAAAAAAAACTGGGATACCAGACTTACATGGGGGAGAGCCATGTCAAGGCTTGGGAACATAATGTATTGTGGGGAAAGGTACCAAGACAAAGATGATACAAACAAGAAAAATACAGTAGATATTCCAAACAGTAATATAAAGGGTTTAAATGAGAATTAAAAATATCAGCTTAGGAATTATAAAAACAGGAATAAGTTACCATAAATAGAGACCCATTTGTCCATCCTTTACTGGAATACTGTTCTCTGGTTTGGATGTCTGTATTTGCCCGAGGTTTATCTCTTAGATAGTGGGTTTTGATGGCAGGGTCTGCTTCTTGATATTGGCAATTATGACTCGATTTGAACCATCAGTGGATGGTCTCTTGTCAGTTTTTCTAAAGTTGTATTGTAAGAGGTCTGTCACATGCACAATTCATCCCCAATCCTGCCAAGTGCAGTCAAACTTCTCAATTCCGGAGGAGGATGTACAATTGGAACTGAAATGTTCAAGAGAAGATGCATTGCATTTATTACCCTAATATAATTCTTGTATTTTAATCATTTACTATTTATCTAGTATTGATTTGCTAATATACTTTTCTTTTTTAACAAGTGTTCTTTCTGATTTTCCCATTACCTTCTGTTACTTCTTTCTCGTTTGTGGTTTGGAAGCTTGAATCTCAAGCTGGTGCCCCTGTTGGATTGTTCCATATGAATAAGGTTCATCATCTTTAATTATAATATAATCCATATGTACCATCCCGTGGGGGTGAAAGTGAAACAGAAGCTGAAGATGGTAAATTTGTCAAATTATTTCACCTTGACTGTATTAAATACACCAATATTTGTATATTGGTTTGACAAAAAATTACATAAATAAACTACATCTGTGCTCACGTCTCCTGCATTTGCCAAACACTAGTCAATGCTGCTTGTTATGTTTTTTGTTAATCCAGAAATAGAATTAGGGAGAATTGCTAGTTTCAGCTAGTTGATGTAGGCTACTTTCATCCCACAGGAATACTGCCCTCAATGCTACTATTTGCTGTGTACAGACAGCCCCTGGTTATTTGGGGGTGGGGTGGGTTCCGTTAACGACGGAATGATGACAACTGAAAATTGGCAATGATAGCACTGATGACTGGGGGTCAGTGCCAAAAGTCCATTCATTGTCATTGCTAGACATGCGCCATAAAACTGGATTGCTGATAACCAGGGGCTTTCTGTACAGTAATTCTGTATTCAGGCTATAATAGTAATAAAAAAAAATTATAAGATTTAGGTGCATATTTTTTCAAGTCACTACTTGTTGATATACAACGGACAACAATAATTGGGAAATCTTAGAGTGTTCCAAAACTAATTGCTATTATATTAAAATTTGTATGAGCTGTGATACCATAACAAAAAAGTAGATCAGTGTTTGCACTTAAAACTGTGATGTGGATTTAGTTTAGCCAATATTTAATTGGGCAACTTTGCAGTTGA
>NC_087205.1:91669581-91683316 GCF_015104395.2 Macrobrachium nipponense | reverse complement strand
AACTTTGCAGTTGACAAAAGTTTTGTTTGCTGACAATTAAAATATTCAAGTACCCTGTTTCTAAATGTTTTCATGTTTTCCACCAGGATTCTAATGAAATTCACTTCAGAGTTAAAATGACAACGCAAATGGGCAAACTGAAGAAGTCTTATTCTGAACGAGTGGGTGTGCCGGTAGCATCGCTTCGCTTCCTTTTTGATGGTCGCCGTATTAATGATGAAGAGACACCAAAAGCAGTAAGTTGGATTGGAGCCTTGTTTTGTAGTTCTGAATGGTAACATTCACTTTAGGAATAGGTTCCTTTGCCTCCCTGCCCCCATTTGTTTACGTGAAAGTAGCAGAAATGCCACATCCTTTGTGATATGGCAAAATTTGTACGTAAACTATGCGAGTAAAGGACAAGAAAAAAACAGAACTTGAACATTTGCAGGATTATGACAAATAAAATTCTTCATATACAAAACAAACCCTCAGTCTTAACACTAGGATAAATCTTCTAGCTCCAGCTGGAAACTGGTACAGTTTAATCAAATTTTGGCCTTTTTACCAGCGATTTTTGATAGGTACAAAATGTGGTCAGTACAAGATTAAAGTTGAAGTTGTGATAAGACGAGAGATATAAAGCAATAGGTCAGGAGTTTCGGAATGATATAGTACACTACATTGTTTTACTACATGCAGTGGTCTTTATCAAGAAATTGCTCTTTAATACAATGAAGAATGTTTTTGAGGAATTACGTTTTAAAGAATAAGGCACACCGAAAACTGTTGCTACCCCTGTAACCATATTGCAACTGATGCTTTAACTTGTGCACTCTGTCTTTCACGAGTTGGAAAGTAAAATACTTCAGACTTGTAGTTTAAATTTCCAAAAATATTGCTTTCATGAAAAGGAATAGTATTGAAAAAAGAAGAGGTAGGAATTAGTACTTGGAGAGTGTTTTAGATCTAAATTGGATTTATGCTTGAAGCGATAATGATTTTTCAACCTTCTTGACCCCAGGGCAATTAGTAATGTCCATATTTGTGGTTTCCTTACCAAGGTAATGAGTGTGTGTGTGATTTTTAATTTTTCCATCATAGTGATAATTGTTTTCATGTAATACCCTTTCCTATTCACCATGACTGACTTCTATTTGTACCATACATCTTTTACAATTATTTTTGTATAAGGTGTGTGTGTGTGTGTGTTTTTTTTTTTTTTTTTTTTTTTTTTTTTTTTTTTTTTTTTTTTTTTTTTCTTTTTTTTTTTTTTTTTTTGTTTTTTTTTTTTTTTTTTTTTTTTTTTTCCCTCATTGGAAAAAAACTGAAAGCCTAAGCAAAGAAATTCTCTTGAGTATATTCTGCATATGGTATAATTATTTTACTCGCCTCTCCCATTCTTTTTAAGAACAAATCCCTAGGTCTATCCCAGTGAAAGTAATGATTTATAGCCTTTAATTACCCCACATTTTCGTATGTCAGATAGACAAAACTTTACAAGTAATTTTTATACAAAACCATTAATCATGGAGTACATAAAAACTGTGTAACTTTTCAATGGTTCAATGGGGATGAAGAAGTTTTTCACATAAAACTGTGCATGCTTAGTCAACTCCCAGATAATGATGGATATTCTACTAACACTGTCTTATGTGCCAAGCTCTACTTGGTAAAGAGAAGAGGGTAAATTATAATTGATATATTAGTATAAAAATAAGGTTTTGATTAAAGTTTTGATGCTAAACATTAATTATAAGATAGCCTGAATCACCTGGTAGTAGTTTGAAGCAAAGAAAGGAATACTCAGTGCCTGGATGTCTAGTCCCATGAACAAAATGTTGGAGAGTTGGCAATGTCAAGACGGGAGTGATGCTGCCATGATTACTAATATGCTTTTAGTGGAAGAATTTTTTTGAAGAGCATTTCCATGAGTGAAAATTCTTCAGTTGAAGAACCTAAAAATGGACACTTAATAGGGTAGTCAAGGCAGGTCCACCTGGACTTATACACAATATGTACTTTGGAATAGCACAGGGACCAAAGGGGACCACTTTATCTAGAGAATGAGTTTCCACGACAAACTACATGGCAAACAAGGACATAGTGGCATTGATCAAATAACCCGGTTGGTCACTAAACTACAAATGTGTTCCAGAAGGTCCAAGAACCACTCACTGAACCAAGAATAGAGCAGTAAGCATCTTCCAAGAGTTCACCAAGACCCAAGAACTTTGCTAGTACATATGTGAAGGAAATGCCTATGCATCCAGTTTGTTTGCAGACAATGTTTAAGCATCCAGTCTGTCTTGTGCCTGATGTATGACAACCACTAGCCAAGCTGCTAGGGCTGGCTGTGGAGAGCATCTCAAAAAGTGTTTGCCATGTAACCACATGGTTGACTGATTCACCAAGGGAATTCATGTCACAGTACCTTGGAGTCATCCGTGTGAAGGCCAATCCTTTGTAACTTTTGGGAAAGGTGGAGGAGCATCAGTTCTTGCAAACAGTGCATTTAAGGACAGGAGAACACTACAGCTGAGGCCCTTCACCAGGGATGATGTAGGTGTTGCAGGATTATACATTTGCCAGGTGATGATGAGCCTTTGATTTCAATTTTTGTTCTAAGAAGGGATGTAGTTTTATAAGCATTGACTTTTTGGTTGTAAATGACAGCTACAGTGGGAGTGTTGAGCCATAGTTTATGCACTAAATTTGTTAGAGGAATGTTTTTCATATTTATGGGAGTGAATCAATGTATTTAATGAATGGGACATGATTTTGGTTTGTTTGGGCAACTCTACCTAAAAAATTGAAGTATAAACTAACTTCCAGCATGATACAAGATATACTACTTAATTGTTTTTCTCTTACAGCTTGAAATGGAGAACGATGATGTCATTGAAGTGTATCAAGAACAAACTGGTGGTGTCCATTGATGGACAACATTCCACATGATAGTTTAAGGAATAGGTTTAAGATTTTTTTTTTTTTAATTTAGTTTCTTATTTCCATTAATGCACACAAGACATCTTAGTGTGGAGATTCTGTATTGATGTTTTATTTGATTTTATCCATTAGAAGTACAGTAATATTTATTTTTCTGTCATCTTAAGCTATGATTGGAATGATGTCTGGTAAATGTTAATGGAGGTTAGCTATAGCTACTACCTTAATATATAAGATACACAGAATCTGAGAGGGAAGATCCTTTTATATTATTTTGTGAATAGTAAAAATCTTTTTAGTGTTTCATACATGTCTGTGTAAAATTAGTAAACAGTTCTGTATCTTGTAGTCTTTTCATTTTCCTATAAACCTAATGTGATTAAGATTAGACGTCTATTATCAAATTTTACTAAGGAAGTATGTTGAAGGCATGAAGAAAATTAGGGAACCCGTTTCAGTAGTATTATGGTAACGGTTTAGATCGTCATAAGCACTGGAAATGTGCATCATCAAAGCTTTATTTTCTTGGTGAACCACAATTAATATGCAAACTAGTTATATGCCAGGAATATTTGTAACTTGTCAGTACAAGTTGATACAAATTTTCTCTTCATGGCTATCATATCCAATCCAGTGGAAGTCTTAAGGGAATCTCCATAAGGCTGAAAACTTTCTTGTTTTATTGGTATAAAAAACAATTCAAGAGCACGCAATTTACAAAGGATATTTGTTACTGTGTTATTTATTTTTTGGGTAATATTAGATTATGTTAAAAGGTATTGCACTAATTTACTTTTGTTTCCCTGCAGTTATTTCTCAATTTGTCTTAAAACTTTTCCACAAAAACTCAGTGTCACTATTTATGCAATAGTGTTTGCATAAGCATTGGATCTGCCATTTCTATAATCCAAATTTCATTAATTTCAGTTTTTATCTTATTTCTGAAATTCTATCCACTGCTGCAACTCTACTTTTTGTACTTAGTCATCAGTTGAAGCAAACACAACAATATAACATCATCATATGTAACCAGGCATGGCCAAGCTTCATAACAGGGCAAAGATTACGGTATGTCTTTAATGTCCCACTTTTGTTGCAACTAAATTTCTAGATGTTATTTTTGTGATTCAAATAAATTTCATGCAAATTTTTTTATATCCACTGATATCAGCAGAACAGCACATAGGTAGTGAAATATCCATGGTGACCTTGGTATGGAAAGGATTGTAATGTTGCTCATCATTTTCCTATTTTTCCACAATTAAATGGTACGTACAATAAAATTGCAGTACTGGCCATAGTTACTTCACAAATCTTGTACAAATAGAAGTATGAAAATGAATTTAGTGTATTCACCATTTCTGTAAATGTAACGTTTATTTTACAAACCTCGTGTGTTCTCCATGTGTGTGCGTGTTTTTTTTTTTTTTTTTTTTTGTCTGAGAACATTCATGCCACAAATAATTAAGTCCTTTTAAGAGTTGCAGACATGAATGGCAATATGTATACCATTCTAGAATTTAAAAATGATCTTTATGATTTACCATGAAACTATAACACTGCTAGTTACTTTTACATTGTTATTCTCAAGTTCCTTTTTCCTTTCTACTCAGACCTGGGCTTCTGGTTTTTTAACCAGATACTTTTCTGTGTGTAGCAATTTGTAACTTGACTGTATTGCCCCATTTTAGGTAACAATAATAATAATAAATATAGCAAAATTGAGAGTGATAGAGCTTTGCTTTTAGGAAAATAAATGAAAGTCATTACAGCATTCATTACACCAAGTGTTACCAGAAAAACTTAGCACATTGGACCTTAAATGCAAGTTTGCACAGTTAGATGATAACTTATAGTACAGTATTCAGTATTTGACAGGTGAAAGTTTGACAGTAGCTAGAGATTAATTGATTTTCAGATTGCAAATCTTTAAAATACTTTAAAAATGGGTTAGGTAAATTAAGACAGATTCATGATTCGAAACATGAGGCCTTTATTATTTAGGTTGCCTATCTTGAATTTTTATGTGTTCTTGACAAAAAGCCTTATGCCAAACCACTGGTTTTTATTTCCCTTACCCATACATTCAGCAATTTTGGTAGACCAAGAAGAAACAGGTTTTTATTTGATGGGGAAAACACGATTGAGCAACACCAACAGCAGCAGAAGTGAAGTACACTTAAAGCATGAGAGAAGTAAGAAAATGTTTGCTTCATGTATGTCCACACAGAAAATTGCCAGAGAAAAATACAATGTGATGATGTCAGTAAACAAAGTTATACAGGAATTCTTGTCATGTCGAGTGGTTTTACAGTGTGAAGATGTAGTTAGGACTAGAAATATTCCTGACCTGACATTAGGTAGTAAAATCCCATGCTTATCAAGAACTTGTCCTTATTTCATGAGGTAGCAGTTATTAATGTTCATCCTTTGGTGCTCTTTTGTTCTTTCATTGCAAGAAATTATCATACATTAATCACAATTTATGTAAAGGTTTAGATGTGTGACATAATTTTAGCAGTTGCATTCTTAAAGACTGTCAGTGTTTACAGTTTAATATCCATTGACCCTTTTTCACCCTGTCATTACCTTCAAGCTAAATTAAATAGGAATAGCAAAGCTGCAACTTGTAAGAAAAAAAATGTTTAAAATGTAATGCAAGCGCCTTAGTGGCGTGGTTGGTATGGTGTTTTGCGTTCGATTCTCGGTCATTCCATTGAGGAGTGAGAGATGTGTAATTTGGTGATAGAAGTTCACTCTCGATGTGGTTCGGAAATCACGTAAAGCCGTTGGTCCTGTTGCTGAATAACCACTGGTTCCATGCAATGTAAAAACACCATATAAACAAACAAACAAAAACAAAATGTAATGTGTTTTCTTTCATTTTGGTAATGTAGCATCTCCAAGGAGGACTGACGACACTTTGGAATTATTCTGTTTACTCAGTATGTGTAAAATGTTCCAGATAACTGCATTCAGAGTTGAGCAATAATTTATCATTTGTAGTCTTGTATTATCATAGATGTAACTTACATCTACCAAATTTTCCTTAATCATTCATACCACTTATAGTTCTTAGGTTCTATTTGCTTCTTAGCGTGGACCATCTATTCAGGAGGTTGGTAAAAGTGGTGGTGGATTCTACTTCAGTATGGAATTAATTTTTCTTAGTTCATGGGATGCAGGTCCTGGTGTGATCTGAACAAGATTCAGTGCGGCTTTCTCAAAACCAAACTTTACAAGCTTCATGACCCTGTTGGCAAAAGCACAAAATGGCCAGAATTTCTGGCAGTTGAGGTCGATGCAGTGTTTCCATTAAAGCATGAATGTTTTTGATGAGTGGTATAGGTATACAGTTTTGATTTCCTTAGGAAAAGACTGATAGGAACAGCAGCATAATACCCTTATCTAGGCTAGGCCAGAAGGAAAAGAGATTAACAGAAAAGACATATATTCCACAGTTTAAATACATTTTTTTTTCCTAATATATAATATGTTCCTTAAGGTACAGACAGCAGAATAATACATACTGAGGAGAGAGACAGGTGTAGAGGTAGGCCTACACTCGTACTGTAATGGAAGACTTAGATACAGGAATTGATGTATATGAAGGAAAAAGTGACTGCTAAGATCAAATATATAATAGGAACAGAACTAAAGATCAACTTACATACTCTACATATTAGGAACATTTTGAAAATATTAGGAGATACTTTGCATACGAACAATAAGGAATGAGAATAACAGTTTAGGAAAACAAGAATATTGGAGGACTACAGTTATTAGAGAGCAGAACAGAATCAAGATCCTAAATGGCTGCAGTGGCAGAAATTTAAGAGCATTAAAAAAAATTGTAAAAGGGAGACTGACCATTTAAGTATGCCTCAACATTAATACGTGAATGGAGAATAAAAATTTTACAAACTAGAAACCAAATTGAAGAAATTGAAGCTTCTGGAGACACTTCTAATATCCTACTGGTTTGATTAGCTAAAAGGTTAGAAATAAACTGGATGGAGATGATTTGGACCCTTGAAGACATAGTTGAAGATCTTAGGTACAGAAGAATGGTTGAGTCACTACTGAATTACAAGGCAAAGTGTGAGGAAACATCTGTGAGATATGGAGGCTCAAGTTTCCTTCATTGTTCATGCTGAAAGAATGATGAGCGTTCCCCAAATGAAGAATGCAAAATACATCAGTAACAAGTCTTCGATAATAAACAAGGTCAGAGGTCACAACTAACAGCAGTTTTGACTTGAAAATGTAAGCAATGTAACACCTGAAAACTGTATGGTATAGGTTTAGAATGTTATCTGAGAGAAGAATGGATAAAATGAAGGCTGAAGCAATTATAGTAGGTGGTTGAAATGGAAAAAGAGGAGGATGGCAGAAGTGACGGATGAAACGAAATGATGTAGGTGTGTGATGTTATGACGATGGATCTCGCTGACCTATGTATGTATGCCATTTTCTCAGCCAACCACCTCTCACTTTAAAAGGATTGACTCAATAAGGTGTTAAGCTCTTATCACCCAGCATATTCTTTGGAGAGGATGAGATCACTAAAACCACACACTTAACCTTACTCATGCCAAGACCACAGGGTCCAGGTTGAAATATAGTCAAGTTGATGGTATCATGCATTGTGGTGATGGTTCAGTCTGGCACCGACAGATCCAGTTCTCCGTAACACTGCTAATCAGAAGGCTGTTGGTATTAATGAAAATAATAGCAGCAAATGGTTTTTATCCAAAAGTAATTTTAAAAGGATTTTATAGTCTATAGTAATGATGATAAGAGCAAGGATGATGATAATAGTGACAGTGAGTAAGTACTTCTCATACAAACGACACAATAGCATCACACAAATAAAGACATGATAACGTCAAGATACAAATTAACTGCCCTCAAAGTTACTTTTTTAACCTGCACCTGGCTATTCTTCAACTAGGCACCTTGATGTGTGCAATGGCACCTTGAACTGTGTTTGGAAGTATGTCCATGAAATTCCTGTACTATATGTAAACCTATTAGCATCCGAATACGTATTGTCCTGAAGATTCCCTGTAGTTGAAACTGTACAGTGAAAAAAAATTTTCTATTATCCACCAGAGTTGCTACTACCCTGATTCCCTGCCGAAATAATAGGTTTCTTGTTTGTTCATACAGAAGTTGTGAAAAAGTTTCTTGCAGTGTTTATATAAGGTTATTAATCATGTTTTGTAGAATTTTTTAATGAATCATTAGCACGGTTACTTGTATTGTTTAGTCGTCTTAAGTTTATCTGCGATGTGCATAATGATGCCTCTGACAAATTTTCCTATCCTACTAACAAGGTTACTTGTATATCTTGTGAAGACACAAACAATGCTCTGTAAATTGTAACCTTTAAAGTGAAATCCTCAACAAAATTTCCTTGCAATGTTTTCAGTGATCTATCAAGTGTTTCTGTGCTTTGTAAATTTATAATAGAACCACTGATAAAGAACACTTCTTCCTAATGTCTATAATGAAAAATCTAGTGGTAATTTTTTTTTATAAATAATCCCTTGTGTATCACTAACAAGGTTTTTGTGGTTAGTTTAATATTAGTCATTAACAAGTCTTTCTCGGGATTATTTGGGACTCACTGACCAGGCTTATTTGCAGTTTACCCTAAATAAACTACCAAATTTGTAATATGTTAAGTGATGACGATATTAATGTATCATGTTCATACAGAATTGTTTCATGATAATTTTGGTTATGAAGCCACTAACAATGTCCCCTTGTGCTGCTTTATAAGAAAGCCCTTAACAAGATTCCCTTGTAAGTTCCTATCGGGGTTCTTTTGTAATTTTTATAGTACAATTATAAAACAAGTTCCCTTGTGGTGTTTATAATGATTCACTAATTAAGACCCCCTTAGAGTGTTTGTCATTAACAGGCTTCTCTTGAGGTTTTATGGAATTTAATAACAAAGTTCTTTGCAATGATCATATTTGTTACTTAATGAAGGTCTCTTGTGTTTTATAACTTAGGTCAATAGCAAGTCTTCTACCTTGCTGCTCTTATAATTCAGGTTGCCAAGAAGGTTCCTTTGTTGTTTATACCTGCCTTAAAAAAAGGAAAGCATCCACCCTTACACTGGGCAAGCCTTGAGAGGAAAAGAGTACAGCTGAATTTGTGCATCATGTTAGTGTATGATTTGTCCTAATCACAGTTCTAAAATAGGAAGTAAGCCTAACAAGATCATTATCATACTTAATCGTCATGCTCCTTCGTGAACGCTCGCACACAAATCTGGGCAGTACCGATTTACATACGCCGTATGTATAGGAGTAGTATGTATAAATATATATTTATATATACATATATATTTACATGCATTTTATTTATTATAAACCTATATACAAGGTCCATGACGGGTAGGAATTTTTGTCTCGTAATGATGACACAATAACAATGATGCTAATGACCAAGTCTACTTCTGATATAAAATGACCAACATCTACACCACGACACTTAACCAAGTAAACATCAGCTGCCAGTTATCCACCATGAGGGCGGAATGTTAGAGGTTTTATAGCCATACAAGCATTGTGTGAAGTTTGGGCAATGTTTTACTTCTTAAGGTAAATTACAGATGCGAAGAGTTCATGCGTCGCGAAAGTTACATCCGAGGACCTTCGAACTGAAGACCATGGCAGTGGGCGATGATAGGGCTAAGAACAACAAAATGACCAGAACCTCTGAGCTACAATAGCTTATTCCTTTCTGGACTCCCCTCCGGGCCCTATGAGTTGGGACCTGTGTTTGTTTGCTGACCCTGGTTAATTTCATGGCAAACCTCAACAAAGGCAGGATCACGCATGACATCGTGGATCATGTCCTTCAACATAAAGTAGCGAGGAATTATAGGATACATCTTGCTCTCACTGTAGTCGTCCTGAAACACCATTTGAAAAGGTTATTAGAATCTTAGATGCTGCTAGTGCCTGTGAGATGAAAGATTAGGAAAATATACGGTTATTTCATTAAAAAAATGTTAGGAAAATATACAGTTATTTCATCAAAAAATTAATAACATTTTTGTTAATTAGCTAAAAGTAATTAAGAAATGAACACTGTCCATTAAATATGATCTAGGTAAGGTTAAAGAAAATCAAATATAAAATTATTTCAATTCAGTTTCAACTGTAAGAGGAAGAATCTTCTATTATAAGCATTTATGACAAAAGTAACAGCAAGATAATGTAAATTTGGCTTAAACAATCTGTAGACCAAATTGTCATTGGGTAGTATGTACAAATATGAGAGCAAATTTATGATTCCTATACAAACTATTATAAAGAACAAGAGCTCATGCTGACATGGTCATCTGGATCTAAAAACAGCATTAGGTAATGACAGGAAAGTACTTTTACTTGGAGAGAAGGCAACCGTCTTTACTTTTATTGAAAGGTTTTCTTTAATCATGCATGAACCACAGCTAAATGAACTGACCAGTTTATCTACTGATATAAATCATTACAGTACTATTACGTATTCCATTTTAGATAGAGAAATTTGTGTTCCATTCTTACACTTACAGGGTTTGCCCTATTGAATTGAATATAGAAATTAGGCTAAAGGACCTATGAGGTTAGTCAAAAGGAAATTTGCAGTACTGAAAGCTTTGAAAGGTTTAACAGCAAGACAACCTTGCAGTTGCACTACGAATCAATTGTCAGGAAAGGGTGGAAAGTAAGATGGAACAAAAGAGAAAATGAAAGGAGGTACACTAAAAGGAACTAAAAAAGGAGTTGCATCTAGGGGCTGAAGAAACAATGCAAGGAACCTTAAGTAATGCCTACAGAACACCACATAAGGTGTACTGATACTGAAGGTGCTAACCCCCTATAGTGGGGTTTGCCCAAGGGAGAAATATTCAAGTAAGAAGTTAAAAGGAGAGAGAGGGAAAATTTGAGAAGGAAGTTAGATAGCTCTGTAAGCAGGATGAGACAAAAGGTAACAGATGAAATTATTTGTCAGAAAAAACCCGTAGGGGACTGAAGGGATGTAGTAAGAACCTTGAGTACCATCTGTAGTGTAATGCACAAGGTACACTTGAGGCTGTACCCACTACTGGAGACAGGAATCACAAACCAGTCCTTGAGGTAATTCAGCACTGAAGAAGCTGAATAAAAATGCCAAAAGAATATATCTAAGAATCTTACCTTGAGCTCTCGCATGAGAGTCCTTAGGGAGGAGTACTTCCGTAACTGCCTGTACAGTTCATTGGTTAAGCTGTTGTTCTCTTCAAGAATTTGAGATGTGGTCATCCCTGTAAGATACTAGGAGTTAGTTCCTTCTATAATTTCAGTTTTATTGTACAAGACAAAATACATCATCAGTCTTGTGAGAGCATAGAGATTGTATGCATGAAAAAGTAAAATGTTATAACTGATGGTAGTAGCTGAAGAAAGCTGTCCACAAAAAAACTTTTTAATAAAGTGAAGTCATCACAATCACTTCAGATCAGTTTGCAACCATGATTGTGATAAAGACTAAATATTCCACCAATCAACAGTATAAAGGTGTAATGGGGCAGCTACGAAAAAATAGAAAAAACAGTGGCTCTCAATAATTGTAAGATTTCATATCCTTTTCAGGATGAATGGGATGGCAGAAACTCTGAACTGTAAATTTTACCGTTTCACCAGATGGAAAAGTCACGTTGAGCTGAAAAATTTAAACCCTTTTGGATTTTCATTTCTCCAAACAAACATTCTGTTAATCCCAAGAAACATAACAACCTTCAGGCTACCTCTGAATTCAGTGCAAGATTAGTTTACTTCCTTATTTCAGTGGCCACAAGAATGAGAGAGCAAAGGTACATTTAGCTGATGTCAAGTGTTGGTAAGACCGAAAACTAATGTCTGTACATATACTTCACTTAATATTTTCAGTTTACTTTCAATCTACAAAGAATTGTGATAAGTGATACCCTGGCAGCAAAGTAGAAGTATTGGTCAAACTATCTAGAAATTCCTTTATATACAAGGATATTGGACGACTATCACATCGCCACTGTTACTCGTCATCCTGGTCAAAAGCGTTGACAATATGGTAGAGGGCCTGATCAGTAACATTGCACAGAATTTAATCACACTTCCTGTGAGATCCTTTATGGAAGAATGGCATTATTATTTAATCCACAGCACCATGTTACAGGTCCTATTGCTTCATTGATGTATTATTCCCTTGCATTACAATAATATTGCGAGCAATGCAAAATTTGCCAAATACCAAGAATATAGCCCTATTAATTTTTTTAGGTCAAAGCAGCTTTTGCTTTCAAACAAGTTTTTAATCCAGTACTTTGGCATGTTAATTAAGAGTGAGTGTAAGATTGTAATATGTAGGCTACAGCTATATACTGCAATTTGTTTGCAATACAGTAATACTGTAAGAAATTCACAATTTGTCTTGGGGATAATACGCATCTAAAGAGACTTTTCCTTTAAACTGGGTATACAGTAATTCATTATTCTAAACACCAATCACTTACTTGAAAATTGCAATATGCTGTGCAAAATTAGCTTAGATAAAGTTTTAGCCTTGGGATCTAAAGTACATTTTTCCTTCAACTGTGTACTGTGGAACATTATTTTGGGATGTAGAGTAGCTACAGTTTTCCTTCAACTGAGTACTGTGTAACATGGTGATTTTGGGATCTAAAATATGTAGCTACATTTTTCCTTCAACTGTGTAACATGATGATTTTGGGATCTAAAGTGGCTATAGTTTTCCTTCAAATGTGTACTGTATAACTAAGTATTTTGGGCAACTGCTCACGAGCATGAATGCAAAATTACTGTTGACTGAGTTCCCTTGCAGTGCAATAATATTGCAAGCAATTCAAAAGTAACCAGACTAGGATGCAGGTCATTACATGGACCTCTACAAACCACAGTAAGTTATTAAAAGGGAAAGGAACACGATTACTATCTCCTATGAAACGTCATCTTTACGTACCATTGAGTCTTTGAGCGTTTTCTCTCTTCCTTTCCTCATCTTCGTCAGCCCTCTTGGTCTTCTCCTGCTGCTCCAGCGACCTCTGACTCTTCTCGACAATCGCGCAGGCGCGCAGGACATATGTGAGGACGGGTTCCTGTTTGTCCTGGCGGGGAATGTCCAGGAGCTGCCAGTACTCAGTTTCTAGCCTCACCACCTCCTGCCAGAGGACGTGGGACGTGTGAGAAAGATGAGAAATATTCGTAAACGAGATGAAGTGCCTTAATCTCATGAGTCTACTTGACATTTTCTAAGAAAACTTCGACACTTATAATAGAGAGCATTTTCATATGTTCCATAAATTTCTATCTCGTTTAAGTAGCTTACCTCAGTCGAGGATGCCAACTCAGTTTTTTTTTTTTTTATCCACATATTTCAACAAACAAACCTTTTGATCTGTTGGGAGCAGGGAATGACTCCCACACCCTGGCCCAAAGCCCAGGTTAATTACTGGAATTTGCAGGATACCTTAAGTGTCTGATGTCAGAGGGAGTAGGTACCGGAGTGAGTGGGTGTACGCCAAGATCCCTGCAATACTCCATTGTGCAGTACACTACTATACCTTTATCATAGCCTTGAGGAGTGAGTAACGGGTAAACACATTCCAGGTGGTCTTGCTGTGATTGTACTGTGAGTGTAGAGTCAGAAGAGCAGTTTTTGCCGTCTCGTAAGATTCTTCCAGTCGAGTTCTGACAACTCTGAGGCGCTGGTTCGTGGCGATGGCTTCGTCCCTTGTTTCTCCGTCAGCTGGAAAGGAAAGGAAATC
>NC_087205.1:91639581-91664581 GCF_015104395.2 Macrobrachium nipponense | reverse complement strand
ATAGCAGTTTTTAACGAAAACGTCCGAACTTTTACACAGTTTTATAGCAGTTTTTAACGAAAACGTCAAAACATTTACACCTTTTTTTTATTGCAGTTTTGAACGAACACGTCCTAACATTTATGCTTTTGTTATGGCATTATTTAACGAAAACGTCCAAACATTTACACCTTTATTAAAGGTATTTTTGAACGGAAACGTCCAAACATTTACACCTTTTTTATGGCAGTTTTGAACGAAAACGTCCAAACATTTACACTTTTTTTATGGCAGTTTTGAACGAAAACGTCCAAACTTTTACACCTTTTGACAGCGAAGTTTCAACCCACTGAAGAAGAAGAAGAAGTAGAAGAAGAAGAAGAAGAGTAGTCAGCCATTTACCGAAAGGTCTGATAACTGAGGCGCCCTTTTAGAACTTCGAAAAAAAAGAAAGAAATTAAACCAAAAGAAAAAAGAAAAGAAAAAAAAGAACACTCGCTGATATTGCGACCAACTCAATTAAGCCCGGTGACTTTTCTTCTTCTTCTTTTTCTTCCTTTACTTCTCCTCCTTCTTTTTCATCATCTCAGGAATCTCATGTTTCAAAGACTTGATTGACAAGTCATAAACCCCCTCCTCACTCTTCCTCCTTCTCTCTCTCTCTCTCTCTCTCTCTCTCTGCTCAATTCTCTATCTGCTTTTAGAATAATTCCATTGAAAATGAGTGTATGTATACATATAAGCAGACACACATATATCATTATATATATTATATTTACATATGTGTGTTTTGACCACTGTGACCCATATATGTATAAAATTATACATATATTTATATATATATACATAGATATATTACATAGGGGTCATCACACTGGTCTAGTGACAAAAATACTTTACCTCAACAGGTCGGGTGTTTAGATGCCAGAACACCAAAACTTCATCCAATAACATCCTTTTTGAATAAATGCAATAAATGAGATACATTCCTCTTTTATTTCAGATACGAACTAAAGAAAAAAAAATAACTTTTTTCTTACTAGATATTCCACAACCTTTTTAACTTTACATTTTTGAAACGCTACATTTTCTCTGAACGACACTTCAATTTCAGAGTTTTTCATTTTGGGGAATTTCGACTTCAGCCACATTTCCGCGGTGGTGCGTTTGGTGCCACACACACATACACATACACATACCACACACACACACACACACACGTGTCTGTGGGCGATGGGGGGCCAGCTTCATATTCTGCAAAATGTTGTTCACTTTTTTTCGATCTTTCCTCGCTTGAGTTCAGTCTCGTCTGTTTGAAGTCTATTGGGTTTATAATGAGCCTAATAATTTTTGCTGACCTGTAGACAGTAAGGTCACGACCTGCAGACAGTGAGGTCAAGACCTGTAGACAATGAGACAGTTAGGTCAAGACCTGTAGCCAGTGAGATAGTGAGGTCAATACCTGGAGAGTGAGGTCAAGACCTGTATACAGTGAGGAAGTGAGGTCAAGACCTGTATAAATTGAGACAGTGAAGTCATGACCTGCAGAGAGTGAGGTCATGATCCGAATAGTAAGCCGATCTCTTACCATCCTCCGATTGAATATTATTCAAAACTTCTCTTCTATTCATTCTTTCATTTCCATTAAATAAATGCTCAATATTTGTGGCACTCATTAGCTATCTGTCACAAATTAACTCATGGATTCCATTTGCTGTCTGGCACTCATTGCCAGAAATTGCATTAATTAGCTGTCTGGCATTGACTAGCAGAATGGCAAACTCTGGCATTCAATAGCAGAATGGCATTCTCTGGCACTCATCAGCAGAATGGCACACTCTGGCACTGAATAGCAGAATGGCACTCTCTGGCACTGAATAAGCAGAATGGCACTCTCTGGCACTGAATAGCAGAATGGCACTCTCTGGCACTGAATAGCAGAATGGCACTCTCTGGCACTGAATAGCAGAATGGCACTGCATGAATAGCAGAATGGCACTGAATAGCATGGACTCTGGCACTGAATAGCAGAATGGCACTCTCTGGCACTGAATAGCAGAATGGCACTCTCTGGCACTGAATAGCAGAATGGCACTCATTAACTGTCTGACACGCATAAGCTGTTTGGCATTCATTAGCTGTCTGGTACTCACAAGCAGAATGGCACTCATTAGCCATGTGGCACTCATTTGCTGTCTGGCACACATATAAGCTTTCTGGGACTCATTGTCTCTCTGACTCTCATTAGCTGCATGACATTCATTGGCTCTCTGGCACTCACTCATTAGTTGGCATGGCTCTCATTTACTGTCGGACGTTAATTTAACTTTCTGGCACCCAGTACCTGTCAAACACTTTTTCGGGGACTGGCACTCATTATTAGCTGTCTTCCACTCATATACTCTCTTGCTGTCCAATACGATTGCATCATTTCCCACAGTCGTTCAGTCGATACAGCAATGAAAGAAGGAAATGTCGAACAAAAGGAGATAAAGAAAAGAGAAGAGAACTGAGTAAAGAAATCCGTGAGCACGAAACTGTGCGAATAGGTAGTAACGATAGAAGAAAGGAAACCATTGAGGCAACAAGGAAAAAAAAAGACGTAAGAGTGAATAAATAATAAAAAACAACAAATTGAATTACTAACATTCTATGAATCCTGGAAACGAAGACGTCATCAAGTTGAGTGAATCTAACCTGTCATTCATAAAAGCGGAACTACGGGTGAGAGAGAGAGAGAGAGAGAGAGAGAGAGAGAGAGAGAGAGAGAGAGAGAGAGAGAGAGAGAGAGAGAGAGAGAGAATGTGATGCTATGTTGCTTCCGAACAAATTTACAGATGATATGAATAGACACGAATACACAGTAATGATCGAACTGCTCTATGATCAAGGTACAGAGACATTAATTTAAATCGCGACACGAGAAGCTAAAGAGGAACGGAATGGAATACAGAATCTAACCCAGACGTCAAGCGCTGGGACCAATGAGGTCATTCAGCGCTGAAAGAGAAATTGAGAGTAGAAAAGTCTGAAAGGGGTTAAGGTGGTTTTACATCGCAGAATCACTATTTCCTTGTAGTACCTTATGTAACTTCTTTCGAATGCACACCATATCCTTTGCAGCTTGAATTTCAAGTCAATGACTCCCTTATGGGTGGCTTGTTCCATATGAATAGGTTTTTTCATCTTCTGAATAATACTACTACTACTTTGTTCTAAGATGATCAGAGAAGGGTTCGAAAGCTCTTACAAAGTGTTTATAAATTATACACGAACTTTTAACATTTTTATTATTTTGGACCCTTTAGAATACTGCATAAACTCTCGTGAGAAGAGATTTTTTTTCCAAATAATACGAATAAAGGCACCTCCATCCGTATTTCCCTTTAACTTCTGTTAATTTTTTTGAATGAACACCATAATATACTTTGGAACTTGAATTTCAAGTCAATGCCCCCATGTGGGTGGCTTGTTCCATATGAATAGGGTTCTTCATCTTCTGAATAATAATAATAATACTAATAAAAATACCTCCTTCTGTATTTCCCTTCAACTTGCTACTTTTTTTATTGAATACAATAATTTGCTTTGGAAGTTTCAATTTCAAGTGAATGAACCCCCTTCTGCGTGGCTTACTCCATACGAATAGGGTTCTTTATCTTCTGAATAATAATAATAATAATACTAATAAAAACACGTCCATTCGTTTTTCCATTTAACTTGTTACTTTTTTTGAATGAACACCATAATATACTTTGGAAGCTTGAATTTCAAGTCAATGACGCCCCTAATGGGTGGCTTGTTCCATATGATTAGGGTTCTTCATTTTCTGAATAATAATAATGTTGAAAAAAAGGCCTCCTGTATTTCCCTTTAACTTGCTACTTTTTTTTCATTGCACACAATAATTTTCCTTGGAAGCTTCAATTTCAAGTCAATGGCCCCCTTGTGGGTGGCTTGTTCCATATGAATAGGGTTCTTCATCTTCTGAATAATGATAATAATGATACTAATAAAAATACGAAAGAAGAAAGCAACTCATTATTGCAGCCGCTCCACCAAAAGAGGACAAACAAATGCAAACGCAGACGTATTTATGACTCGGGAGAAAAAAAAAGCAGGACGCGTACCAAGGGATGAGTTAATCTTGAAAAACCTCCTTTGATGCGAGAAATCTCCCGAGAGGAAGAGAGAGAGAGGGAAGTCATCACAGGAAGTGTTGAGAAAGAGGCGTATTATTCTTATTCTTTTCTCCGCTGTTTCAAGACATTTATTGTCTTTTAAAAGAAAACAATAAACGATATCTCTGGCTTTCTTCCTGCAGAATTATCACTGTGACGATGACGACGAGATCATACCAGGACATTATTTTATCAGGAAACGGAAAACTTGGAAATTCCACGGGGAAAATAACCGCAAAAAAGTAAATAAAAAAATATACAGTAATTGGACTGGACAGTACAATGCACACCACTGGCTGCATTAAGTAGACGGTATATGCGTGGGTGAGCGTGACGTTGCATGTGTTCTCTCTCTCTCTCTCTCTCTCTCGTTTACTTTTATACAGAAGGAAAACTAAGCATTATAACATATACATACTACATGCATACATTATATATACTAACAAACATATGTATACAGAAATTATGTATGAAAATTCGTGAAGTAACTAAGTGTACGGGCAGAATCAGCTCCGTTTAGGGAATCCCTTCTCACCCCCACCACCATCGGAGGGGGAGGGGGGAGGTTGGATGAAACCCCATTATAAACCATCTTAGGGGTCTCCACTATAACCCAGCCTAGTTTCATGCCCATCGGACCAGCCGCTTGGCCATGATTGAATGACAGACGGACGGACAGACATTGCGCCCATTATAGTAAGATAATGTGATATCATTAAATCCACGGTAGAAAGAATATACTACAAAAGTACTTGTTCCAAGTCCCTGTTTCATTTACCTTTCTACCATGGATTTAAGGATATTCTCAAGTACCTTGGATAATATAAAACATACATTGCAAAGACATCTGCATTAACAGCACTTGACTGAAAAGGAGTGGAATGTCCCTCATTTGGCAGAGGCTACAAGTCGGCTCCTTGTTGTAGCAGAGGCATTCTCAAAGACTGGACAAATAGGGAGGAAAAGGGTTCCAGTAAAGAGACGCAGTCAGAAAGGATACTTCAGAGGATAAGATAGGCCAGAGGCCTTTGAGGTGCTAGTGGTTTGGTCATGTATAGGGAATGAGAGACAATGAGATGGTAAAAATGTCTGTATAACCTAGAAGTACTTGGGAGGGGGGGAGGTGCAAGAGGGTGCCTGAAATAGAGGTGAGTGGTGCAGTGTGTGTGAAGAAGGTTGTCCACAAGTTGCTTATAGAGGTGACTGGTGCAGTGTATGTGGAGAAATTTATCCACAAGCTGCTGATAGAGGTGAGTGGTGCAGTGTATGTGAAGAAATTAGTCTACAAGCTGCTGATAGAGGTGAGTGGTGCAATTTGTGTGGAGAAAATTGTCCACAAGCTGCTGATAGAGGTGAGTGGTGCAGTTTGTGAGGAGAAAATTGTCCACAAGCTGCTGACAGAGGTAAGTGGTGCAGTGTATGTGGAGAAGTCCACAAGCTGCTTATAGAGGTGAGTGGTGCAGTGTATGTGGAGAAGTCCACAAGCTGCTGATAGGGGTGAGTAGTGCAGTGTATGTGAAGAAAGTTGTCCACAGGCTGCTTATAGAGGTTAGTGGTGCATTGTGTTTGGAGAAGATGACAACAAGCTGCTGATAGAGGTGAGTGGTGTAGTGTGTGGGGAAAGTTGTCCACAGGCTGCTGACAGAGGTGAGCGGTGCAGTATGTGTAGAGAAAGCTGTCCACAGGATGCTGACAGAGGTGAGTGGTGCAGTGTGTGTGGAGAAAGGGATGCTTGGCCTTGGAGTAATTATATAAAGTTCCTGGTGTTACGGAAGTTTCCTACACAAGGGATTTATCCTTGACAGGGGAATGAAAGGGTAGACGTGGCAATAAAAAATATGGAAAAAAGAAAGTATATAATTCTTGGTTGGTGTCCTTACGAGACTACTTCCTTGTGAGCCGAAGAAGGAAGCATGACATTAAGAGATAACAACCTACAATAACGAATGTCTTAGTGGCCAAAGAAAGTTCCGAGTCCTCTCTTAAGTATCACTAAGTTCTATTTACTTACAGTACTTCCTTATTGCAACGTCGCGTCACTTACCTGAAAACAGAAAAAGGAAAACATACGTTAAGCACGGCATAAAACGAGGACGTGATCTGTACACATGAATAGCAATGGAATATAATATTGAGGGGAAAATGCCAAGCGCTGGGACCTATATATGAGGTCATTCAACGTTAAAACGGGAAAGTGACAGTAGAAAGGTTTGAAAGGCGTAACAGAAGGAAAACCTCAAAGCAGTTGTACTATGAGAGGGTAGAAGGTGAGATGGAAAAAAGAGAATATGAAAGGAGATACAGTAAAAGTAAGGAAAGGGGCTGTAGCTAGGGGCTGAAGGGACGCTGCAAAGAACCTCAATAATGCCTACAGTGCACCGCGTGAGGTGTGAACAACTCGTCTTCTGAAGATACCACGGAAGGATGTCACTCAAAACACCGACCTTTCATCTGGCAATCACTCAAACCACTTGCACGTGGGAACAGATAATGACTGCTGACTAATTACTGGAAGTGACTTTTCCTTACCTTTGGCTGGGAGCCATTTAAAACTTCATACTTGATTGACGCCTCATTAGACGCAATTAGGGAGACGGCAAAACTCAAACAGAGATGCTGTTTCGGGTTTGTTCTTCTCGGGGAGATGAGGATCGACACCACTTCGTTCTCTCTCCTATCTCTCCCAACAATTGCATTCCTCTCTCTCTCTCTCCCTCAGAAGTTGGTTCGCTATCTATTCCAAAAGCTACATTCTTATCTCTTCTAACAATTACATTCTTACCTCTCCCAAGAATTATATTCTTATCTCTCACAACAATTGACATTCTTCCCTCTCCCCACAATTACATTTTAATCTCTCACAACAGTTATACTTTTATCTCTCCCAAAAATTACATTTCTACCTCTCCCCACAATTACATTCTTATCCCTCCCAAGTTACATTCTTACCTCTCCCAACAATTACATTCTTATCTCTCCCAATCGTAACATTACTACCTTCCCAACAATTACAATCTTATCTCACCCAAAAGTTACATTCCTACCTCTCCCAACAATTACATTCTTATCTCTCCCAACAATTACATTCTTACCTCTCCCAATTGTTACATTCCTTCTCCTTTCAATGTAATGGAAAAATGACATTCAAGTTTCTCCCAAAACCCACTATATAACCTAGTGCTCATCACGAATCTCATCTTTGGTCAAATTTCTGGGATAATGACCACAATAATAATAATAATGTATTGCATGGAGAGGTAAATCCACAGTTATGTACGAGTACATATATTGAAAGATAAATCAATACAGAAAGCTTTATTTATGCCCATGTTTGTACCCATAACATATTTGTAGATTTCTTTCTTCAATTAAAAACACAGGCTACTATAAGTACTAGCAAACATATGTACTATATAGAAATTATATGATGAAAATTCGTAAAGTAACCAAGTCTACGGGCATAACCAGTCCCACTTCAAGGGCAGAACCAGCTCCGTTTCTGAGAATCCCTTCTCACCCACACCTCCTTCGAAAGGGTGGGGGCGGGGGCGGGGGCGTGTGGGAGAGGTTGGATGAAACTCCATTATAAACAATCTTAGGGGTCCTCACTACAATCCTGCCAAGTTTCATGCCCATTGGACCAGCCGTTTGGCCGTGATTGAATGACAGACGGACGGACAGTGTTTTGCATAATCCAGGTAACGTAAACAGGTATAAACAATAAAAAAAAGGACAAGCAAATAGATAAAAAAAAAAAAACAGACAACCATATAAAAACAAGCAAAGACAGACGGAAAAATAAAATATATAAGCTGTCATGTCAACACCATCTACTAATTATCATTACGCCGTGATATGCATCATAAAAAATTATATAAATACCCGTAGTAGAATGTCAGGTAATTACTATATATATACTAGGTAGGTGAGGAAATCAACGCAACTTCACTCACAGAGTATCTTGGGTTTGATCTGCGTGAGGGGTCAGAATTTATAACTTTATTATACTGGTCAATGTACTGTCGAATGACTGACAGAAAAAAAAATATATAAACAATTTTTAAAGCCTCCTCGGATTCCAGTGACGTAATCACTTGACCAATCAAAACCAGATTTGTTATCTTATGCATTAAGAAACGTGCGACTGAATAAAATTCCTAAAAAAAAAGAAAAAAGAAAAAAAATGAATGAATAAAACAAAAAGAAAAGTCGTATCAACGTCGTCCCAGACGCCTGTTGATGCCGAATTGGTTTCTGCCCCAATCCTTGGTCTTAAGTCCTGTTATTCTTTATCCATGGGGCTTCTGCTCTCTCTGCAATCGCCCACTACCTCTCTCTCTCTCTCTCTCTCTCTCTCTCTCTCTCTCTCTCTCTCTCTCTCTCTCTAACCTAACAGAAAAGGTATAGTGGCCTACGTTCTACTAGATAATCCTTTGAACTCTGATGGCTTTGGATGGCGGATTCAACTATCACATTGACGTGGTCCAGTTGTGAACATTATTTTTCGCTTTACTTTGTTTCATCTACTTATTTATCTACGAAAGAAGGTGTTTGGAGAAGAAGGCACAGCAAAGAAATGAGATACTTAACCAGAAAGCCGATAATAACTGGATATGAGTATAGTTTTATCTATTTATTCATCTAAGAACGAAGGTGTTTGGAGAAGAAGGCGCAGCAAAGAAATGAGATACTTAACCAGACAACCAAATATATGGATATGAGTTTTGTATTATCTATTTATTTATCTGCAAATGAAGGTGTTTGGAGAAGAGGATTCGTTGGGCTGGAATATATATGGTTTTAGAATGGGAGAGGAGGGCAGAATGCCTCAAGTGGTTATGGAAGGATCTGTAGAAGGGAGAAGAAGAAGATGACCACAGGGGATACTGAGGATTAGGTGGGAAAAATAATGTGCTCAGAAATCTAAGAGAACTGCGAGAGGAGGAAGATTCTGAGAATAACTGGAGGCGAAACACACCACTCAACAGGGGAACGTGCAGCGGTCTGGTGCAAGTGTGAATGCGTGAGTGAGTGAGTTCGAATGATACCAAATAAAGCGAAACAGTCTCTGATGGTTTCCAAGAATGTTGAAAAGGGGACGTAAGGGAAATCTTCATGAATGGATCGAAATAAGATACGGCAATTGGGGTGTTTTTTTACTTCTAATGCAACAACAATTGTATGTTGTTTGTTTGTTTGTATGGTGTTTTTACACTGCATGGAACCAGTGGTTATTCAGCAACGCGACCAACGGCTTTACGTGACTTCCGAACCACGTCGAGAGTGAACTTCTATCATCAGAAATGCACATCTGACTCCTTCGCAATGGAATGCCCAAGAATCAAAGTCGTGGCCACAGAGAGCAGGCCCACACCATACCGACCACGTCACTGAGGCGCTAACAGGAATCGTAACGTCTGCCTGCTCATTATTATTATTAGTTATGACCTGCCTGCACATTACGTCACCGTCATTCTTATCAACTAAGGAAATCGCCTGATGTACCAAAACGTGTTTTGTGCAAGCCGACTAAGAGGTTACAAGGATTAAGATGTCTCAAAGACTTGTTGGTCCATCCGAGGCGACATCGAAGGAGTTACAAGGATTAGGATGTTTCAAAGGCTTGTTGGTCCATCCGAGGAAACATCAAAGGAGTTACAAGGATTAGGATGTCCCAAAGACTTGTCAGGCCATCCAAGGAGACATCGAAGGAGTTACAAGGATTAGGATGTTTCAAAGACTTGTTGGTCCATCCGAGGCGACATCGAAGGAGTTACAAGGATCAGGATGTTTCAAAGACTTCTTAGGCCATCCGAGGAGACATCGAAGGAATTACAAGGATTAGGATGTCTCAAAGACTTCTTAGGCCATCCGAGGAGACTGAAGGAGTTCAAGGAATTAGGATGTCCCAAAGAACTTGTCCAAGGCCCGTCCGGGGAGGAGCATCGAAAGGAGTTACAAGGGATTAGATCTTCAAAGGACTTTCTTAGGCCATCCGAGGAGACATCGAAGGGAGTTCAAGGATTAGGATGTCTCAAGACTTCTTAGGCCATCCGAGGAGCATCGAAGGGTTTACAAGATTAGGATGTTCTCAAAGACTTCTTAGGCCACGCGGATACATCGAAGGAGGACGAATTAAGGATTGTTCTCAGGCTTTCTTAACCGCCTCCAGGAGGATATTCGAAGGAGGTTTCAAGGCTCAGGATGTTCTCAAAAGATTTCATTGCCAACCTAGGAGACTCGAAGGAATTAACAAGGATAGGATGTCCTCAAGACTTCTTTAGGCCCATCCGGGGAGACATCGAAGTATTACAAGGATCAGGATTTGTCTCGCCTTGTTTGGGTCCTCCCGAGGAGCATATAAAGAATTAAAAGGATTAGGATGTCCTCAAAACTTTCTTGGGCCATCCTAGGAGACGTAGAAGGAATTACAAGGATTAGGATGTCTCAAAGAACTTCTTAGGCCAATCCTGGAGGACATCCGGGGAAGGTTACAAGGATTAGGATGTCTCCAAGACTTGGTTACCCATCCGAAGAGACATAGAAGGAATTAGGCAAGGATTGGATGTCTCAAAGACTTGTTAGGACCTCCGACCTCCGGAGACATCGAAGGAGTTACAAGGATTTAGGATGTCTCAAAGGACTTCTTAGGCCCATCCGAGGAGCATCAAAAGAAGGATTACAAGGATTAGGATGTCTCAAAGGAACTTCTTAGGCCTCCGAGGAGACATCGAAGGAGTTTACAAGGATCAGGATTGTCAAAGACTTCTTAGGGGCCATCCGGAGGAGGAACATCGAAGGAATTACAAGGATCAGGCCGGGATTTTCAAAGACTTCTTAGGCCAATCCGGAGGAGACATCGAAGGAATTAAAAGGAATCAAGGATGTCTCAAAGGAACTTGTTGTCCCTCCGAGGAGACATAGAAAAGAATTAAAAGGTTAACAAAGGATGTCTCAAGACTTCTTAGGCCATCCAGGAACATAGAAGGAATTACAAGGATTAGGAGTCCTCAAAAGACTTCTTAGGCCATCCGAGGAGACATCGAAGGATTAACAAGATTTAGGAGTCTCAAGGACTTGTTACGGCCATCCGAAGAGACATAGAAGGAATTACAAGGATAGGAATTGTCTCAAAGACTTGTTAGACCATTCCGAGGAAAACCATCAAAGGGGGAGTTACAAAGGATTAGGGTCCCAAAGACTTGTCAGGCCCATCCGAGGAGAAATCGAAGGAGTTACAAGGATTAAGGAGGTTTTTCAAAGACTTGTTGGTCTCCATCCGAGGCGACATCAGAGTTACAAGGATCAGGATGTTTTCAAAGACTTCTTAGGCCACCGAGGAGACATGAAGGAGTTTACAAGGATTAGGATTTCAGGACTTCTAGGCCATCCGAGGGAGGAAATCGAAGGAATTACAAGATTAGGATGTCTCAAAGACTTGTTACCCATCGAGGAGAACATCAAAGGAATTTCAGGATAGGATATCTCAAAGACTTCTTAGGCCATCCGAGGAGACATCGAAGGAATTACAAGGATTAGGATGTCTCAAAGACTTCTTAGGCCATCCGAGGAGACATCGAAGGAGTTACAAGGATTAGGATGTCTCAAAGACTTCTTAGGCCATCCGAGGAGACATCGAAGGAGTTACAAGGATTAGGATGTCTCAAAGACTTCTTAGGCCATCCGAGGAGACATCGATGGAATTACAAGGATTAGGATGTCTCAAAGACTTGTTAGGCCAGCCAAGGAGACACGTCGGAGGAGTTACAAAGGATTTAGGATGTCTCAAAGACTTGTGGTCGATGCCGAGGAGACATAGAATTTACAAAAGGATTAGGGATGTCAAAGATTCTTAGGCCCATCCGAGGAGACATAAAAGGAAGGAATTACAAAAGGAAATTAGGAATGTTCTTCAAAGACTTCTTAGGGCCATCCGAGGAGACATAGAAGGAATTACAAGGATTAGGATGTCTCAAGACTTCTTTAGGCCATCCGAGAGAACAATGAGGAGGGTTAAAGCCAAGGATTTAGGGATGTTTTCAAGGACTTTCTTATGCATCCGAGGAAGAAACATAAAAGGAAATTAAACAAGGATTTAGGATGTTCTCAAAGCCTTTCTTAGGCATCGAGGAGACCATAGAAGGGAAATTAAACATCCGAGGAGACATGAAGGAGTTAACAAGGATTAGGATGTTTTCCCCCCCCAAAAGACTTTCCTTAGGCCAATCCGAGGAGACATTAAGGAAGGAATTACAAAGGATTTAGGATGTCTCAAGGACTTCTTTTAGGCCATCCGAGGAAGACATCGAAGGAATTACAAGGATTAGGATGTTCTCAAAGACTTTCTTAGGCCATCCGAGGAGAAAATCGAAGGAAGGTTACAAGGATTGGATGTCTCAAGACTTCTTAGGCCATCCGAGGAGACATAGAAGAATTACAAGATTTATAGGATGCTCAAAGACTACTAGGCCATCGAGGAGAAATCGAGGAGTTACAAGGATTTAGGATGTTCAAAGACTTGTTGCGTTCCATCCGAGGCGACATCAAAGGAGTACAAGGATCAGGATGTCTCAAAGACTCTTAGGGCCATCCGAGGAGACATAGAAGGAATTACAAGGATTTAGGAATGTCTCAAAGACTTGTATAGACCTCCGAGGAAACATCAAAGGAATACAAGGATTAGGATGTTCTCAAAGACTTGTTAGAATCATCCGAGGAGAGATCGAAGGAGTTACGAAGGATTAGGATGTACTCAAATCTTCTTTTTAGGCCAAAACCGAGGAGACATAGAAGGAATTACAAGGATTAGGATGTCTCAAAGACTTCTTAGGCCATCCGAGGAGACATCGAAGGAGTTACAAGGATTAGGATGTCTCAAAGACTTCTTAGGCCATCCGAGGAGACATCGAAGGAATTACAAGGATTAGGATGTCTCAAAGACTTCTTAGGCCATCCGAGGAGACATCGAAGGAATTACAAGGATTAGGATGTCTCAAAGACTTCTTAGGCCATCCGAGGAGACATCGAAGGAGTTACCAAGGATTTAGGTGTCTCAAAGACTTCTTAGGCCATCCGAGGAGACATCGAAGGAATTACAAGGATTAGGATGTCTCAAAGACTTGTTAGGCCATCTGAGGAGACATCGAAGGAATTACAAGGATTAGGATGTCTCAAAGACTTGTTAGTCCATTCGAGGAGACATTCGAAGGAGTTACAAGGATTAGCCACTTCATGCGGTGCACTGTAGGCATTACGTAAGGTTCTTTGCAGCGTCCCTTCCGCCCCTATAGCTGTAACGCCTTTCATCCCTTCTGCTGTACCTCCGTTCATATTCCCTTTCTTCCGTCTGACCTTCCTCAACCCTCTCCTGACAACTGTTCCATAGCACAATCAATTTTCCTTTCAGCCCTGAATGACCTCATGGTCCCCAACTCTCGGCCTCTGGCCTCAATTTTCTAATCCAGTTCCAGCAACCTCGTTCTGGTATAGTGGATGCGGGTTCGAACCCTGCCAAGGAAGTCGGTGGTTATTCAACAACGGGACCAACGGTTTTACGTGGCTTCCGAACCACGTCGAGAGTGAACTTCTATCACCAGAAATACACATCTCTAACCCTTTAGTGGAATGCCCGAGAATCGAACTCGCGGCCAACGAGGGAGCAGGCCAAGACCATACCGATCACGCCACTGAGGCGCTTATTAGTTAAATAGCATCGGGTTCTTTTTGCAATGAGAAATTTAATAACCGATTTAGAGTGTTTTAGCTATTACACTCGAATCTGGGTGATTCAGTATCAGAAATGGCATTCGAATAAGATTATTATTATTATTATTATTATTATTATTATTATTATTCAGGAGATGAACCTATTCATATGGACGAAGTCTTACAGGGACAATGACTTGAAATTCGAGTTCCAAAAGAATATGGACTTCGTCTGTAAGGAGTTGCGTAAGAAAGTAGGAAATACAGATAGATCAGTTATCAGAAAAGTAAAAAAAATAATAATAATAATAAAATAAAAATTGAAAATGACTAACCCGAACAGATAAAACCAGCTTGCACAGACTAGGAATGTTAGATATGATTGGAAAGGAATGTTACTCTGCAAAGGTCACGATGTATATTAGAAATAAAAAAAAAATAATAAAAATAAAATAAAAATTGAAAATGACTAACCCGAACAGATAAACAGATAAAACCAGCTTGCACAGACTAGGAAGATTAGATATGATTGGAAAGGAATGTCACTCTGCAAAGGTCACAGTGTCTTATGATCTTTAAGACACCAGAAAAATCTTGACTGACCTAAGGAGTAATATTAGAGTATAACTGGCTTAAAAATATCTTGAACTGTGCAACTGAATTTGTAAATAAAGACGTGTCCTGCAAGATCATTTTGTTTTTAAGAAATGGGAATTTTCGTACAAACAAGTACTACATTCGTTACGTAAACCTTAGGAAATGTCAGGTGGGTGAACAAGCTGAACAAACTGAACAGATGAACATAACACGGATAAACCAATGGAGTTAATGATGTCTCACGCTTATGATGATGACATAGTAAGCCGCAAACGCATTCCTTACTCTTATATAAATAAACAGGAAGTATCAGGGGAAAGCCACAAAATATATTGTCAGCTCCCCTTCTTTGTCCTCTAGTGTGGGAAACGTCGGTTTTTTTTTTTATGTAATTTTTACGAAGAAAGTTAGACAGTTCGCTACCCACGACTTCCCCCCCGGGTGATTTCACCCCTCCACCCGGATGGAACAGAGAGAGAGAGAGAGAGAGAGAGAGAGAGAGAGAGAGAGAGAGACTTTACGTATCACCAGATGATGAGTCAAGCTGTGAATCGCATATAGGTACTTCAAATAAAAGTTCTCTTGAGATTAGATAGCTGAGTAATTAGGATAGTAGGTTACGATGAGTGTATATACACACACACACACACACACATATATATATATATATATATATATTATATATATATATATATATATATATATATATATGTGTGTGTGTGTGTTTGTGTGTGTGTGTGTGTGTGTGTGTGTGTGTGTGTGTGTAGCACAGTTCAGTTTATTAAATGAGTTCTTGTTCTTAACTGGATTCATACACAGAACAATTGTGCAAGTAATAGTTTATATAACTATATATAAAGATCGATAGAGACCGTTAGCTAAATGGATTGACAGATAGGTAGACAAATAAATAGATAGACAGACAGACTGCGCGTGCGTGTGTGTGAGTGTGTATACTATGTCTTCTAGCTCTCTTCATTCAAGAAAAAGTAATGACACCAAGCCTTGAATGAAACAAAAACATTTTACTATCTATACCACCCGCGAGAAGCATTTCCCCAAAACGCAACTACGGCCTGAGAAGCTCCCAGGAATGAAACGGATACTCATTTGTATACCTTTCGGAACCACTTGTTTACTTAGATCTGCATCCTGGGGGGGATTTCGGATGGGAGGAGGAGGAGGAGGAGGAGGAGGAGGAGGAGGATAGGTTGGGAAGGGAGATTATACTTGATAGTGCAGCGGAAAACCCTATGACGTCCTCGAGTCAGGACTGACTCTCCTTAATGATAGAGAGTTGTGGAATCATGATGCAGTTCCCAGCGTCGAGACCCTCCCTCCTTCCCTTCCCCTCTCCCTCTCTCCCCGTGTGACGTATTCGAGTCATGACGTCACCGCATAACCTAGGGGTTATTGCTGTCTCCATAAAGGCCTTTATTTTGTTTTGGCTTCGTCCAATTGCAATGTTTTTTTTTCTTAAATCCAGTTTCAAATGGCCACCCAACTGACAGACGAGGCTGGGTTATTATAAGCAGTATGGAAAGATGGTCGCAAGTCTTGGACCAAATGGTGAAATGAATTAAGAGAGAAAAATAATGCTGAATTAAGATAAGAGGGAAAAATGATAGCGAATTAGGATAAGAGGGAAGAATGATGAACGAAAAAAATAAAATCTATATTTTCAAGTTATGCTGACTATGGCATCTTTTATTTTCCCTCAGCTGAGGTCATTCACTTCACTACAGCCAAATAAAACAAAGAGATTATATATATAGTATAATATATAGTATATATGTAATATATACATATTTACTGAGAGAGAGAGAGAGAGAGAGAGAGAGAGAGAGAGAGAGAGAGAGAGAGAGATTACAATCGGAAAACGCAGAAAAAAAATTATGTTACAGTCCGATATAGCATCAGCCGAGCCCAGACGCTCATATATCTATATATTTATATAGTGGTTAACCTTGGGAAAAAACGCTCGGCGTACAGCAACTGACAAGAGCGATCAGGCCTCCCCCTCCTCCTTCTCCTACCCCTCCCCCAATCCAGAGGAGGAGGGGAGAGAGTCATTCAGAACACCACTAGCTCGCCGAGCTGCCACGCAAAACTCCGAGTCCTTTCGTAGTCTTTCAGCTACGACGGCTACTACTACTACAAGAGGCTACTATCACCCCTCTCAGCCTCAGTGTGATCTAGGACCTCAGTTCAAGCAGTGTGACTCTGGGTCTTAAGCGGACGAAGACTCGCTACTTACCCTCCTACAGACATCCAAGAGACATACGGTACGACAACAGCCACTTTCAGTTAGTTGTTCTTAAGTCTATTACTCGGCACTCTGTGGCGTTTTTCTTCTCGCGATTGCCCGTGGTAGGGATTCCGTACAGTTTGCAGAGAGCTTTTTCAGGCGTTAGATCACGAGCAACAACAAACATCCTTGGGCTACATTGTCGAATAGCACCAAGAGAGCCTGCCATTACAGTTCAACTTTGTTGTCTTCCGTCCGTTGCAAAGGTAAGGTTTCGTGTTGTGTTGGGGATGAAAAAAAAGACGAAAAACAAAAAGGCAGAGGAAAGTATCCATTCAATAGGCCCACAGGGGGAAATATACTCTCAACCTTGAGGTTCGACCAACGACAATACCTGTCATTAAATGTAGTTTATTTTTACTTATTTATCTTTTGGCAGAAGTACATCTATTTCACGAGAAGGGATCCTTTCTCTTCCTTCAGTCTGGAAGCGTAATTGTTGCCCTTCCTACAATCTGGAAGCGTAATTGTTGCGTAAAGTCAGTACCTACTTGTGCTATGTCATCACGACGACGTTGCGTACCGTAGCTTAGCCACCTGTAAATTTTGTGTTACTGTCATAGCCAAGCCAAGGATGATTTGTTGTCCAGTTATTCCAAATGATAGTACGGTGTTCCCTAGCAATGTGTGGAATGTTTGACCTCTCTGTTCCATTGAAAAGACTACTAATATGTGGAAAAGCTATGCTGAATTAAGCTCTGGAACATGGGGGAGAGAACAGATGCTACAGCAGCGGATATAGTGATGAACTCTCTCTCTCTCTCTCTCTCTCTCTCTCTCTCTCTCTCTCTCTCTCTTTCGCAAAAGTAACTCTTACACGTTAAGCACATGGTAGCACTCAACGCCTTCATTTTCGAAAAGCAAAATCTGAACAATCATTATCCCCTGAATGACAGGACCTAACTGGTGAAGAACACCCAATGGGGCATCATTACGTTGCACGAGAGCTGCTTATAATCATACACTTCTATTATATATATATATATATATATATATATATATATATATATATATATATATATATAATATATAATATATATATTTGTGTGTGGATTTTCATATTTCATGGGAGCTTTAATAGAAAGTTTCTGGTGCCTAACAGGCAGAGGGAGACTGAAATGAGGTAACAGTTCTGGTAAATAAACGTCACCAAACAGCGTCTACATAAAATATCTGCTCCGACAAAAGGTAAAAACTCTGCTAAAATGGGACATATCACCATCACTTCCTGTCCTAGTTTTCTGAAACGACCCCCATTCCACGTTTAATCAGAGCTCTCACCGAAGCTCTAGGTTTCTGCAACAAATTTGGCAGTTTAGGCCCTCCCTGGGTTTAATGAAAACGCTAAAAAAAAAAAAAACTCTCTCGTTCTCTCTGACCTTCAAGGTTAAATATATCGATGGAGGAAATTCATCACTGAAAACAAAGATATAATAAATAGAGATTTTAAATATCTACTACATCAATATATAGGCCTGATAACAACATTCTTCTGCTATTACGTAGCCACTATGAGCATCAGTTACTTAATCACACAGGACTAAATTTCTCGTATCTGTTGGCCATATATTGTGTAAGCATATAATCTTGTAAATACTGCGGAAACCCAGCCTCTCTGTCCTTGTATGCGTCTGGAGTTGCCTACTGTAATTAAGATTATGAATTGTATTTGCATTTTTTTGGGGTTTGGGGGCAGGGGTGGGGGGTGGGGGGGGGGGGAGCACGATATTACAGAAATCGGATCTACCGTAAATAATTGTCCTCTTCCTCCATGGACTGATAAAAAGCGTGGTTTCCCAGAAGCACTGGATGGTGCTGTGACAGTCATATATGAGGCAATATTTCTGAGATGTCATTCATAACTACTTTGGATATGGTCAAGTGCACCTTTCCTACCAAGTTTTATGGAGATCTAGCATAAAAAACGTACACGTTATAAAGATCTAGCATAAAAATCGTACACGTTATAAAGATCTAGCATAAAAACGTACACCTTATAAAGATCTAACATAAAAACGTGACCGTTTGAGATAGCGTAAAACGTACACCTTATAAAGATCTAACATAAAAAACGTACACGTTATGAAGATTAGCGTAAAAACGTACACGTTATAAAGATAAAGCATAAAAAACGAACACGTTATAAAGATCTAGCATAACAAAAGGTACACGTTATAAAGATCCGGCATAAAAAACGTACAGGTCATAAAGATCTAGCATAAAAAAACGTACACTTTATAAAGATCTAGCATAAAAAACGTACACTAAAAATCTAGCATAAAAACGTACACGTTATAAAGATCTAGCATAAAAAACTACATGTTATAAAGATCTAGCATAAAAAACTACACGTTATCAAGATCTAGCATAATCAAACATACACGTAATCAAGATCTAGCATAATAAAACATACACGTTATCAAGATCTAGCATAAAAAAACATACACGTTATAAAGATCTAGCATAAAAAAACGTACACATTATAAAGATCTAGCGTAAAAAACGTATACGTTACAAAGATCTACCATAAAAAACATACACGTATCAAGATCTAGCATAAAAAATATATACGTTATAAAGATCTAGCATAAAAAACGTACACGTTATCAAGATCTAGCATAAAAACATACACGTTATAAAGATAGAGCATATAAAACGTACACATTATAAAGATCTAGCATAAAAAAACGATTACGTTATAAAGATCTAGCATAAAAAACGTAAACGTTATCAAGATCTAGCATAAAAAACGTAAACGTTATCAAGATCTAGCATAAAAAAACATATACGTTAACTATGTTTGCTGCACAGGTTGAACTTCAGAAGTAAAAATGGTTACAATAGACTTTTAGGAAAATCACTTCGTAGTTTGGTCAGCGTTGCACCAAAACTCCTGCAGAAGTGCGTGATATCAAACTTTCCCAAACGGTTAGGCAAGACTATCGGGATTAACTTACAAATGTATGCTGTGTTTGTATAGTTAAGGAAGTTCTAAATGCAAGTATGATACGAATTATGGAAAAATATACAGCGTGCACAACGAGCTAACTGTGCGATGGTGACGGAGATTGGTACTAAAATAGAAGTGGGCCAAGAATACTACCCTGAAGAACACCGGAGACTAATGTAGTGCTCATCAACAACTGCCCTGTTTAGCCTGTTTAGTCTATTATTACTTAAAAGTTCAATGGCAGGCCTAAGACTAAGGATATCCCGATACTACGAATTATGCTGTGTTGTATAGTTAAGGAAGTTCTAAATTCAAGTAATGATACAAATTATGGAAAAATATACAGCGTCCACAACGAGCTACTGTGGCGATGGCGACGGGAGTTTACTAAATAGAATGGGCCAAGAATACTACCCTGAAGAACACCGGCGACCTAATGTATTGGGGGGGGGGGGCTCCTCAACAACTGCGCTGTTTAGGGCCTGTTTATACTATATTACTTAAAAGTTCAATGGCAGGCCTAAGACTAAGGATATCCCAATACTCCCTCAACATTGTTCTGTTTAAATATGCAAACTTGGGCACCATGATAAACAGGGGCAAAGTCCGAGCTTACGAAGCAGAATATTTTTATTTATTTATTTTATTATTATTTTTTTATACAGAAATGGAAAGAAGAGCGCTATCATATGCGCCAGGCTATTGAGAAGGCCAAACTGCGAGCTAGGGAACTGATAATTTTTCTAACAGAAGTCTAAAGGCACTTCTGAAAACCCTTTAATGAGATGATCCGGCCTTGATAAGGAACATTGATATTTGTTCCTGATCGTATGTGTTTAGACACGTACAATTTGTCGTTAGTATATGTGTATTTACATATCATTGGCAAGCTAATGATTTGAGGTTGTATATTCAATTCAAAGCACTATGTCAAAAGCGAATGGGTGTCACAGTCGAAAAAAATCTTACAAAAGAAAGAAAGAAAAAAAACGTTTATCGTATACTTGTGTGACAGAACGCCTCCTCATAGCAGCTGTCTTGATACCGTAGGCTAACACTTTCGAGTGAAATGAGCTTACCCAGTCTTTTATCAGCTTTACATTATATAATACCGCACAGAATATTGTAACACAGGAAGCCCACATACTATTATGTTTAGACACTGAACGCCGATAAATAGGCTAACTCGTAATGTCACCTTTAGTAACCGTTCCATGGCAAGTGAATCCCGCAGAAGCTGATATTCTGTAGTATTAGGTATTAAAAGAGGCTTCAGATTCACCTAGGTCTATACTATCATAACTAGTCCTGAAGTGACTGAAATGGGAATATTACGTTTTATCATAATTTTTATAGCGACAGTGAGGCTGAAAGAACACGGATGTTTAAGTTGATAACTTATCAACGATCAAAACGCAAATGAAACCACTTCACTCGAATATACCTACTATTTGCCCTTTTTTGGTCTGATTTATATCCCGAAAAACGGTATATACCTAACGATCGACAGATAGGCCTAACTTTCAACAGTTCTGGTGCGGTTTACTGCTCAACTCCACGACGTGATTTCAATGATATCTTGGCGTACAAAAAAAAAAAAATAATAAAAAAAAAAAAAAAAATATATATTAATAATTAATATATATTATGATTATGTATTATTAATATATATTATATCTATATATATATATATATTATATATATATATATTATTGTACTACCCGAAAGGTATAGCCTAGCCTATGGATGAAACACGAACTCTTGTGCTTGATAGTGACCTTCATTTTCCTCCCCCAAAAAAACTCTATGTTGGGAACATGTAGCGTTGCTTAATCAAGGCCAGTATGATATTCAATGCCATGACACTTTTGTTCCGGGAATTTGGACATTTTCTAGATGACAAATGGCGGGAAGTTGGGTGTTGACACTGGGACATTTGTTGTGGCCATTTGTAGGTCACGACTCACGACACGTAGTAACTAGCGGGTGATAGTAAGTTGACGGAACTTCAGCACTTACGTTCCACCATCCGTGAAAGTGACATATTATCTCATTTCTCTGCACGTTCAGAAAACAGGGTTAATTTAAAAACCGGTAGACTTGCAAAATGATAAATTAGGCCTAGTTAAACAGAACTTTTTGCCGACAAGTTAACCTGGGGACAACGTTTTGGCAAACGATTTAGACGGATATTTATTTATATAAAGCATTTTGTCTATTATTTTCAAGGTTAATCTAACACAAATACACCTCCAAATTACCGGAAACGCACGTAATCACATATATCGGCTTCAAACACCCAAAAAATAACACTAAATACGGCACAAAAGTTCCTTGTCACGTTAACACCCACAATTACACCTGCACATTACGCCGTCTTTCTCAAAACCAAAACAAAACCTCGCGCTCTGATTGGTCGCTATTTCGTGAAGAAGAATCTGTCAGCCAATAACAGGGCATTATTCTAGTGACGTCACCAGGCCACCACCACTACCACAGAGGTTTCTTAAAAAACATGGCAGGGAACTCAATTTTGAGCAAGGTTACGCTTACGTCCTTTCGAAAAACAAAGGTTAATAATGGAGTCATAAAACCTGGCTGGTAATCAGCAGGGGCAAGAGCTTATATACTCCCACGAGCCAGTGGCCCTCATAAGAGCTCTTGACTTTTGGGGGAACAAAAATACGGTTTCCCTTCGACAATCAACTGACACCGACAATAGGCAAGGGCCCGACTTGAGTTATTGTACTTTTAGCTATTGTTTCAGAAAGGTATATTCTCCGTTCTTGTTGACATTTCTGTGGTAACGGAAAAGTTGCTTATACGCGCTCGGCCATCAAGAATTTACCGATACAATTCCAGTTAGGCGTAGTAAAAGGAATTCTACATTCACGGTCTATTTGTATCTATCAAGTTTTGATAGTCATTTTACGACTAGAGAGAGAGAGAGAGAGAGAGAGAGAGAGAGAGATTTGTAACAGAGAGGGGCTGGTAGCTAATTAACCTGGCTTAATGCTAGAAGGAAACGTAGTCATAAACGTTGTACCGAGAAACAATAGCCTTTTCTCTCTCTCTCTCTCTCTCTCACTCTCTCTCTCTCTCTCTCTCTCTCTCTCTCTCTCTCAAGAGAAGCTCTCTTTCACACGTAGGCTTAAGTCTCCTAATTCTGTAAAACCAACGAAGTGTTTTGTAAAGACTGTTTATAGATATTTCGATCTCTTAGGTCGGATTCTGGTAATAATGATATAACAATCATCATGTAGGTATTAGGTTTTCGTAATAAAAGAAAAAAGGTAATTTATGAATTTGGGCAACTCGTTTTGTGCCTCTGCATAAAGTGTGGCCTTCTGGTGATGTAGGAATCACTGGACCCCAGCAGTAATGAAAAGCCATGCATTCAAAACATAGATAGTGTAAATAAAGGGATTATTGGTTCACATTAAACGTTATGGACGGCATTTTGTCCAGTGGTTGCATTTCGTTCCCCCTGCTTTATTAACGTTCGCATCATTTCGTCTCCTGCTTGCATGCAAATAGGGCTCAATGGTTAGGCAGCAAGCAGATATAAATATTTAATGGGTCTTATTATTTATGTTTATGTAAAGCATTCGGTCTAAATGTCACTCTACACTATACGGATTGGCAAGAACCCTTCTGGCTCTTAGAGCTAATCCGAACGCGCTGGGAGTTTTAGGGGGGAAACGTCTTTGTCATTTTTAACCTTTTCCTTTATTTATCCTGGATTTTCAAGCTTCAATACGAGCTTTATCTGAAGTCTCTTCCTTTGTGCTAACTTTAGGTTTTGTTGTGTAAACTGCGGTTCACGTAATGATTTTGTCCTCCCAGCTGCCAAAGTTATTTGTGCTTGTATTGTGTCGGTCAGTATTGACAACACACGAAGCACTTTCTTTCTCTACTGCAACATACGAAGCATTCTCTCTCTCTCTCTCTCTCTCTCTCTCTCTCTCTCTCTCTCTCTCTCTCTACATTGGATGGCAATCAGCTAGCATGAAAGAAAAAGCATTAACAAGAATAATTATGATAGAAATTGATCCTTGTAACCTCCCTAGGCTGATAGAGGTGGGTTTGTTCGTTTCCTGAAGAATCCATTATCCGTTGATGAGAAAATCTAATTATTTTCATCGTCATGAGTAGAGACTATGACGAAATGTAGTCACTACGGTAAAGGTCATGAGTCCAGCAACCTCACTACAAAATATCTGGTTAGAATCTGACAGGCTTCATCAGGCTAATATTGTCACCATTAACAGAACTGGTAGCGCTAGGCCTATACCTTTGTAAATCTTAATATTTTTCTGTCCCGTGGTGTACAGAGCAATAAAATAACCTAGTTTTTATTAGTTTCTATTGCTTGAACTTTTCGAAAAGTGAAATCGGCGAATAACTAGATATTCAATTTTTAAAAATGAAGAAATATTGTCTATAAGATTCAGACTAGGAGAAAGAGTTCGATAACGTATGAGAAGACTCGAGTTGAATATATTTGATTGAAATCAGCGGTGAATTTCTGCCAACAATTGTAGAATGGACGCTCTCCGTTAGCTAACTCGGGAGTCATGTATTATTAATAAGGAGGCCCACGGAAGCTAAGCAAATGATCTCTAAAATATTACAAATGGGGAAAGATCCATTTATCATTCCGCTGGTAGTATACACAGAGGACAGAGGTAGGCCTAAACTTGGTTTCCAAGGCTATACATCCAAAATCAATATCGGAGCGATGTTAAAGACAGCAACGAAAGAAAATAATGACACAACTTAGGCAATTATGACTCTTTTTCGACAACGAGGGAATCTTCAGATGGGTTAGCTGGAGTTGCTAAACTTTCAGAAGTGGGTTGGTTCTCTATGGAAATTCAGAAGAAGAAGAATCCAGTAGCTGAGATCGTCTGTAGAGATTATGTTTACCTAAGTCTAACACAGCCCAGAATTCAACTGGTTTGGAAACGTAAACTATCTTTACAAAATGCCAATAGATGCTTTCAGTACAATGATATATATACTGTCTGTAATAACCATGTAAGCCTCCAATAAGACGGGAGGGTTTAGATTCCAAATCCTTTAATTCCCAAGCTGACGAAGGCACAGCCTTCTTTATCAGCTACCGATGCACAAGAAGAATTGTTTAAAGTCTAAACCATCCTGTCTAATTTAAGCATTCCATGCGTTATATATATCTATATATATATATATATATATATATATGCTACATTAATATTTCTCCTTGTCTCAACAACCCCAAAAAATTACAAAGGTCAT
>NC_087205.1:91539581-91634581 GCF_015104395.2 Macrobrachium nipponense | reverse complement strand
CCGTACGTTATGATAGCCAATAATTGTACGTTTAATTTGGTGATACTTTTAGCATTGGCACAGGCCTAAATTTGTCAAATTCAGGAATTTAACTTTATGAAAAAATGAGCTACACTCCTGCATGTAAGTACATTTAGACAAGTTCGAAATAAATACGTATATATGAAAACTTGAAGAATCTTCTCTCTCCTGTATAGACTTATCTAATACTGATCGTTGGAATTCCAGATGTCCTACCAGCGGGCAATAAATGGAGCCCTGTGCTTCCTGTCGGTAATCTGCGCTCTGGCGGCCATGACAAACGCTAATCCAGTCTTGACAACGGAAGTTGACAGCGCGTTTCCGACCGACGTCCCAGCTACAGAGATTCCCAGAGACAAAAACCCCGTCTACAACGTCTGGGAATATGCCTACATCCACGACGGCTCCATCAGCCAGAGGAACGCCGCTGTACAGTGAGTTGAATATCTTGAATTCATTCTACCTGATGGAAGGTCGTCTAGAATTCGTTAGAATTCAAGAGGCTGTGGAATCCCTGGTCATCCGTTAATCTCGTTATGAATTAATATAACTCAGTGCTAGACTACTATACTCGTTTTTTTTCCATCTGTCCACCCGCCTGTGGTGTTTGAGTATGGTAACATTGTGTCCCGGGCTTTAGATAGTTACATTCAACAATAATAACAATATCCTATTTCGAATATTAACGGTGTAATACGCATACAGTAAATTATTAAAACACTTTTCAGCGTAACTATCTAAAGCCCGGACGCAGTGTTACCATACGCAAACACCACAGGCGGTGGACAGATGGAAAAAAACAGAGTATGGTCAGCTGTAATTCGTATGATCGTTTCATATTGAGAAAGCGGCCAGTTATAGTACTATAAAAATATATATGTAAATTTCCAAAAGTAATTTCATCTATAATGGTTGCAAATTCTCTATGATAAAGGAAATATATATTTTTTCATCTGTCACACACATTCTAGCAGTCATTGATCTGATTTACGATATATAATTGCAATGAGAACTTTTGTACACGGAAAAATTCCAATTCCAGTGCAACTACTTTACCGTCATAACGTAAATTGATTCTCTCTCTCTCTCTCTCTCTCTCTCTCTCTCTCTCTCTCTCTCTCTCTCTCTCTCTCTCATCTACAAATTATGATTATCATGTAGGTCTATTTCCACTGAATTTTAGAAACTAACTATGCTCTGGACGTAGAGCTGAAGATTTCAGAGCCATATTTGAACTCAAATGTCGGATATTACAAAATATAGTTAACATATTTATTTATTTTTTAACTTTAACGAACAATCTACCCGTTTTCATTCATTTAAAAAATGGCAATATCTTACCAATAAAATATGAAACGGTAAATCTACCTTGGTAATGCTTTTCACTAACAAGAAGAAAGAGCATTCGATTCCCAGTCCTAAATAGTAGTAATCTATACGTAGTAATTAGGCCTATAAATGTCTGAGTGTATCGAACTCCTTAGAGACATGGCCCTTTAATCTTTCATTTCCCCTGTGCGCGCCTGTGCGTGTGTGTGTGTGTGTGTGTGCGTTTGTGTGTATGTCTGTGTGTGTATCTGCCACACGGAATTTTTAACTTCCCGCCTTCCTTAACTTTTTGGTTACGCTTTCTATTCAAGAACCCGGAATCCTCCGAGGAGATGTATGAAGAAGATTTCTCTTTTGGGGGGCGCATGGACTCTCGACTTTTCATTCGTGAGAATTATATTTCGTCATTCTGCCATTTTCCTCGTCGTTTTCATTAGTGACACAGTAATAGGTTTTCAGATAGTATTAAAAAAAACTGCGGGAATACTGCACGTTAGGAAATCCGTGCGATAAATGAGAACATGATTATTATGTTGTTGACGTTCTCGTGATCATCGCCAATGGTACTAATCCTAGGCCTATGTCGTCGAGAATATTTTGCATTTCTACCACTGTATGACATCTTAGCCACTTCTGCACTTCCGAAAGCATTCTCAATTACGTTTCAAAACTTTGTCACCCTCAATTAACTTTTGTTTTATATATATATATATATATATATATATATATATATATATATATATATATATAGACGTTTATTGGGACTTCAAGTTCTTATTAGACTAAATTTTCACTTCAAATGTATCCGCGTTGGAGAGTACGTACAAAGTTTCACTTGAAAAATCATGCGCAGTTCACCCCAGTCTGAACATACATATCTTACTTTAGAATTTAAATATGTCATTATCTTGCTTTGAGAGAAGAGATGCCATGAGAAATGAATTTGTTCTTTTCGAGTTTAAGACTAATTTAAATTGCTGAAACCTGCGCTCTTCCCAGCACGCGTTTTAACTTCGGTCTTTTGAAGGTCTGCTCCTCATTTATTTTCTGGTTTCGTTGGGTCTTGTATAAAAGCGCGCCTCATTTAAAAAAAAAAAAAGAAGGAAAAAAACTTGTCTTACATGAAGGACAGACTGCTCTTTTTTTTCTTTTTTTTTTATTAGAGATTCATTTGATATTTGGTTTATTGCTTTTCATAAACGATCGAAGTATGTCTTTCACATTGAAAGAATAATAAAATATATACTCCAACGTAATAAACAAATAACAAATGCAAAAGTTGGTCCGCTTGTTAATTATGTCAAGACTAAATCATCATAACTCCATATTTTCCTAATCTTTTAAGAGATGATGCAATGAGACAATGAAATTCGACATCAGCCTAGAACTCTCACAGTTTTAGTCTTGCATTTTAAACAGTTCTTTTGTCCTTTATCGTGAAAGCGTCTTTCTGTGAATCTGTTACCCAGGGTAGTTCCACTATGTTACAATTCTAGACGATATGGAAACGTTTCATAGCGGAGGAATCTCTTCATATTACTGAACTGACTGACCGAGATTTCTCAGCTTCAATAGGGGGAAAAAATGGTGATAATTCCAACCTTTTTAGCGTATAAAAGATCTATGAAAATCATAGGTCTAGTTGTCTAAATAAGGACGAATAAGGAAGAAGGCTTTGCAAAAGATGGCGACCCTCAGTATTAGCACCCAAAGTCTCAATAACCGAAAAACATAAGGTTTGATTAACGGATGTTTGTCTGTTTAACTGAGAACCTACAACCTGGGGGTAGAGTTTCCCTCAAAATGAACAAGAGACTTTTAAGATAGTCTCTCTCTCTCTCTCTCTCTCTCTCTCTCTCTCTCTCTCTCTCTCTCTCTATTTGATATCCATCTATTTCTTTCCAGATCTCACGATGACAACCAAGGGAACCAGTGTCTCTGGGCCATTGTCTCATGCTGCAACGCACACACGAACTACGAGCGAGACAACTGCTTCGAAGCACTAGGATGTTCTGGAGCCTGGTTCCAGAACCTCTGCTCGGACGAGTACATCCACGTCGCTAACAACAGAGTTTCTTCCATGTTCTCAGGAGGATTCGGCAAAAAGTGATTGTTGATTTTTTCCCAGTTTGTTAAAGTTACATTTGGCAAGATATGTCTCCGCCTTTTGTTGTTATTAAATCACTTTTTCGTTTGCAACTGAAGTAACGAAGCAATTGACTTTTTTTTTTATTCTCCAAATACTCACACGTATATTTTGACTCGAGTTATATTGTAAATAACTAAAGGATTATATTATGAGATTGATTGTAGTACTACAGAGGCTTAGCTTTTGAATATGTATTAAATTTAAGGAAATCCCGTAAAAAGCGTGTTTTATTTTACATTAAATTCGATCGACATGGGACTAATTTGAAATGCTTATCAAAAAAAGGTAGAGTTGCTTGGTCTATAAAAGCTAAATGGCTAAAGAAAGGTTTGATGAAAAGCGTCCATTATGATGATAATTACCTTTTATATGAGATCGAAATGAAATTCAAAGCAGATAAGTAATATTTGCCAAAGTCAAGAGTGAGGCTGAAGGCTTCGTTATTGTATGTCATCTGAGCATCCATAAAAATAAAAAAAATAAAAAGTGTATCGAACGATTCCATATCGTCAACAAGCTAACATTACTTGCAGACTCTTCCAGAATCCTTGAAAATTATTATTTCGTATTAGAAATAAACCCAGGGGATATAATTAAGGAAAAAACACGAAAAAATAAACGAAATACAAATATAATCAATGACTGAACAGTTACGAAGACATGAAGGAACAAAGATGAGCAAATAAGAAGTAAACATGGCCATTGCAAATACCTCAGAGAAAATGGTACGATTGCTAATTGTGCGCTGGACTTGTTTCCTCGGATCTAGTTCATATATTTTGTAAACAAAGGGTCCTGGAGAGATTTAACATGACTTATTATGAAGTAACGTAAAATACCTGTCAGAGAAATGGCTGTCCCGTGCTAACCTTTGTTCTGTCATGGCCAAAGATGGTGGTTTCTCTCGAACCATAGGCCTATATCGTCGGTGTCTCATAAGGACGTTTCAGAATATTTTAGCGCCATTTGCAAAAGACAAAAACCGGGGTTAGATTTCTTGTAGTAAAATAATATAGGAGGAAAGTATATGTAAGTTCTATTGATAATAGTACCATGCTGAATTATATCGATGTAAATTTGGTGAAAACTGGGACAGTTCACGTGGTAACTACCGTTTACATATCTACGCTAAATTATAGAAGTTTGAAAGATGGAGATATAGAACTATTTGTATCTCCATCTTTTTGGTTCATTATAAACTTACTTCAAAAGTAAACTTGTTGCTAACTCTAATCAATTTCTCAGGTCTAATTTTCCAAGTCCAACAGACTATTGTTAAAAGGGAGTATAACGTTCATTGCAATATGCTATTTATAATCGAAAAAAAAACAATTAGAATAGAATTAAAATAATTAATTATTGTAACTGTAGTACATATCATTCAACTCCCTACATTATGTCGAGTTTGGCTTACGTTCATATTACTCTATTACGAACATATACTTCAGGCATTTAATAATCTAGGTTCGAATTTTAGTTACAGGATTAAATCTATATATTGGTAATTGTGAACTTATTTAGTCTACAAATGAACAATGGCGTCTATCTGATTTCCTTCCATATTTTTGTAAAAATAGAGCTCAAAGTTAGTTTTTTTTTTTTTCCAAAACAGTTCTTGGTTATGAGCAAGCACGTATGGTTCAGACGATTTTACTGTGACACTGGTATACCTCTAGATGTAGTACTATTGTGTCATGCTTGCATGAACCTCAATTTACTGTGTTTTGTACTTTGTTATAAGCGAATAGACTCGCTTTTTTCATGTCAATATCCTTTCTTACGCTCTGTAACAGAGGCGCCACAATTAACCAAACATTAGTGCCATGTTTACTTTGCTGCCTTGCTTGCCAAACGCCCATGTTTACAAGTCATTATTTTGTCTCTCTCGTTAGTACTACACTTTGCTATTTTTGTGCCAGTGACACTAGCCAACCCCAACATGGCGGGGTGCAGTGGTTAGCTTCGTTATCTGCTTGCCGAGACCTCACTCTGTAGGCAGTGTCAATTTTACCAACTTCTGGAGGAAGCCCTTTAGTTTCAGATGAATGTTCGGTGCCTCTTTTTACCAGTGCCAGTCATTTCCACCAATGCCAAACACAGGAAGCTAGCATGACAGGGTGCCAAGCTGCGTAGAGGATTAGTGAATCGAATATACTTAATCTAACACAGTGAAAGACAGAGCTCTGAACGTGCTGTATAAATACAGAAAACATTGAGCAAGATAAATAGACTTATTAAAAGATTTTACATATCAAAACTGTTCAAGACTCACGCAACTTAGCAAACTGAAAGTTAAAAGTATATTTCAGCTTCAGCACCAATGACAGAAGTCGCATGAATTGGAGGAGAGAGAGAGAGAGAGAGAGAGAGAGAGAGAGAGAGAGAGAGAGGTAACGCTTTGGAAGCTGTTTTCTATCTAGGAAAACCCATAGAATAACGCTTCAAAAGCTTGCTGGTCACCATACTGGCTTTGGAACGATAACTGGGTGGAACTGTCTTTTTAATGGCGTCTGATAACGCAGTTATTCGCTTTTAGAAGGTTAGAATTGAAGTCTGCTAACCTGGTTTAGGGTTGCTAGCATTTTTGGCCTAAACCTGACTTTTTCAGAAAGTCAACGACCAGGTTCGCTTACATCATAAATATAACCTCTCCAATGATCTGTCAGTGTGCAAATACAGTATATGTTAAAGATACATCGCTCACACTGAGCACCAAAATATTCATAAGTTGGAACTGGAGCACTAAATATTTTTGTGGCTAACTATCGATGACGGAGAAACACATCAGAGTCACTGGGCCATCGAGACTGAACTCCAGAGTTTAAATGATTTAGCATCCTCTTCAAGGTGATTTTCACCTAATCCACACTGCAAGGAAGGTGTGGGATGCTTATCAACATGTTATAAAATTCTAGCGAACAAGTCAATGCTGTCATTCGTAACACTTGGGGAAATCGTGCATCACAGTAAAGCTGACTCTCTTGGGAAGAACTTGATCACGGAATTCACTCCATTTTCCAAGCTGTACAGGAAAGGTGAACATTAATGCAGGTCTAGGAAGATTCTATCATTACTTGACTACGTAAAAAAAGGACAATTAAGATAGGAAGAATATAAATGAAGACAATATCTTAAGGAGAATATAGTCTGCACAAGGGCATATCTGACAGAGAGAAAAATCATCGTAAGATTTATTGTAACAGACGCACAAGTTTACACAGAAGCTATATACAGATCATACTTAGCACATCCACGGCACAAAGCATCAGCCAGGGTTTATCTGAAAAGGAACATTGATAAGAACGTTGTTGCTCTGAGGATCTTGGCATTCATGCATATCCTCATCGGCTTCTTGAGTATCTTGGCTCTCTTGGCGCGTGTCACTAGACCTAGTACAAACTATGGACATATTACAAGTGATTAACGTCTTTTAAACACTATTATACACTTAATTAGTTCTAGTATTTACTTATTTAAAGTTATCTGAATGACTTTTGCCAAAATCTGAACCAGAAATGAATGATAAAATCAGGATTGCGAATACACTTGGAAAGACTGTTCGAATGAAGAGAAAAAATGCTTTTGAATCAATGCCTACATCTGAAGCTTCTAGCCAAAAATAAAAGAAAATGGTAATATGAAAAAGATAAAAATGGCTATTGCATACATTTAAGAACCCAAAATTGCACCTCTTGTCAACTACCATTACCCACGACCATGCTTTGAAGATAATCACAGTGCATTCGAATATCTCTCTATACAAATCCCTTCATATCTATACGGCCGTTTCCAGAACCCTAATATGCCCAGACCATCACAAGATCCATGAACGTCCTTAAGCCCTAAAGGAAGCTGCTGAGACAAGCTTCCAAGTAACATATGCAGCAGCACTGGAGTGGACAGGAAAAAACAGCTACTGTAGTCCTACCCTCAAAGGCGCCAGGCAACTGAGCAGGCAAAAAAAAGAAAAAAAAAATGCGCAAGCGTACAACACATTTCGTCAAAAAAAAAAAAAAAAAAAAAAAAAAAGTCCTGTCTGTGACAGCTGCGATCTGCAAGGTGCACTAACTGGCTATTATTATAAATCATGCACTACCTGCCCTTTCTTTTGCTAAAACAGATCAAAATAAGCTAGTCTACAACTAGACTCAAGTTCTTACACAGTGTTCCACGAAAGCGAGGCTATAGTTACAAAGTGCCCTTACTTGTCGGACCTTTAGCTGGCGTGGAAAAAAGAAGAAGAAAACGGTTCGGTGTTATTCACTAGTGAATATCTTATGTTTATGAGCCAAAGTTGGGAGAAAAAAAAGATTAAATTTCATAATTCAAAATTGCTGTATTTTGCATAAATATCCAAAGAATGACTTTGTTCATGTTTATAATATCAAAAGAGTGACTTTGATCGATATTTGAATCGCTGTATTTACATAAATATGAAAAGATTGACTTTGTTCATGTTTTTAAATGGCTATATTTGCTGGAATATCCAAAGAATGAGTTGGTTCATAAACTAGAATTGCTTTATTTGCATAAAAATCTAAAGAGTGATTTTGATCAATTTGAAATTGCTATATTTGCTGAAATATCCAATGAATGACTTTGTTCATATTATATATTTGCATAAAAATCTAAAGAGTGACTTTGATCACTATTTGAAATAGCTATATTTGCTGAAATATCCAAAAAATGACTTTGTTCATATTTACAATTTGCTTAAATATCGAAAGAATGACTTTATTCATGTTTAAAAATTACTATATTTGCGTAAATACCCAAAAAATTACTTTGTTCATCATTTAAAATGGCTAGATTTGCTGGAATATCCAAAGAATGACTTTATTCATATTTGAAAGTTGCTTAACCTGCATAAAAATCTAAAGAATGACTTTGTTCATGCTATAAATTGCTATATTTGCTTAAATATCAAAATAGTGACTTTGATCATTATTTGAAATTGCTATATTTGCATAAATATCCAAAGAATAACTATGTTCATATTATAAATTTGCTTAAACATAAAAAGAAGGACTTTGTTCATGATTTAAAATCGCTATATTTCCATGAATATAAAAAAGAATGACTTTCTTTTGATGAGGTACAACTATATCACTATAATAGATGCGCACATCAACCGTTCATCTGATGTCTAGGCCAGTCCATTACGAAGCTCCTGATAAGCCAGTCACATTGCTGGAAATTCTCAGTCTCTCTAGAGAGAGTTCACATAGGCAGTATGTACATGTTCCCTTCTCTCCTGAGGGATACTTTTGAAAGCCGTATCCCTCAGGAGAGGTCTTTCAAAAGTATCCCTCAGGAGAGATGGAACCTATACATCCTGAGTTTGAGAACTCTCTAGAGAGACTGAGAGAGGTTCCAGGTTCCAGCCCCGTGACTGGCTTATCAGGAGCGTCGTAAAGGACTAACTGGCGAAGACAGATATCAGATGCGCAAGGTTGATGCGAATCTATACTATAGTACCAACCACTTTCCGCTTGAATGTAAGACACTTACTACTGTCACTCCTCTGCGATTTCTTGTCGCTGGATTTGCCCATTTTCAACCCGTGGTCCCTTCCAGAGTCTCCGAGAATCCTTCCCTATGCTCAGTCCTCGCTCGTTCCCATCAGGAGAAGGAGGTTTTCTTCTTCTTCTGTTTATCTTTCTGTTCAAGAGCTGACCGTTAGGAGGGGAGGCTGGAGGTCGTCATGCGCGCGCGCGGGAACTAGTCGGAGGCTCACTCGCGATGGAGACAGGAGACCACTTGGAGGCGAGTCATAATAATCTGGAAAGAAAAAAAAACTCATGATAACCTGGAAAGGACAGAGACTCATGATACACTCGCGATCGAGACAGGAGACCACTTGGAAGCGAGTCTCTGGTTTCATGAAAATCTGGAAAGGAAAGAAATAGACTATTGGTAACCTGGAAAGGAAAACACTCATAATAATCTGGAAGGGAGGAGAGTCATGATAACCTGGAAAGGACAGAGACTCATAATAATCTGGAAAGGAAGAGATTCATGATAATCTGGAAAAGTAGACTCAAAATAATCTGGAAAGGGAATGAGACTCATAATAGTCTGGAAAGAAAATTCATAACCTGGAAAAGGAAGAGATTCGTGACAATCTGGAAGGGAAAGAGACTCATAATAATCTGGAAAGGGAAAGAGGCTCATAATAATCTGGAAGGGAAAGACTCATAATCTGGAAAGAAAACTCATAATAACCTGGAAAAGGAATGAGACTCGTGATAATCTGGAAAGGCAAATACTCATAATAATCTGGAAAGGAAGAGATTCATGAGAACCTGGAAAGGACAGAGACTCATGATAACCAGGAAAGGAAAAAACTCATAATGATCTGGAAAGGAAGAGCTTCATGATAACCTGGAAAGAAAGAGACTCTACTAATCTGGAAAGGGAATGAGACTCCTGATAATCTGGAAAGGTAAAGAGACTCATATCTGGAAAGGGAAGGAGACTGATAATGATCTGGAAAGGAAGAGATTTATGACAACCTGGAAAGGGGAAGACATAATAATCTGGAGAGAAAATTTCCAATAACCTGGAAAGGGAATGAGCCTCGTGATAATCTGGAAAGGACAGAGACTCTTACTAATCTGGAAAGAAAATTCATAGTAACCTGGAAAGGGAGTGTGACTCATAATAATCTGGAAAGGAAAAGACTCATAATAATCTGGAAAGGAAGAGATTCATAGTAACCTGGAAAAGTAGAGACTCATAATATGAAAAGGAAAGAGACTCATAATAATCTGGAAAAAAAGAAAAAGAGACGACTCTAAAAAAAACGCATTTAGTTGTTCATCTAAAATAGCTTTGTTATTATTATTATTATTATTATTATTATTATTATTATTATTATTATTATTATTATTATTATTATAAGGGCTTCAGCCTATCAAAAATGCATATTCTAGCATTCATCTTATGACCAAAATAGAATTTTATAAACCTAGAGGTTGGTACTAGTAGGTCGTATCGTCTATTCAAAATAAAACATTGGTATGATATGGTTTAATTATATGGTTTAGTCAACTACTGTATTTATATCTTACGTATTGCCTAACTGTAGGAAACTGCTTATGGCACTACAGCAGCAATGTCATTTTATGAAAATAATCTTTTGAAAAAATGCACGTTAGTGCACAAATAGAGACGAATTATCTATTTCTATGTGGTGAGGGAGGCGTGATGATGATTATCGTACAGAATGCACTGCTGATCTTAATACCTTTTATGATCTGAAAACAAAAAATTGTCAACAAAATCCCCCAAGTGTGCCATGTAGGAGCGCGAATGGCCCGCGGAATAATCAATATCAATTCTGCGAGTCATTTTGATATTTTGTCCTTGTAACAAGCCCCCTCCCACCCCTTTTCTCTTCCCCAACACAGCTCCCCCCTTCCCCACATTTCATTTGGGGGGATTATTAAAGGGATTTCGCCCTCGTGCGTTTTGCGGGGAAAGACTAACCGTCAACATTCGACCCAGTAGTGACTCTTCTTCTCCTTCTTCTTTTTCTTCTTCTGCCTCAAATCAAATTGAGCGCTGGGCAGCCTAGGCTCCAAACAAGCGTCACTCACGGATCAATGCTCTCACTGTTCACAGACTATCTAGAGGTCAGTCATTGAAAGTACTACTACGTACATTCGAATAAGAAACTAAGTGGGTTGCGTTGTTTACGAGATATTACGAACAATTACTAGATATTACGAGCAATGATGATTTTTCTGCCAAGTTCAGTCAGTCGTTTGAGAACAGTATATGGACGTACGTAGACAGTTACACAAACTTTATAAATGGACATAGATTTTATATATATAATATATATATATATATATATTATATATATATAGATATATATTATTATATCATATAGTTATATATACAATATATATATATATATATATATATATATATATATATATATATATATAAAATCTATGTCCATTTATAAAGTTTGTGTAACTGTCTACGTACGTCCATATACTGTTCTCAAACGACTGACTGAACTTGGCAGAAAAATCATCATTGCTCGTAATATCTATAATTGTTCGTAATATCTCGTAAACAACGCAACCCACTTAGTTTTCTTATTCGAATGTACGTAGTAGTACTTCCTTGCCTTGGTCTTCTCTTCGTCAATATCAAGAAACTTAACCCCCTTTAAAAAAAGGAAAAAACGAGATAGCCGAGTACTTTCGGTCCTATTCGGACCCTTTACTGAGGTAAACTGATTTTACAAAGAACACCATAGTTTGCCTCAGTAAAGGTCCGAATAGGACCGAAAGTACTCGGCTATCTCGTTTTTTCATTTTTTGTTTTTTTCCTTCGTGGCAAAAAAACCTTTTTTATTTATACATAGCATCACGTTTTATATACTTCGTGATCAAGTTATTCATATATATATATATATATATATATATATATATATATATATATAGATATATATATATATATATATATATATATATATATTATATATATAGTATATATATATATAAGCATTTGTATGTGATATTCTAGTTAATAATGATAATAATAAAAGTAACAACAATAATAATAATAATAATAATAATAATAACACCTAAGCTTAAAGGGGGTTAAGTTTCTTGATATTGACGAAGAGAAGACCAAGGCAAGGAAGTGTTCAGAGAGAGAGAAAGAGAGAGAGAGAGAGAGAGAGAGAGAGAGAGAGAGAGAGAGAGAGAGAGAGAGAGAGAGAGAGAGAGCTAGCTCGGATCATTCGTTATTTTATTCTACCTTCACTTTCACTCCAAAAATCCCTGATTAATTATACGACCTTCTTACCAACTCGTGTCCTTCGTTCTCTGCATATGTCCAGACCATTCTAAATCACCCAGAACTACCTTTACATCGCCTCTAAATTCATTTCCTGTGAGAAAATACGGCTTTAATGAATGACCTACCTAAAAAGGTATGGATACTTTCTTGAACGCTGAATGGCCCAAAGTGGCCGAGTGCTTCGGTTGGCAGCCTAAATCAACTTCACAATAATTGTTTCTCATTTAGTCATCTCCCTGGTTGATTCTTAGTAAGTCTCTCTCTTTTAAACTGAATTCCTTGCATCACCAGCTCTTCATTCTGGAACCATTTTAAACTTCTATTAGTGCGTTCCATTCAGCTTCATCAGATTTAACCATCTCATGTCTCCTGCATTCAGCGCTCTTCAGAATACTCACTTTCTTATCTGGTTGTTGCTCAAAATTCCCTCAGATTTTTCATTCGTTTCTCAATTTTTTACTTTCTCAGCATTTCACTGATTTCACCCCCCCCCCCCCCCCCACCCCCCCCCCCCCGCCCCCCCACACACGGCGTAACCGTATTGCAGCTGCACTCAGAAGTAAATTAACACACATAACATAACAAATTGTTTTCCTCTCCATCTTGTGTTACCTGGCCATATTCAAAGACATTCTTTAGAAACCAACCATTTCCCAAAACCAAATACTTCAGCTCCTTCAAAATCGCCATTAAATTTCCCATTTTGTATTTTGTCCCTCTGCCATAACTACACTTTTACGTCAAGATCACCAAGCACAACCATCCTTTCCTCTGCCTCTTTTTAAACCCAGCCAGGCACAGATCTATGCATCCAGAAACTTTCTCTTCCTTTTCATCGTTATCCATCGCTGTATCAAAAACATATAAGTTCCCCAACTCCCTTACCTTATCTTACATGCGTTAAACATAGCTGACTCAATCACTATTTCTCCTACCACGTCCAAAACGCCCTCCTTTTCCACTTTGTTTAGAAAGAACCATAACATTCAGGTTATTGTTTTGGTGCACAGCTAACACGCCACAATTCTCCTCTTCTGTATCACTCGAAACCCTTCTAACTCATAGACTATCTTTTCTCATTGCTTGTTCAACTTTTTGCAGAATGAACACTGGATATGGGCTGTGGGTAACGTATCTATTGGTGATGCTGATTCTCAGACCAAACAAAGCCACAAGAATGTTGTTGTTTTGTTGCAAGTGTTTGCAGTTTGCCAAAGAAGAAAAGTTTCATCTGCAGTTAGTGGTCACTTCCTCCTCCAAGGGATCCACAACAACTCTTTTATGCAACGATACTCTGTCAAGGGGCACAGTACATTCAGTGACTTCAGTGATTGGTACATCTGTGAGTGTTTGTAGTTTGCTAAAGAAGATAAGTTTCCTCTGCAGTTAGTGGTCAATTCCTCCTCCAAGGGATCCACAACTCTTTTATGCAACAATACTCTGTCATGGTGCACAGTACATTTATTTATTAAGCGACTGGTATATCTATAGGCATAAGTTTGCGCGTTTAAACTGCTGACCTATGGTTGAAGTTTGTATTCGGAAGACTTTCACAGCACGAGCCGTTCATATACAGCTACAAAGAAGCTCACCAGCAATGCGTCAAACACCTTTACGTACTGCACGACTCTTCTTCTGGATCTTGCACTCACTCTGTCACTTCCTGGATGCTGCTAAGGTCCCTCCTTTCCAACACTTCTTGAGCTACATCTATCCATCCTTGTCTGGGTCTTTATCTTATTCCATCCAGCACCTCTGAATTGCACATACTCTTTCCACCAACCTGTCGCTATCTGTTCTCTCCGCATGACAGAACTATTTCCACATTCCCCACCCTCTCAATTCTTCTTATAATATATCTATCTATCTATCTATCTATCTATCTATCTATCTATCTATCTATCTATCTATCTATCTATCTATCTATATAAAAGCGTGTTCCCTTGGGTCTCACTGAGGTTAGAGACGCCTGAAACACGTATAATACACATCCCTCACCTCGAGAATCGTCATTGACTTGTTCCTTTGAAATAGATTCACTGTCGGAGTTGATAGAAAAAAAAATGGCCATTACTGAGCTACTGTCATATTATTTGTGGCGACGACGTCTAGTATCTTGAGTGCCAGATCAGTCAAACAATCAATCAGTAGATATATTATTAATCGATATGTAATATTCGTCGAGCGATTTTCTTATATTTGTGCAGTTTTTAATATTTGCTGCTTGAATCTTTGGATGCCCACTCCAGTATCAAGCTATGGGTCTAAGGCTGAATACTCGTTAATTTCGACATAAATCCCCTACTACCAAGGAACCTGGAACCCAGCAACCCAGATCCCAGGAAACCAGGTCCTAGCTAGGAACCCGGTACAACGAACCTGTGTCCCAGGAACCCAGGCCTTAGCTAGGAACCCAGTCCAGGGAACCCAGGGCCCAGGAGCCTGGAACAAGGAACTTAGGTCTAACTAGGAATTCAGTTCAAGGAACCCAGGCTTTAACTAGGAACCTGGCCCATGGAACCCAGGCTTCAACTAGGAACCCAAGGCCCAGGAACCGAGCCCAAGGAACCCAGGTCTAGCTAGGAACCGACGCTACTTAACAAAGGAGCCCAGACCTCCTCCGGGGTGAATGAGGGGAATTCTAAACAAAGAACCTTTCTAACAAAAGTAATACCGCGTTTGCGTTCAAGTCACCCTGAGAGAGAGAGAGAGAGAGAGAGAGAGAGAGAGAGAGAGGGGAGGAAACTGCTCCCGAGGAACCACATAAAGACTTTTTACTCTTTCTTCTTCTACTTCGTCTTCCTAAGTCCTCTTCCTCCTCCTCCTCCTCCTTCTTCTTCTTCAGCATCTTTTCTAATTGACCTGGAAACCCCCTCCCCCGAGGCCAACACTGCCACTTTAGGCATCAGCAGCGCCACCTGTTACGGCACCTTACCCCCCAACCCCCACCTCAGGACGGCGGAGCAACCACCACCACCCGGCGGCACTGCTCGGCTGCCCCATAGGAGGACGGTGGTCGGGGTCGGTCTCATCCTACTACTACTACTACTGCACTAGTACCACCTGTTACCTTCAACCACCTGTGAACCACCGCCACCGCCGCCGTCGCTTGGCGCTGGTACCACAAGCCCCTCTCATGTCTTTCCCCCCCTCACAGGATTCCCTCCTCCCCTCAGGATCTCCACCACCACCACCGCTGCTGGTGGTGGCGTTCCTTCCCCTAGCGTCCTATAGTTGACTTCCATCCGCCTGTAGGACATCATCGCAGGAATGTCGTCAATAGCCGTCGCCGCCCCCCAAACCCCCTCAACCCCAACACCGCCCCCCCCCACACACACAAAAAAAAACCATACCTTCCCTTGTTAACTCCCCGCCCCCTTCTGGAATAGGACTCATATATTCCTTCTGCCCCCCGAAGGATTTCTGACTGATTCCAACGGACGATTCCCGTCGTTCCATTGAACGCAACCGTTCAATTGAACGGCCGCGTTCATCATCTCTTCGTAGACGAAGAAGGAACCACAGCGAAATCCATTTCTCTCTATTTTTAACGCAACTGAAAATTATAAGAAAAAAATGGAGGTATACATTCATTTAGAACCGATACTTCGTCATTTCTCTGTGTTCTTACCGACTGCTTTTTAAAAATATAAACAAATCCCCCTTGACGACGACGACGACGACGAAAGAGGCGACTACATAAGAGGGGCGGGAGTTCTCGCAGCAGAGAGGGGGGTCGCCCCGCCGTTTTGTGACACAATTCGGGTGCGACGACGACACACCTGACCGGAGCCAAACGCGAGACTGGCGACACCCAATAATGTGCTCTCTGAGATGTTGGGTCGAGAGGGAGCCAATTGTTGCCAGAGGTCACCATTGGCGTTTTCCCTAAAAGGAGATGCGTGCGCCGAGGTGTCTCCGAACATCCAGGATATATGTATACACACACACACGTATATACACTCACACGCGCGCGCGCACGCACACACACACTCCTTCCTCTCGTATTCCAGGCTTCCCTGGAAGGATGGTATAGGAGAGGAGAGCTGGTGCAAATCCTTCGGGAGGCTTAGATAGTACAAGTGCTTATTCTTCGCTTTTTTATAAACAGATGTTGCAATGTTTATTTATCACTTTGGTCTCCATTTTGCTCTGAATATTTTGCAATGTCGTCCCCGCCCCCCCCCCCCCCCCTATCTCTCTCTCTCTCTCTCTCTCTCTCTCTCTCTCTCTCTCTCTCTCTCTCTCTCTCCCTCTTCCCGTACGTCAGTCATATAGGAATTTGAGAGCTTTGTTGATGTGGAATTTCTTATGTCAACTGAATGAGGTATTCAGGGCGAACCTAAATATATTTCTGGCCTTTTAATGATGATTCATCGTAAAATCAGGGTCATTTTATTCATTGTAAAACATGGAAAATATTTCTGGTTTTGTAATGATGCTTCAATATAAAATTCATGATAAATACCTGGAATTTTTTAATAATTCATTGTAAACGCAGGATCGTTGTATTCAATGTAAAGCTGAAAAATATTTTTGGCCTTTTGATAATTTACTGTAAAATCAGGATCCTTATATTCATTGTAAAACGTGGAACACATTTCTGGCCTTTTATGATGATTCATTGTAAAATCGGGATAATTATATTCATATGATAAAACCTGGAAAATATTTCTGGCATTTTAATGATAATTCATTGTAAAATCAGGATCATTATATTGATTATAAAACCTGGAAAATATTTCTAGCTTTTTAATGATGACTCATTGTAAAATCAGGATCATTATATTCATTACGAAACCTGGCAAAATATTTTGGACTTGTATTAATTCGTTGTAAAATCAGGATCATCATATCCACGATGAAACCTGAAAAATATTTTTGACCTTTTAACAATTAATAGTAAAATGAGGATCATTATTTCCATTATATTGATTGTCAAACTTTTCTTTCTTTACTCTGCCAAGTGTCCTGAATTTTGAAGTGTAGTCTGATTATATATATATATATATATATATATATATGTATGTATGTATAACTGAATCACGAAAATTACGTGATAAATCCATAAATAAAGGTATAAGCCACGAGGGAAAATAAACAACAGTTTCCGCAAGATCTTTCGATATTCAAATGTCCTTTACTTAGCAGATGAACTGACTTCATGAGGAAATGACAATACAAGAAAGGTCGTATAACTGACAGATAGGGATTATAAAGAGATTAGTACCTAGAATCCAACACACCTGGAAGATGAGTAACCTTCCCAAACAAGCATAAACATGGGTACAATTACAAGTTTAAGACAATCTGCTCAGACAAAAGGACAAGACAATTAAAGGATTATTATAGGTGACAGCTATTCAGAACAATAGCTATTTGGTAAACAAAAACATATTCACAATACATATTAAACATACATATACAACGAAGATATCTCTAAGGCAACTAATTTTAATTAAGTCTGTAATTATATCTTTGAGGTCATTCTTAAACATACAAGGGTCTAAATGAAACAGGCCACGACTAATATTGAAATTACAATGAGAAGTAAGTTGTATTAGAGCAGATTCTAAAAGATTTCATGATAAGACATCTTTTGACCTTCCAATTATTGAACTACCAATCCAATTTATTCGGTGGTTGTTTTCACTTGAATGAATATTACATTAGACGTTTGCCCAGTTTTTACAGAATATTGATGCTGGCTTAACCTTACTTCTAAGCCCTTGCTCGACTGTCCGATATATATATATATAGATATATCTATATATATATATTATATATATATATATGTGTATATATATATATACCTAATACAATTAAATTACCCGGTAGGCATAAGAACAATCCTGACTTTCCTTTAAATAAATAAAAAAGAATAAAGAGAGAAACACTACAGTTTCCCTACACAGAAATACGCGCTTCAAAAGAACGTTAAGTGAATTGTATATATATACGTCTTTGTGCCAATCGACCTTCGAGCCATAACTGCCGAAGTATATAACAAAGATTTTGTTTGAATGTGAAAACAAAGGAGATTGCAATTGCACAGAGCGAACCAAAGCACTTGACGACTGTGCAGCAATATGTGTGTGTGATTGCAGATACCTCCTGTCATATCCTCAGTTATAAAGAAGAAGAAATGAAAAGGAGTTGGGGTAAAAGTAAAGTAGGAATATTGGATTGTATCTAATTTAGAAATAGCTGTAATTTTTCGGGGTTAATTTGGTTGCGAAAAAGGGATAATAGACATGAATTAAAATAAAAATTTTGAAGTAACATACAGCATGCAAAGTTGAACTAAATAATGAGTAAAGTAAACAATTAAGGGAATAAAGCTTTGCACCTCATAAACAGTGTAGTGTGCCCGCAACTGTTTGATGAAGTGAGCGCTTAGGGACCAGGAACCAGGAACCTATTTTCATCGTAAGTATAGAATCTACTGGTCAGTTTTCACTAGATACTATTTTCATCGTAGGATTAGATCCTAAACGCATTCGTAAGCATAGCATCTACTGGCCACTTTTTACCAGACACGCATGAAATTGCACTAACCACAATGCCCTAAAATTCTTGAATCTCTCGATTTTTGGATACGCTTTACAAAGCAATTAGATCCAAACGCAAAGAATACGAAGCAATTCTGATGTCCGTAGGAGGTATTCGAACCCGTATCCACAGTATCAGAACGAGGCTACGTTGCCGACATGACCTCCGGCTCCTAGCTGCGACGCTATTCATTCCATTTACTGTACCTCCATTCATATTCTCTTCCATCTTACCTTCCACCCTCTCGTAACAATTGTTTCACGGTGCAACTGCGAAGTTTGCCTCCTCTTTGACACATTTAAGCACTGAATGACCTCCTCGTAGATTCCAGCTCTTGGCTTTTGGCCTAAATCCTATATTCTGTCCTCTGGGAAGCCCAAATGGCGCGCATTATCATTCCAAAGTGGTTGATGTGATTAATAATCTCAGATCTGTCAGCTAATTGATCTGTAATTAACAGATCCTCTGACTGGTTTAACTTTCCATTTGTTCCCACGTCAAGACTCGGTTGGTTATCGTCATAAGTACAAAGAGATTTGCGTCTTTGACGACCAAAAAAACTATGGACTTTTCTCGTAGGTTTCCTCGCGTTATTACAATAAACAAATATCGTTATTTACCAAATAACGTCTGAGTACTGAATTTCTCACTGTTCTTAAAATCTTGAGCTTATCTGCTCTCAGGGCATTCTTAGGTGGATTTAGTGATGCTCACTAAATTCGAAACATTCCAGCGATAAAGATTCATTCCCATTATCACGAAGTTGACGTCAAACCATCAGTATCAGCTAACATCTTCTGCTCTCTCTCTCTCTCTCTCTCTCTCTCTCTCTCTCTCTCTCTCTCTTCTCCATAAATAACAAAAAGCGGCAATTCAGTTCTTTCTCATGAAAGAGAGACATTGAATCTCGTTTGTCAGTCTATCACAAATACTCTTAACTTATATAATTATTCAATAACTATTGCATATCTCAGACCACATATGGTAAATACATATTTACGATAATGTGCACTGTTTAGCGTTGTAATGGACCACATCTTATGAGACATATATATTATAAGATAATATATAATTATAATAATATATAATATCATAATAATATATAAATATATATATATATATATAGATATATATATCATATATATATATACACTGTGTGCCGTAGATTTCCCATTGACTTATAAAACTTTGGGAGAATTAATCGTAATTATTATTTTTTGCTTATGTTGGAAACGTGACTTAATCATATAGGTAGGATTATGAATTGATTACATAGAAGTATATTAAAATGTATATGCAAATTTTTTGCTGTTTCTTTGCAGGTTATACGTACAGAAATGGGAATACGTACAGAGGAATTAGTTCAAACACATATACAATTTGTTTTCCTTCTCAGCGAGTTATTCGTACAGATAATTAATAGTTCCTCATGATTATGCTTTGATACGAAACTTTAAGTTAAAATGTACGCGAGACTTTGGATTATGCGTCGAGGAATATTCTTAAATGTATGTGCAAATTTATGTTGGTTCTTTGCATGTTATACGTTCAGAAAATCAAAAGTTAACCTCGAGATTTATTTCATGCTTTGGCACGAAATTTGATTTAAACTATATACGTGAGACTGTTTAAATATATAAGCACAATTTTGTTACAGAAAATGGGGAATTGGAGGATCTTTTGTACTACTTGTACTTCGAGGATACGCTTTGCAACGGCTCCTCTATTTTTCTTCCCTATGGATTATTGTCTAGTGTCGCTGGTGGGATAATTTTTTTACTTTTTTTTCATAGCTTCCGTATGAGGTTTTTTCTAATATCTATTAATTTTTATATCACAACTTCTCAAACCAACTATATCAGCTAGTAATTCTACCGTCAAAGGGAATCCAGGAAACCTAACCGAGGAATCAAGAAGAAGAAGCCGTCAATCCACCGATGTTGTTTACAAATGATGGAGGCTCCAAAGTTTAAATGCCGAAGGGACCAGAGGCCGCTGAATATCGGCGTGGAAATCGACAATGGCGTGACCACGTCTTCGTGTTACGTGATGTTGGAAAATTTACTGAAGTACGTGTTGTATCAACGCTACCAGATCCCCATGGCTTACGAAATGCTGCTGAAAACTGCGGCCAAATTGGAGGGCGGCTGTGGGGACCAGACCTTGCCTGAAGGTCCCGTTGGGGAAGGCGAAGCCAAAGAGGTATTAGGTACTAGTTTATTTATTTTCATGCTAATAGGTATAAACATCTTGTAGTTATATGTGGTAGTAATTATATGCATGAAATAGGGTAAAACACCGCATGGCATGTAGTAGCTGGCCAACGTCTACCAATGCATGCCACCCTCCGAAAAAGTACATTAATAACGCGTCCTGACACCGGAGATGGGCATCAGTCGCGACTTGTTGTTGGTGAGAAACGGAGCTAAAGACCTCTACTCTCCTTTCGAAGTAGGGTAAAAAACCTCATAGGACAGGGATGGACTATGTACAATCAACGTGTACAACCCCAAAAAAGTACATTATAACGCGTCCTAACATCGGAGATATGCATCAGTCGCGACTTGTTAGTGAGAAACGGAGCTAAAGACCTCTACTCTCCTTTCGAAGTAAATATTTTCTCCAAAGTTAGAAATTAAGGCCAAATTTTAAGATTTAAACAGAGGGAAGTGAAATGGTGGTACAAGGCAGTCCAAATCTCACCAAAACACGTTCAACATTTTTACTTACAACTCGAAATATTTAGAAGATTGACACCATCTCGATGTTTACGGAGTCGCTTGTGTCAATAAACCGGCTTGTTTGTTAGTAAACAACTGTTTTGGTAGAAGATGACGAAGCGTGCACTTGGATAATTTTTTTAAATAAATAGTAAAACATCAATATCTTACATATTTATGATGATTAATTTGAAAATATTAGTTATTGAAAAAGTAACTCGATTCTGACTCAAATTTAAGTAATTATTTTTTGGAATTAGAATGTTCGTTTAAATCCAGTATTATGACGGCACGACATCTTAGCTTTCGCACCTATTGTAAATAATTGCTTTACTCAACTTTCTTGCAGAACAGTTTACCAGTTATTCATGCAGATTATCAGCTATTCATGTAACTGTTATAATCGTAATGCGCATATATATCTTTATTATTTACTTTTGGGATATATGAAGATGTTTTACTGCCGGATTATCGCCATAGTGTGACGCAATCGATTTCGGTCCCTGGGCCTCTGTTTTCGCACCATAAGAAATTATGGGGCTGAATTTGCAATGACCAGAAAGTCATTAAAAGAGGAAAGTTAGCATTGAGGGGCATATGTTTTGATTGAGAAAAATACAAATTTATTCAATAGCTAGCTTGTAAAAAATACTTTGTTAAAAAAAACTTGATTGACAACTAAACAGCATACCTACTATGGGTTTCAGCGACAGTGCAAGCACGTATTTGGGCAATAACTATTTCTGTAACGAACACTCATATCAGAATGAAATTTTGCTATAGTGCATTACACCCAGTGCCGTAATTTATAAGGGTATCGTGAATCACTCATTGTAAAAAATAACGGCACTTGTCCTTGTACCAAGAAACAAAAACTCCATTATCCAGAAATGGATGCGAACACGCGTAAAAAGCTCCACATACCCTCTCCCCCCCCCTCCCACCCCGCCACCCCTTTCCTTCTTCGTTCCTTCGCCTTCCTTTCTCTCTCTCTCTCTCTCCATCTCTCTCTCTCTCTCTCTCTCTCTCTCTCTGTTGCTATTCGGTATGTGTTGACCCTCCAAACTGGGTATAAGACTGTATACACAAAACATTGAAATTGGTGAAATTAGGCTATGTATTGGAAGTATATATACATAAATATTAAAGTAATTTTATCATTATTGCATTACTATGACAACTAGAATTCATATGAATCGGCATATGAGTGAAGCCTCCACTAATGTGGCAACGATGATTTTGCCATTCTTAGCATGCAAACATTAAAGTTTGTTCATGAAACTTACCTTTGTTCCGACACGGCATACAAACCTTCGGTCCTTTTACAATAGGAAGGTACTAGCGGCAGCTGGATAGGTCGTAAGCTTTCGAACAAGGGGTTCGGTAGTTAACTGCTTGTCCGACAGGCGCGCGCGCGCGCGCGCGTGGGAGGTAAACAAATCACTTTTGCTTTCGGCCTCACAGCGAGTGGACGTGTGTCGACGCTCTCTGCCCGCTTCTCGTCGTTTGCTTTCATTGAGTATTTGGTTGTGTTTGTGTATGAATCATAATTGTAAGTACAATCATTTCCTCTTTTTTCATCATTTGTGAATTATTGATCAATCATGGAATCTCCACGCCTCGCTACCCCCCGGAGATTGTGCCCGGGTACCGAAGGGCGTAAATGCGGAAAGTTCCGCTCCTTCCCTGAAATTGATCCACATATTTTGTGCGCTCGGTGTCGGGGGCGCGAGTGCACCCGAGCCGAGCCCTGTGAAGTGTGTTGTAATTGGTCGGAGGCGCAGTGGGGCTTGTACGAAGGTAGGAAGAAGCGAAGGCCTGCAAAGGAGTCGTCGGAAAGCTCTCCCGCGACTCCTTTGGTTACGGACACTTCGTCTTCTTTCCTGCCGACCGCGCTCAGTCTCCCACGTTTGGCGCCTTCCCCTTCGGGGGGGGTTTCTAGGTCCTTCTCCTCACCCGACCTGTTGAGTGTGGAGGAGGGTGCTAGATACCCCGATGTCGAGTTGTACTCTGGGTCCTCTATCCGTTCGTCTTCGCGCGAGCGGGTAGAGGATCCTGCTAATCACCCGACCTTTGCTTCCTCAGGTGCGGTTTGCCGCGAAGGACGACCTCGGACAGGTGTGGGGCATCGTTGGGTCTGCAGGGCGTGCCGAGTGTCCAGGGCTGCTCTACATCTCGCTGGCTCGGTGGGCGGTTCCCCCCCACGCATGCTACGGTAACGACCACCACCACGACCCTTTCAACACCTGGCTATGCTTCACCTCCTCACCTGGTGTACACCCCGCACGCGGTCTCTGTCCACCCAACTACATCGGTTGCAGGGGCCAGTCGCCGTACCACGGGGGAGTGTGATGCCGCCGCCTGGGTTTGCCGTGCTGCCGCGACCGGACTTCGTGTGCCCGAAGAGCTCGCCCCTGGACCTCCCACCTGTACCTAGGATGTCTGTGCCGCTGGTCCGTCCACCTGGACCGCCTGTACAGCCTGCCGTACCTGCCGTACCTTCCCCCAGCCGCTGTTCACGGAGGACGTGACGTTGCCGACCACTGCTGCCGTTCCTGTACCTGCTTCCTGCCGTCTCCACTGCTGTTCCTGTGATGCCTGCACCTGCTGACGTTGTTCCTGTTCGTGACGCCGCCGCTGTCCCTGATGCCGATCTGTTTTGGACAGGTGCGTCCGGGCCCTGTTGCTTCGGCAAGCAGCACCCCGGCTCCGCCCTGGATGACAGATCTGACATCGGTCCTGAGGAGGTTGACGAAGAAGAAGAAGAAGAGGAGGAAGGTGTCGTCGTCGTCTTCATCGTCGTCTTCATCGTCTTCTTCGTCGTCGTCGTCGTCTGCCGCCTCTTCCCCTTCTTCTTCTAAGGCTCCCCCGCCTAAGAAGAAGAAGGTCGCCTCCCCCCCCCTAAGAAGTCTCCTTCGGGAGCTTCTAAGGGCCCGTCTCGCTCCGGTGAGACGGGGGGTTCTTCCGCTGGTCACTGCTCCTTCGGGGGCAGGACCCGTCTCTTCTTCCGCAAGGAAGAAGACTACGGGGACCAGAGGAGTGCCGGCTAACACCGGCACTTCCTCACCTGCTGTTAGTGGTTCGACCACGGCAGCAGGGTCCGTCTCGGCCTCTCGTTCGCGAGAGGTACCGAGTGTACAGTCGCCTACCAGCGACCGTGCAGCTAGGAACCAGACCTCTGAGCCAGCTCAGCGTCAGGTTCACGGCACAGAGCGAAGACTGGTGACAGTCGTTCAACGCGATTCTCACCCAAACCAAGAACCACTCTCGCTCTCTGCGGCGAGCAGCTGCTACCCGGGCGGACGTGACGGTCCGACCGGCCACGGGCTGAGGCTGGAAGAGGTGTTCCCCCCCCGTTCGCCGGCGCCAGCCACGGCTGGTGCCAGCGACGTGACGCGCCGTGAGGCACACACCCGGTCTCAACCGTGACAGTGGAGCTCGCCGGTCGCCTGACCGTCACTCTCACAGAGAGCGATCGGGTACGGCGACCAGCACCAGCTCCTCTGACACACGAGACCGGGGCCGCTGTTCTCGGTCCAGCCGTTCTCCACAGCGAGACGGCTCGACTAGGCCTGCAGCTCGATCGCCACCGCGGGTTGACGATCGCCTGCATCTTCCAAGCCCGCTGGTTCTGCCAGCGAGCGATGGAGGAGCGTTAGGTCTGCCTCTCCCATACCTTCAACCTCCTCGGGGTGTTACACCGGGAGGGGCGAGGTATTAAGGAGTGATCGTGAGGGGTGCGCCCCTCAGGATCCCACACGACGTCCTACGTACTAGGCCACGGTTCTCGGACCGGCCCAGGTCGTATGCACAAGTGGCTGGAGGAGACCGAGAGGGGTCTGTCGCTGTTTCCCCCCCTCTGAGGGGTGGGGGGAGGGTCTCGGGAGATGCTCCTGTTCGAGGGACTGGATGGTCCTACTCCGCAGGACGCAGTAACTCCTGAGATCCAGAGGAACTTTGCCGAGGTAATTGCGCTGATTCGTCAGCACAACGACCTCGCGGAAGGATCGCCGCTCCCACCATCCGAGCCCACGTCCCGGCTCGAGTCGTTCTGGGGCCCGAAGAGGGAACCCAGACCGACGGTGGGTTTGCCGCGTTCCGAGCTTGCCGACTCAGTGCTGGACCAGGTAGAATCTCTTGTCTCCGGGCAAGATGGTTCCTCTCAAGTCTAGCAGGTCGAGCAAGCTGCTTCCACCTTCCTCTGCTGGCGACAGCGGCGTTTTTTACGTGCCATCTGAGGACCCGATGCCGCCCACCAAACAGGTGAACCCGGAGTTAGCCAGGCTGACTCCGGGTGTGTCTCTGCAGCACTCCTGTCCGAGAACCTATGGTTCTCGCAGCAAGAGGCACTCGGCCTGGAATCGACTGCCATGGCAGCTTTCCAGGCCGTCTCCTGGTAGATCTGTGGTCCCTCACAGTATCTAAGGTCGCAGCCAACTCCGGGGGAATTTCTCCCGAAGATGACTCGGCCTTTAGGAGACTTTGCCAGTCTGGGGGAAAGAGCCATCTCCTTCCTTCCCACCAGACGGTGAACCTGTGGGCCAACCTGGTTCTCCGACGTAGGGACGCTGTCCTTACTCGGGTTTCCAGGGCGGCTGGGCGTGAAGCGGCATTGGGACTACGCAACGGACCTTTACGGAGTTCCACGTCTCTCTTCCCAGGAGAGATGGTGGACGCTGCGGTGGGACAGACGGCGCACTGACGACAGTGACCGTCTGGGTCCACCAGGCAGTCTCGAAGGCTTCTGGGCAGCCTCGGACTGCGGCCAAGCCAAAGAGCTCGGCTAGCGCTTCCTCGGTGGCTAAGGCGTTAGTCCGCGTCGAAGCCCCGGGGAAAGACTCTGTCTTCTTCGACTTCTACAAAGGGGAGCCGTAACCAGCCCTCCTTCTCTCCCGAGGAGGCTGGGGAAGAAGTCGAAGAAAGGGGGGAAACGCTAGGGACGGCGTTCCCCCTCACCTGCTGCCGGAAGTGGGGGGGTGCCTGGCCAGCCATTGGGCAACTTGGCAGCGCTACGGCGCCGAGACCTGGATTGTAGATGTCCTTCGGGAGGGATATCTATTACCCTTCGAATCTCGGCCACCCCTCACCTCCAACCCGGTCCAACAGCAGGTCGTACGTTCCAGGTCATCGAAGGACGTAGCATTGAGACAGGAGATCAAGACCATGCTGAGCAAGAGAGCTGTAGAAATCGTCACGGATCAGTCACCGGGCTTTTACAGTCGACTCTTCCTGGTGGAAAAGTCTACGGGAGGCTGGCGCCCGGTGATAGATCTCTCTCCTCTGAACCGGTTTGTTCGCCAGACCCGGTTCACGATGGAGACGGCACGTTCCGTGCTCGACTCATCAGGGAGAACGATTTCATGCTTTCAGTGGACTTGAAGGATGCGTATTTCCAAATACCCATTCATCAGTCCTCCAGAAGTACCTCCGCTTCATCCTCGACGGGACGGTGTACCAGTTCAGGGCACTTTGCTTCGGTCTCTCAACCGCCCCACAGGTGTTCACAAGCGAGTGTTCACTCTGGTGTCTGCTTGGGCCCATTTCGCACGGGATACGTCTGATGAGGTATCTCGACGATTGGTTAGTCCTGGTCGAGCTCCCGCTCGCAGTTGCTACAGGACAGGGATCGACTGCTCGAGTTCTGTCGCGATCTGGGGATCGTTGTGAACCTTCGAAAAGTCCGATCTCGAGCCCAAAGCAGAGGTGAAGTACCTGGGTATGCTGATCGACACGGTAGCAGGGCGAGTCTTCCCCGCAGACTCGCGGATCAGCAGATTCAGGGAGGCAGCCACCCAGTTACCTGTCTCGCAGGAACAGGTAGCTCAGCGATGGCAAGTCGTGATCGGACACCTGTCGTCACTCGAGAAGTTAGTCCCTCACGGGCGTCTTCACCTGCGGTCTCTCCAGTGGAGACTAAAGGAGAGTTGGTCACAGGCGACGGATCCCCCAAGCTTTCCAGTGTCACTGACATCGGAGGTGAGGCAGGACCTAGCCTGGTGGCTGGACGACAGGAACCTCTTAAGAGGAGTGCCCTCTGCGCACTCCCCCCCCCGGACATGCAGCTGTTCTCAGACGCATCGACCGAGGGATGGGGGCGCACACCTGGAGAGTTGCTGACTTCAGAGTGTGGGACAAGAACGACAAGCACCTTCACATCAATGTACTGGAACTCAAGGCAGCGTTCCTCGCTCTCCAAGAGTTCCAGGACCGCTTGATGGGACACTCAGTGGTGTTTGATGTGCGACAACACCACGGTAGTGGCCTACATCAACAAACAGGGGGGCCTAGTGTCTCTCCCGTTGTACCAGTTGACTCGGCAGGTGCACGAGTGGGCCGAGGCACACTCAATAGAGCTGTCGGCACGCTACATTCAGGGAAGAGGAATGTAGTAGCAGACACGCTCAGCCGTCGGGATCAGGTGATAGGGAACCGAGTGGTCTCTACACCAGGACGTGGCGGAAAGGCTCTTCGACCTGTGGGGGCGACCAGTTCGTGGATCTGTTCGCCACCCGTGCACAACAGAAAGCTTCAGGTTTTCTTCTCAGCCGTGCCGGACCCATGGGCAGCTGCAGAGGACGCTCTTCAACACCCGTGGGACAACCTCTTCGTCTATGCCTTTCCCCCGTTCAGCCTGATTTGCAAGGTGATCAGTTGAGCACTGGTCACCCCGCCCGAATCTCAGGATGATCCTGGTGGCTCCCAAATGGCCACAGGTCCATTTGGTATCCGGACCTGCTGGCTCTTCTCGCAGGAGAACCGAGAGAGATTCCCCCTTGGCACAACCTTCTCGCCCAGCCACACGTCGAGCGGTACCACCGAGCAGTCCAGTCCCTACGACTTCACGGCTGGTTGTTATCCACCATCTCTTGCGAACGAGAGGCTTTTCTCGTAGCGCAGCAACAGAGATGGCTGGAAACGTCCGTCAGTCCTCTGCAGCTGTGTACCAGGGGAAGTGGGCCGTCTTCTGTGGTTGGTGTTGTAGACGGGTCTATCTCCTCCTCAGAGCCACTCTTCAGCAGGTAGCGGATTTCCTCGTTTTTCTTCGCCGAGAGAAGCTCCTCTCAGTCCCCCACAGTCAAAGGATACAGAGCCGCCCTGGCTCTCGTCCTGAAACTGAGGGGATTGGACATCTCGAACTCGTTCGAGATCTCCTTGCTTATGAGGAGCTTCGAAAGGTTCTTGCCCACCCAGGGAACTCAGGCCCCCTGCGTGGGATGTGACTCTCGTCCTTAGGAGTTTGACTCGAACGCCGTTCGAGCCACTCCGAGAGTCGTCAGACAGGGATCTGACCCTCAAGACCCTCTTCTTGCTGGCCCTGGCATCGGCGAAGAGAGTAGGGGAACTTCATGGTCTTTCCTATGATGTACGACACTCCAGGGGATGGATCTGTGACGCTCGATTTCGTCCCGAACTTCGTTGCGAAGACTCAGAAACCGTCGGTCCCTGACGACAGGTTCGAGTCCTTCACGATTCCTCCCTAATGGACTTCACCGATAATGATGCGGATGAGATGCTGCTTTGTCCTGTGAGGGCGCTACGGCGCTATCTGAAGAAAACTCGACACCTCAGCCTGAGTGTCGACGCCTCTTCGTTAGCACCGGGGTAACCAAGAAAGAAGTTACCAAGAACACTCTTTCATTCTGGCTGCTGAGGTCATCAGGAGGGCGTATGAGGCTGATGGTAGTGACGACATCCGTAGTCCCGTCCGAGAGCTCACGAAGTCAGAAGTATTGGCCCCGTCGTTGGCGTTTCGTTAGAACTTCTCCGTGGCGCAGGTCCTGAAGGCAGGGGTCTGGTCTAACCAGACTATTACCTTTACGTCCTTCTACCTTCGGGATATTGCCCACAGGTCCTTGGATACCTTTTCCTTGGGACCCGTGGTGGCTGCTCAACAAGTTGTGTAGCTAACCCAGACCCTCGCAGGCTGAAACAGCATCGAGTCCTGGTGTGACTGTGTGGATGGATGTGTGAGTGATTGAGTGACTGGCTCCCTCTTCCCATCTTTTCCTCCTCCTCAACCTGTGGGCAGAGGGCCCACGGTCGTCACTACGCTGGATGAGGACGAGATGCAGGTGAGCTATATGACAAGAGCCAAATCCTATCCCTTTCACTAGGGATAGGAGCAGAATATCCACCACTTCCTCCTACAAGGGGGGGGAAGTGGATGCCTACAAGAGTCAAACCCATGACTTTATATTTGCTCCTGTACAGGAACAAGTTCTTACATTGCTGGTACGAAGAGATTAACGCTTTGCTCTCTTAGTACTCGTCCAGAGGTCTGACCATTGATCCTGCGGTGCACACTCCCATCAATCGGACAGAGCTTGGATCCCTCCCCTCGCTCTTATACGACCAGGGAGACTTCCAAGGTTGGGCGAACACCATCTGTTCACAAAAGACTCAGATTCCTCCCACCAAGAAGTGAGTCTTCCTATTGTAAAAGGACCGAAGGTTTGTATGCCGTGTCGGAACAAATGACAATTTGTCCAAAATTGCATATTGCAATACACCCCCTGAACACCTGAACTAGCCCTGGTCACTTACCAGCCCGAACCATCATTTATTAAAAATTTACCAAATCTTTGGTTAAAATAAACGATCAGTGTTGCCAATCTCCTGGCAAACACCCTCGTTACCCAGGTTACCAGCCCACCGCTAGTAGCCCCTGCCTCCACGGGCCCGGTCACGCCCTGCCCTCTCCAACGTCAATCACTTGTCGTTCCGCGGTGGAAGTACAGATGTATCCACAGCGAACTCCTTTTTTTGTCTTGCCCGTGCCTTCATTTGCACCTTTGATTTGATTGAATTTGGTGACGAATTACGCATCCCTTTGGATTACGGTTGGATTGCTCTTAATACCTTGTCATTAGACATTGATTCTGCAAAGGAAGAAACAACACAGGCTACGACAACGACTACTGCATCCTCGGCCACGACATCACAGAAAACGACGAGCGGAAGTTCAACAACGTATCGTCTTTCCCTTTGCCAACAATGCAAGAAAAGGTGATGAGTACCCTATGACACGATAGTCATTCCTTATGCGTAAATTGTAGGCCTGTTCAATATAATGTAAAGACCAGATGAATTTGGAATGTCAGGAGTGGTCTTTGGACCAGATGTTAGGGTATCTCAAGCATAGGAAAGGTCTCGTATTAAGAAGTAACTGTAGGCAGGAAGAGACTAACGTAGATCAAGATAAAGACTTAGAGACAGTGCTCTTTAAGAGACTTGAGAGTACGCTGACATCGAGTTACCGATTTTATGTCAAGATTATGTGAGGATAGATCGAGCAATAGGGATACTGAAATTACTAATCGTTCTTTTCCAGCTCCCCTGCCTGTTCCAGAATCAGCCCTAACCGGTGCTGGGGGTTATGGGATCCGCAAGCCCACAGGGCAGGATCCGCCGTCCCCCCTGGCGCGGAGCAGGCAGTGTTTGGCAGCAGATTCCCCTTCCTCGATGACATCTCTGTTACCGATTTTATGTCAAGATTATGTGAGGATAGATCGAGCAATAGGGATACTGAAATTACTAATCGTTCTTTTCCAGCTCCCCTGCCTGTTCCAGAATCAGCCCTAACCGGTGCTGGGGGTTATGGGGATCCGCAAGCCCACAGGGCAGGATCCGCCGTCCCCTGGCGCGGAGCAGGCAGTGTTGGCAGCAGATTCCCCTTCCCTCGATGTGTAAGTTCTCAGGATGATAAAAACTTAGGTCAGATATAGACGAGTAGGGATAATAGGCTACATAGTGTTTAGTTTAGGAAGAGAAGTTGCAGGCTTCTTCGGGTCGGGTTTCTATTAAAAAGATAGTAGTTTTTAGAGGCACAGTGTCCTTAGAGCATCTTTAGGCTTTTTCCTGCTTCGAGTTCCTTGCATCAGAAGCTTTTAGGCCAGGGTTGGTCTTTCAGATATGCTCCTTCGTCTTTGTAAGGTTACTTTCCTCTACGTATACGATACGATAATTGTTAATATCAACTATTCTCCGTTCAATGCATATTGACTTACGATATTCAGTATGAAGAGAAATCGAATAAAATTAACTACGGTTAGCCTAGTGTTCACGATGATATATCGTATGCATATTCAGTAGCCTAGCCTAACCCAAAGTATTCGCTGTACAACATATCGGTAGTTATTTTTATATTGGCTAACGCTGTAGGCTTAAGGCATTCTTGACTTCGGATAATTCAATACAGGTGTAATTGAAAACGAACGAGAATCCGATCTGAGGATAATTAATAGGAATGTAATCGAACAGAATGAAGATCGGATTCTGTCCGACTAAAGCATTATAATTGTATTATGTGTATCATCATATTGGCGTAGTATAAACACTAAACTCGGCAGTCATTCACGCTGGAATCAGCGGATGACGAATACGGGTTTGCGTCGCCGTATCCATCTCATTCTCTCCTGATTGACTAAAATGACTAACGTAACAACACTCACTTATGCCAAGTTTGTACAAACGTCTTAAAGGAGACGTGTCTTCAACTATGTTGACATTTAATATAGTCAATGAGGTATCTATCTTGGGGCATATAATCAGATGTCAGATATAAGGAATTTGTATGTATGACGTCTTCATACGTTTAACAGACTATTGCCGTCAGTATTTACATTGAGCTTATGTCAATTACAGTTACAAATTATTACCAGTCGTATTATCAAATTACAATGACAACTGAAATTATTAGGCCTAATAAAGTTAATTTAATTACCTTTAAATATTATTTTATTACTTTTCAATTAAATTACAATTACACTAGCTTGTCGTCAAACAGCACTATTGTAAGGTGTGGTTTAGACAGACAAGGATGCCGGCTAGTCTATTTTTTTTTTTTTCTCCTTGGCTTCAGATTCAACCATATCACTTGGTCTCGGCTAATGTTTTTGTCCTTAGTTAGCATATTAATGAATATCTGATACTTGACTTATGTAACGAAGTCATACTGTTCGTCTTACATGTAATTTAAGACCAAATTTGACTGATACGTCTCATTGGAAGCTAGTTTTTTCATCGGGTTAGATGGCGTTAAATTTAGGTTTGTTCATGCCACTTACCTGACAGATATATATATAGCTGTATTTTCTGACGTCCGACAGAAATTTTCAAAACTCGCGGCACACGCAGTGGGCGGCCAGGTGGTAGTACCCATTCCCGCCGCTGGGAGGCGGATATCAGGAACCATTCCCATTTTCATATTCATATTTTTTCTGTCGCCGGTCGGTAAACATCTGTTTACAGACCTCTGCTCAGGATTTTTTTTGGAATTTGACTCGTTTCTAAGTATCTGATTGATTTTGTTGGTATTGAATTGGATTGTTGGATTGGCATGCGCGATAGTGGACCGTTTTTTGATTTTGGATTGACTTTTCTCTAATAGATATGTCTGGATCAAGTGTGTGAGTTTCAGAGTGTGTGTGACTGCTGATTGTAAGGTGAGGCCTAACCGAAAGCATCGATGAGAACCCCCACACAAGTATGTATGAGTTTGTAGGGGGTGGGGCTTCATTGTTTAATTGATCATCGGTGCAAGGAATGTGAGAGATTGACTGATGATGAATGGAGAGCATATGAGTCCTATCGCCTTAAACTTGGAGCGCGATAGGATCAGGAGGTCTTCCTCAAGAAGTTCTTCCAAAGGTAAGACTAACGTTTCTCCTGCACTAACACCTGTATGTTTACAACCCCTAAACCTGTGTTGCCTTCGGGCTCTGATTCTGTGTCGGGAGGAGCGGATGCTCTCTCTATGATTTTGGAGTCCCTTCGCACTCTGGAGACCAAAGTAAAAGCCTTGGAAACTGGCTCGGTGCAAGTGTGTGATCGTGCCCCCAGTGTTTGTGGAGGGGGTCGTCAGATCGGCCCCATAATGCCTCTAGGCCTAGACCTCTATCAGACTCCCAAGAACCCAGGGAGGAGGTATGTCGAAAGCCGCAAGAGGGTTACTGGGGGCTTCCCACCGATCTGGCGTCCCTTCGGCAGGCCTTGTAGCAAAGACCAGGCTGCCAAAGACCGTGCACGAGCACTGCGTCTTGAAGGACTGCTTTTCGTCCTCCGAAGCGTCCTCCCCGCGCAAGGGGTGGAGCGCTCGGAGAGACTCTCGTCCGTTAAAGAGGACGTTTCTGGCGGAGGACGCTTCACGTCCTCTTTCGCCTGTTTCGTCAGAAGACGCTTACCATGTCTTTCCGCCTCAGAAGAGAGGTAGGATCTCCTCAGATGAGGACGCTAGGTTGCGCGCACAGGCGCGTACACCTGAGAAACAAGGTAGCTGTTCCTTTGAGAAGGAAGGAGCGTCCCCTCGCCCCTCGTCTTCTCACAGGACCAGTCCTGCTTCCTCGACTCATTCTTCTCCAACGAAGAACATTCTTTTGTCCCTTCAGGACCAGCTATCCTCGCTTATGGCTCAGAGGACTCGCCCAGCAGCAGTCGAGCCTAAGCGGAGGAAGGACCTTAGACTGCCTGTCAAGAGGACTAAGCAGTCTCCTTTGCCGTCGCCTCCTGATGTCTCGTTCGCGCCGATCGCTGCTCCTTCAGCGATTCGCAGATCTCGTTCGTCGTATAGAAGGACGTTACGACAGGACGCTTTTGAAGACGTTTTGTGCGAGGACGCTCGGCAGGACGTTCGGCAAGATGCTTGTCAGGACGCTCGCCAGGACTTTCGTCAGGACGCTCGGCAGGACGTTCGTCAGGACGCTTGGCAGGACGCTAGGCAGGACGTTCGTCAGGACGCTCGCCAGGACGCTACACAGGACGCTCGGCAGGAACGGCTCTCCAGGACGCTAGACAGGACGCTTGGCAAGAGCTCGCAAGGAAGTTTCAGGCTTCCTTTCAAGACGCTTTCGGGGATTCAGAACAAGAATTCTTACCCCCAGACACTTTGTTACGCGCTCAGGCAACGTATGCCAGCAAAAAGAAGTAAAGACTTCTCGAGCAGGTGAGACTGCCGCGGAGGCGCGGAAGACGCTCGTCCGCCTCAGACGCTGTGTCATTAGCGAGCAGTAAGCGTCAAAAAGAAGATAGCCGTGAGAAGGCTGCTTCTTGCAAGGATAGGGGTCCTTTGATCTTGCTAAGACCCCCCAATAGGACGCCTTCGCCTGACAGACATTCTCCTCTTCCGCTGAGAGAAGAAGGGAATGGATAGTTCAGCTGAATCGGGTGAAGAGGAGCCTGCTACAGCCCCTTCTACCTCGGATTACAAAGTCCTAGTCAGACTGTTACGTTCTGCTTTTGAGGACAAATTTCAGCCCGCAGCTCCCAAGTCTCCTCCTTCACAGTTTTCTTCATCGAAAACGGGGAAAATCCCGGAGTTCGTAGAGATGAAGACTTCTCTATCGACGAAACGGGCTTTCAAGAAGCTCCAAGACTGGGATGTTAAGAAGGAGAGACCAAGGCAAGACAAACTTTCGCCTTGCCTCCTACTAAACTTAGTGGGAAAGGAGGCATTTGGTATAAGACCAAGGACGAAGTGGGAGTTCGTATCCCTTCGTCGGCGCAAGATTTCTCCAGCCTCGTAGACTTACAGAGGAGGTCACTTTTACCCTCTGCCAAGGTAACTTGGACCGCGTCGGAGACAGACCATCATCTGAAAGGTCTGCTTAGGACGCTGGAAGTCTTCAACTTCCTCGATTGGTGTTTGGGAGTTCTGGATTTTCAAGCAAGAAGCCCAGAATCCCTTAGTCTGGGGGAGCTGTCCAGCGTGTTAGCATGTTATGGACAAAGCCGTCAGGGGATGGTTCGGAGAGCTGGTATCGCACTTTGGGACAGCTTTCTTGAAAAAAAGAGAGCTTTGCTGCTCAACTTCACAGCTCGGTCAGTAACGCCAGCTCAGAAAGCGGACTTGTTGTTCTCGTCTCTTTCGAACCATCTCTTCCCCAGACTTTGGTAAAGGACCTGACGAACAGCCTACAAGAGAAGGCTACTCAGATCTTTTGGCCCATCTACGAGACGGTCGGCCGGACCTTCCACTTCGTCGGCTGCAGTTCGCCCGCCGAAGAAAGTAAAGCCCTTTCGTGGGGCTCCCCCCTCGAGAGCAGCTCCTCGAGGGAGAGGGTTTTCACGAGGAAGAGCTCCTTTTAAACCAAAACCTTCTAAGTGAAAAGCATGTCCTTCAGACACCAGTCGGAGCCAGACTGAAGTATTTTGCGGGAGCGTGGAGAGAGAGAGACACGGACTCTTGGTCCCTCAAGATCGTGGAGCAGGGGTACAAAATCCCCTTTTTAGATCTTCCTCCTCTTTCTACGACTCCCAGAGACCTTTCTCCATCCTACCAAGGAGAAAAGAAGAAAGTCTTGTTCGATCTCCTTCACCAGATGATCGACAAAAGAGCGGTGGAACAAGTCGCGGACCTGGGTCTCCGGGTTTCTACAACAGAATCTTCCTAGTACCAAAGCAGTCGTCAGGTGGTTGGCGTCCAGTTCTAGATGTAAGCAGGCTCAATCTCTTCGTGGAAAAGAACAAATTCACGATGGAGACGCCTCATTCTGTTCTGGGAGCGTTGAGAACCGGGCGACTGGATGGTATCTTTGGACTTGCAGGACGCGTACTTCCACATCCCGATCCACCCTCTGTCAAGAAAATATCTAAGGTTTTGTCTTGAACAACAAAGTTTGGCAGTTCAGAGCGATGTGCTTCGGACTGACCACGGCTCCGATGGTGTTCACAGTGGTGATGAAGAACGTAGCGAGGTGGCTACACTCTTCGGGAATAAGGGTTTCCCTATACCTCTACGACTGGCTGATCAGAGCGTCGTCGAGAGAGAAGTGTCTGAAGGACTTGCAGTTCACTTTAGCCTTAGCGAAGTCCCTGGGACTTCTGGTCAACCTCGAAAAGTCGCATCTGACCCCCCAACACAGTCCATCGTGTATCTGGGGATTCAGATGGATTCAGTGGCTTTTCGAGCGTTTCCGTCCCACAGGAACGTCAGCGGCTAGGCTTAGAAAAAATCTCAGCCTTTCTAAGGAAAGAGACTTGCTCGGCGAGGGAATGGATGAGTCTGCTGGGGACCATTTCCTCGCTGGAAAGGTTTTGTTTCCTTGGGAAGACTGCACATCAGGCCTCTCCAATTCTTCTTGGCAGAAGAGTGGAAGGCAAAAGACGATCTCGATGCAGTATTGAGGATTTCGATTCAGGTCAAGAACCACCTAAGATGGTGGTTGACCCTCAGAAGCTGCAAGAGGGTGTGTCCCTAAGTCTTTTGAGCCCCGACCTAGTTGTTCTCAGACGCTTCCATCACAGGATGGGGAGCAACACTAGGGGGGGGGAAGGAAGTGTCAGGCTCCTGGAGAGGGGAACAGGTTAGCCTGGCATATAAATGTAAAAGAACTGGCAGCAGTGTTTTCTGTCCCTGCAGTTCTTCGAGAAGAGTTTGGAGAAAAACAAGGTTGTTCAGATAAACTCGGACAATACCACAGCACTCGCTTATTTAAAAAACCAGGGAGGTACACACTCCAGAGCGTTGTACTCCCTAGCGAGAGAGATTCTGCTGTGGCAAAAAGGAAAGAGGTAACGATCCTGACGAGGTTCATTGCAGGTGTGCAAAACGTCAGGGCAGACCTCCTCAGTCGTCGGGACCAAGTCCTTCCGACGGAAATGGACCTTGCACAAGGACGTTTGTCGAGACCTGTGGACGCTGTGGGGACGTCCACTGGTCGACTTATTCGCAACGTCAAGGAACAAGAGACTTCCTCTTTACTGCTCCCCAGTCCTGGATCCAGAGGCAATCGCAGTGGACGCGATGCTTTGGAATTGGACGGGCCTGGACCTGTATGCCTTCCCACCATTCAAGATTCTGGGGGAAGTCATGAGGAAGTTTGCGGCCTCGGAAGGGACAAGGCTAACCCTGATCGCTCCGATGTGGCCAGCAAGGGAATGGTTCACAGAGGTCATGTCGTTCCTAGTAGACTTTCCAAGGACCATTGCCCTGGAGGAAAGATCTACTCAAACAGCCTCACTTCGAAAGGTTTCACAAAAACCTCTCCGCTCTGGAGTCTGACTGCGTTCAGACTATCGAAAAGTTGGCCAGAGCGAGAGGCTTTTCGAAGGCAGCTGCAAGAGCAATCGCACATGCGAGACGTGCTTCCACAAGAGCTGTCTACCAGTCGAAGTGGGCTTCCTTCAGGGCATGGTGTAAAAAGGAGGGAGTTTCCTCTTCCTCGACCTCTGTGAACCAGATAGCTGATTTTCTGCTATTTCTCAGAAATGTGCAGAAATTAGCGGTCCCTCCCTACCATCAAGGGATACAAAAGTATGTTGTCAGCGTTTTTAGGCACAGAGGCCTAGACCTGTCTGACAACAAGGATCTTCATGACCTTTTGAAGTCTTTCGAGACCTTGAAGGTTCCTCAACCGAGACCTCCATCATGGAATCTTGACGTAGTTCTGAAATTCCTGATGTCGGACTATTTTTCGAACCGCTGCAAGAAACAGCGTCTCTTCGGAATCTGACAAGGAAGGCTCTTTTCCTAACTTCTCTTGCGACGGCTAAGAGAGTTAGTGAAAATTCAAGCTTTTAACAAGTTAATGGGCTTCAAAGGGGACAATGCTGTCTGCTCGTTGAACCCATCTTTCTTGGCAAAGAATGAAAATCCTTCGAACCCTTGGCCGAAGACTTTTGAGATCAAAGGGATGTCAAGTCTGGTGGGCCAAGAACCAGAGAGAGTCCTTTGCCCAGTAAGGGCTCTCAAGTTCTACGTGCATAGAACTAAAGAGGTTAGAGGTCCCTCAGGTAACCTCTGGTGCTCTGTGAAGAGGCCAGAGTTACCTTTATCAAAGAATGCAGTTGCTTTCTTTTTAAGGGACACATTCGGGAGGCTCATTCATCTTTTCAGAAGACTGATTTGAGCCTCTTCCGAGGTAAAAGCGCACGAAGTACGAGCCGTCGCTACCTCTCTGGCCTTCCAAAAGAACATGTCAATCAAGGACATCCTCGATTGTACCTTTTGGAGGAGCAACTCCGTCTTCGCCTCACATTACCTAAGGGATGTGAGAACGATCTATGACGATTGCAATGCACTGGGGCCATACGTTTCTGCGGACACAGTATTGGGGTCCGGAAAAGTAGCTCTTTCCCTATTCCTTATTAGTTAGGTTAAGTTAGGTTGTGTAGGTTGTTGGTGAGTCTTATGTGAAGATCTCCCATCCGTTAGCTAGTGTTAAGGGGTTTGTGTATAGTTGGTCAGGTGGTGGTCAGTTGCTTCGTTGCCTCATTTGTATGGCCTCGATGATCTTGTCACGCTGAGGTCTCGCACCCGTTGACAGATCATCCAGAGCGCACCAGCACTACAGGTCTCCACCTGGCTGGCAACTCTGTTATTAAGCAAAAGCAGCCTTACGTGACAGTAATCACATAGTCTACTTTGCAAACAGGTAAGGAACCAAGATGTATATCATCTACTTAATTTTAGTTTCCCAAAAAATCCTATTCTGTCTGTTCCCACCATCCGAAGGTGTGATTCAGCTATATATATATCTGTCAGGTAAGTGGCATGAACAAAATGTTATTGTTATTATACAATTAAGTTTGTTCATACTTACCTGGCAGATATATATAATTATAGTGCCCGCCCTCCTCCCCTCAGGAGACAGAGGCATTAATAAAATATGAATAGAAAATGGGAATGGTTCCTGATATCCGCCTCCCAGCGGCGGGAATGGGTACTACCACCTGGCCGCCCACTGCGTGTGCCGCGAGTTTTGAAAATTTCTGTCGGACGTCAGAAAATACAGCTATATATATATCTGCCAGGTAAGTATGAACAAACTTAATTGTATAATAACAATAACATATTCCGTTCGTTTTTCACTCGTTTTCATAGGTATTACGAACCTTACACTTTATATACGTTTTATTCCTTTGAATCCTGTCTGTTGAAAACACCAACAGTAATGAGCTCTTTCGATGCTATTAGTTTCTTTTACCACGGCTGCGTTGGAATTCATACCAATAAGCTCGGGACTTCTGTCCAGGTTGCTGATAAACGTAATTTTGCCTTATTAGCTTCAGCTGCATTTATAACATGAATACAGTAATTACCGTCCCACGCGGATGAATACAATAACGGATGTTGCTATCGGATTCGATTACTGTCACACGCTGATCAATACAATAAAGTGATGTTGTTATAGGAGTCGATCGCATTAGCAACAAGTTCTCGTTCGGTTGTTCATAGCTGTACGGAGTTATACGAGTATTATCGTTAAGATAATACCCTTTTAACTTGCTGCAATTTGCGGAGGTGGAGATATTAGACGATCGTAATTTCTCTCTCTCTCCTCTCTCTCTCTCTCTCTTTTCCCTGATTTTTATATTCTCTCTTTATCCTAGACGATTGGTGTTTCTCTCTCTCTCTCTCTCTCTCTCTCTCTCTCTCAACTTTTTTCTGATTTCATATTCTCTCCATATTCTTCTTCATCCTATTTTCCACGCTCTCCTAACACTGGACTCATTGTGCAACAGAGGTTTTTCTTCCTTTCACACCTTTTTCAAACTTCTCAATTTCCCTTCAGCGCTGACTGACCTCACAGGTCCCAATACTCGGCCTTTGGCCTAAATTCTATTTTTAAACCCAACAATCTTGCTGTCTGAGTTAGTATTAGAGTAGGGAGCGAATATTCGGAATATGTATAAGTATTCATGATATGTATATCACAAGAGGATTTTAAGTATTAGGAAAGATAGGAAAGAACATGGCTGGGTTCTACCTGAGGGTATTCTTCCAAGTGCCAACCAGGTAGAGTACAGACAGGCAGGTACAACACTACAAGAGGAGGGACAATCACTACGGATCGAAACGGGGGGACACCGTTGTCTCCTCCGTACATGAGAGGCCTAAGGCCACATGGGAGGTCTTCAGTTTCCCTCCATACATGAGAGGCCGAGAGCCACATGGGAGGTCTTCAGCCCTTCCCTCATACATGAGAGGCCGAGAGCCAACATGGGAGGTCTTCAGATTCCCTCCATAACATGAGAGGGGCCGAGAGCCACATGGGAGGTCTTCAGTTTTTCTCTACTACTCAGGTGAGGCACATAGCCAGCTGAGAGGAAACAGGTTTGTATCCCTTCCGCACTCAATGAGTTTTGACCTTAGGGTAGAGGTGCAGGGAGTTTTTCCCTCCACATATGGCAGGCCTAGAAGGGCCACACATGCGGAGATTAGCTTGGACGAGTGACAAATGAACTTGAGACTGACTCGCGTACTCAATTATATTGACTGACAACTAGTACAGTGGAGGGCCGGGCAGATTTGATTCCCCACCTCCAAATTAATGTTGTTAATCGGGCTAGTTCAGGTGTTCAGGGGGTGTATTGCAATATGAAGTTTTTATTGTAAAACTAATATTGTAATACCTACCTGAACACCTGAATGATTCCCACCCTCCTCCTACCCCTCTCATACAGAGTTATTGAGTTATGATTGACGTTGAGAGGCAGGTGTGACCGGCCCGTGAGGCAGGGCTACTAGCGGTGGGCTGGTAACTAGGTAACGAGGGTGTTTGCCAGGAGATTGGCAACACTGATCGTTTATTTTAACCAAAGATTTGGTAAATTTTTAATAAATGATGGTTCGGGCTGGTAAGTGACCAGGGCTAGTTCAGGTGTTCAGGTAGGTATTACAATATTAGTTTTACAATAAAAACTTCATTTTTCCTAACTATACAAACCTGAGGTCCTTTTACACATAGTCCCACCTCATGCCACCCCTCACTCTTGGCAGTTTTTTGCGTGCCAAAAGGGGGGGCCAAAACGTGATTTGTTTACCTCCCAGTCGCGCGCGCCGCGCTCCTGTCGGACAAGCAGTTAACTACCGAACCCCTTGTTCGAAAGCTTACGACCTATCCACTGCCGCTAGTACCTTCCTATTGTTAGGAGGACCTCAGGTTTGTATAGTTAGGAAAAATGCAATTTTGGACAAATTGTCATGTCAGATATATATATAGTGTATTCTCTGAAGTCCGACAAAATTTCTAAAATATTACGACACAACGTAGTGGAGTAGGGTGGTGGTTAGTACCATTCCCGCCGCTGGGAGGCGGGTATCAGGAACCATTCCCATTTTTCTATCAGATTTCTTCTGTCGCCGGTGTTGTAAACATCTGTTTACAGCACCTCCGCCTCAGGATTTTGGAAAACTTTCTTTGCTTGAGTATCCTCTTGCTTTGGTTTTTTGTTATTGGATCGATAGCTTGGCATACGTGACTTTGGATTGTTTTTGAATTTGGCTTGGTTTTTTTCCCTTAAATATGTCAGGTTCTAGTTCGGCTAGTGCCAGTGTGTGTATGAAAGATGAATGCAAGGTGAGGCTACCAAAAGCCTTGGTTGATCCTCACACAGTGTGTAAAGTTGTGAGGGGGCAAGTGTGTAGGTATGATTTTTGCTGCACGAGTGTGAAAGTTTTGAGTGATGCACAATGGAAGACGTATGAATCCTATGTTAATAAATTAGAGCGTGATAGGATCATGGAGGTCTTCCTCCAGGAGTAAATCGGGTAGCAGACAGGGTATTAATGTAACCCCTTCTAACCCTTCTTTAGATTTTGTGGACTCCTAACCCTGTAGTGTTGCCTTCGGGCCCTCAAGTGGTGTCTGCGGAGGGTAATGCCCTTTCGCTTATTTTAGAAAAATTCTTTGAAAAACTCTGGAATCTAAGGTTTTTGCCCTTGAAAACAGGCAAAGTGGCTAAGTGTAGTGATGTGCCCTAGTGAAGTGGAGGGGGCGGTCAGATCGGCCCTATAGCGCCTCTAGGCTGGGACCTCTGCCGGACTCCCAGGACTCAGGGAGAGGGCATGTCCGAAGGCCGAAGGAGGGTTACGGGGATCCCCCCACCGATCTGAAACATCCCTTCTTCAGCAGTACCTGTTGACGCTTCCCAGGCTGCTAAGGAGCGTGCTCTAGCACAGTTATCCTCAAAGGATTGTTTTCTCTCGTCTTCCGACGCGTCCTCCCGCGCAAGGGTGGGAATCTCGTTCGGATTTGCGACCTTTGAAGAGGACGTTTCAAGATCAGGACGCTACACGTCATGCTTCATCTGATTGGCATTCTTCTCCGGAAAGCGTGTCCTTTCCGCCCCAGAAGAAGGCTAGGTCGTCTTCTGATGATGACGCCTTAGAGCGCCCCAGTCGCTCTAGAGCCAAGGCTGTTCCTGGGAGAAGGAAGAAGGTGTCCCTTCGCCCCTCACCTTCTCACAGGCATAGCTCTTCTCCTCGTAAAGAACCTTCGCAGACGGAGATAATCCTTGCTATGCAGCGACAACTGGATGCTTTACTTAAGCAGAAGGAAACTGTTTCTGGTCGTAAGAAGGACGACAGACTTCCGATCAAGAGATCAAGACAGTCTTCTCCGCCTGCTCGTCTTTCGTCCCCGTTTCCTGGTATTTCATCTTCTAGGCTTCGTGCTCCCCAGCATTCGTCTAGAGGTGGAGGTAAACGTCAGGAGAGAGAGAGGTTTCTTCATTCTGCCCTCTCTTCTCGACGTGAGGACGCTCGGCGTTCCGACATCGACGTTTCTGATGAAGATGTTTTGGTTTCTGACGGACGGAATTTGGTATGTCCTGCTCTGCTTCGTCATGCTTGTGTTGACGCTCATCGGGACGCTCGTCAAGTGTCAATTCCTGTCTCTTCGCGGGACGATCGTAGAGACGCTTCGAGGGACGCTAGGAGAGACGCTCCGCTCATCGCTGATTTGGACGCTGATTTGGACGCTTCGTTGGACGCTCGGAGGGACGCTAGGTTAGACGCTCCGATGGACGCTAATAGACATCGTCGTAAGAGCTTCTTGGACGTGATTACGGAAGTTTGCTCTCGATCGGACGTTGTTCCCGAGTCTTTAGCTGACGCTACACGTCTTCCTTCTACTTCGCGTTCTACTCAAGTTGTGATTGCTGATCCAGTGTCAGCTAACGATTCTGTTTAGGGTACGTTACCCTTTTCTTCTCGTCATCGGTCTGATAGGAGACTTGGAGTGAAAGGTCTTCTGCCTCTTTCTTCGGAGTTTAACTCGGGTAAGGAAGAAGGGGAATTGAGCTGTTCTTCGGAGGAGGTTGACGAAGAACAACCCTCGACGTCGTCTTCTTCAGACTATCAAGTTTTGGCTCGGCTGCTCCGTGATTCTTTTGGAGATACCTTCCTTCCTTCTGCTCCTCCTTCTCCTCCATCGCAGTTTTCGCCGTCGAAAGCTAAGAAGACACCAGGGTTTGTAAAGATGAAGACGTCTTTGTCTACCAAGAGGGCTTCCGGAAAGTTAACGCCTGGATGGGAGACTAGGAAAAGCTAAAGGAAGCACCACTTTTGCCCACCCTGCCTCCGTCTAGACTTAGCGGTAAAGGCAGGGATGTGGTATGAAAACCGGTGAGGAGTTAGGTTTGAAGGTTCCGACGTCAGCACAGGGAGATTTCGCCAGCGTTGTAGATGCCTCAAGAAGAGCTCTGTTAGCCTCAGCGAAGGTGTCGTGGACTACTTCAGAAATGGATCATCTGTTGAAGGGTCTGTTTAGGTCCTTAGAAGTCTTTAACTTCTTAGACTGTGTCTCGGAGTGTTAGACAACCGGTCTCGTAAGCCAGATTCGATCAGCTTGGGGGAGCTGTCCAGTGTATTGTCCATGCATAGACAAGGCCGTCAGGGATGGCTCAGAGGAGTTAGCATCTCATTTTTCAGCAGGCGTGTTGAAGAAGAGATCGCTGTATTGCAATTTTGCGGCTAAGTCTGTCTCTCCCGCACAGAAGACAGAACTTTTGTATGCGCCGTTCTCGAGTCATCTCTTCCCCCAGGCTTTGGTGAAGGATTTGGCAGTAAGTCTTCAGGAGAAAGCCACTCAAGACCTTTTGACACAGTCGTCGAGACGTCCTGCTGTCCCTTCCACGTCTTCAGGAGTCCAGTCTTTTAAGAAGCAGAAGCCCTTTCGTGGAGGATCTTCAGCTAGAGATCTTTACCCCGAGGAAGGGGTCTTCCTAGAGGTAGAACCCCGGCTAAGTCCAGGGGCAAGAAGTGAGAATGCGTTCCTTCAGTCACCGGTAGGAGCCAGGCTTCAGTTGTTTGGAGGAGCCTGGAGAGAAAGAGAGGCAGACACCTGGTCTCTCAATATCATAGAGAAGGGGTACAAGATTCCGTTTGTAAAAAAAAAAGCCTCCCCCTCTGAACTTCCACTCCCAGGGACTTGTCCCCGTCGTATCCTCAAGAAAAACAAAGGATTCTTTTCGATCTGCTCGAGCAGATGCTCGAGAAACGAGCAGTGGAACAGGTCTTAGACCTGGCTACACCAGGATTTTACAACAGATTGTTTCTTGTTTCCGAAACACTCGGGAGGGTGGCGGCCAGTCTTGGACGTAAGTCGTCTGAACCTCTTTATAGAAAAGCAAAAGTTCAAGATGGAGAGGGGGGACACCTCAGTCAGTTCTGGGGGCCTTAAGACCGGGGGATTGGATGGTATCACCTCGATCTTCAGGACGCATACTTTCACGTCCCGATACACCCCCAGTCTATGAAGTACCTTCGGTTCGTCCTGAAAGGAAAGGTGTTTCAGTTCAGGGCTCTTTGTTTCGGTCTGAGTACGGCCCCATTTGTGTTCACCATCTTAATGAAGAATGTGGCGAGGTAGCTCCATCTTTCCAACATCAGGGATCTCGCTCTACCTGGACGACTGGCTCATACGAGCTTCTCGCAGACCCGGTGCCTGGAGGACCTGAAAACGACTCTGTCTTTAGCTGCGTCCCTGGGACTTCTGGTGAACTTCGAAAAAGTCACATCTGACCCCAACACAGTCCATCCTGTATCTGGGGATTCAGATGGATTCAGTGGCTTTTCGGGCTTTTCCGTCCCAGGAACGTCAGCAACAAGGCATAGAGATAGTGTCAGCCTTTCTAGGGAAGGATTCATGCTCGGTGAGGGAATGGATGAGTCTGCTGGGGACCATTTCCTCGCTGGAGAAGTTTGTTTCCCTGGGGAGGCTACACCTCCGACCTCTTCAGTTCTTCCTGTCGGACAATTGGACAGAGAAGGACAACTTCGATATGATCTTAACCATCTCAGAAGAGGTGAAGAGCCATCTAAGATGGTGGCTCGATCCGTTAAAGCTCTCAGAGGGCATATCCCTCAAGCTTCGGAACCCCGACCTAGTGTTGTTCTCCGACGCGTCATCCACGGGGTTGGGGAGCAACACTAGGGGGGGAAGGAAGTGTCAGGCACCTGGAGAGGGGAACAGGTAGCCTGGCATATCAACTTCAAGGAGTCTGGCAGCGGTTTCAGTTAGCGCTCCAGTTCTTTCAGGACAAAGTCTCCTGTTGAGTAGTTCAAGTCAACTCGGACAATACCACAGCCCTGGCATACTTGAAGAAACACGGAGGAACTCACTCTCGCTCCCTGTTCGCTCTAGCGAAAGAAATTCTGCTTTGGGCGAAGGCGAGAGAGATCACGATCTTGACAAGGTTCATTGCCGGAGTCGAGAACGTCCGTGCGGATCTCCTCAGTCGACAAGGACAGTTGCTGCCGACAGAGTGGACCCTCAATCAGGACGTATGCCAGGAGCTGTGGAGTCTTTGGTGGACGTTTTTGCAACCGCAAGGACGGCGAGACTTCCTCTTTACTGCTCCCCAGTTCTCGATCCGGGGGCAGTAGCAGTGGACGCCCTGTTATGGGATTGGACGGGCCTAGACCTCTACGCATTTCCCCCCTTCAAGATTCTGGGAGAGAAGTGATGAGAAAGTTCACAGCTTCGGAGGGGACGAGGTTGACGTTAATCGCCCCCTTTTGGCCTGCAGCGATCTGGTTTCACAGAGGTGATGTCCTACCTGGTGGATTTTCCGAGATCTCTTCCGTTAAGGAGAGATCTACTCAAACAGCCCCACTTTGAGAAGGTATACCAAAAACCTCCGATCCGCTCTGAGTTCATGAACTGCGTTTCCAGGGACTATCCAGAAGTTGGCCAGAGCGAGAGTTTTTGGAAACCTGTGGCTAAAGCTATCGCCACCGCGAGAAGACCTTCGTCAATCGCGGATTTAACCAGTCGAAGTGGGCAGCTTTTAGGAGCTGGTGTAGGAAGAAAGGAGTTTCCTCTACCACGACCTCTGTGAGCCAGATCGCCGGCTTCCTTCTTTATCTCAGACGAGATTTGAAACTTGCAGTGTCAACCATTAAAGGCTACAGAAGTGTCTTATCTGTAGTTTTTCGACATAGAGGTCTTGACCTTGCTAATAACAAGGACCTACATGATCTACTAAAATCTTTTGAGACCACCAAGGTACCGATAGCTAAGTTGCCTTCGTGGAATCTGGACGTGGTTCTCAAGTTTTTAATGTCAAGCCGCTTTGAACCTCTTTACTCGGCCTCTTTGCGAGATTTGACGAAGAAGACTGTGTTCCTAACTGCTCTGGCTAAGAATGAGAACCCTTCCAATCCTTGGCCTAAGACGTTCAAAATCAAGGGTATGGCAGAAATCATTGGTCAAGAGCCAGAAAGAGTCCTGTGTCCTGTTAGGGCTCTTAAAGAATATCTTCGTAGGACAAAGGAGTGTAGAGGTTCTGCGGAGAACTTATGGTGTTCGGTCAAGAGACCTAATATGCCCATGTCCAAGAATGCACTGGCATTCTTTTTAAGGAACACCATTAAGGAGGCGCACTCTAATTGTCAAGACAGTGACTTTAAGCTTTTAAAAGTTAACGCTCACGAAGTAAGGGCTATTTCGACTTCTATAGCCTTTCAGAAAAATATGGCTCTCAAAGATATTTTAAGTGCCACTTTTTGGAGAAGTAACTCGGTGTTCGCCTCGCACTATTTACGGGAGGTCAGAACGACATATGAGAACTGTTACTCTCTTGGACCATACGTCGCCGCAGACACTATCTTGGGGGCAGGAGGTAGCACTCATCCTTTCCCATAGAAAAGGGTAGGTGAGTTTTTAATGTTTGTAATGTTTATGGTTGTAGGGTCGGCCGCCGAATGCGGTCTTCCCTTCTTTTAGCCTTTGGTATATGGGAGTATTGGTGAGGCTAACTTAGGGGGTGGTTTTGCCATCGTTGTCCTCTTGAGTATGGTCATAGTCTAGTCACATTGTGGTCTCGTCCCCGTTGGCAGATCATCTAGAGCGCACCAACTACACAGGTCTCTACCTTGTTGGTAACTCTAGTGAAGCAGATGCAGGCTTGGGTGACAGTAATCACGAAGTCAGCTATGCTAACAGGTAAGGAACCAAGATGTCAATCATCTACATATATATGTTTCCTAAAATCCTTTTCTGTCTCTCCCACCGCCAAAGGTGGGATTCAGCTATATATATATCTGACAGGTAAGTTTCATGAACAAAATGATATTGTTAAGATACAATAAAGTTTGTTCATACTTACCTGGCAGATATATATATTTTAAGTACCCACCCACCTCCCCTCAGGAGACTGTGGAGATAGAAATCTGATAGAAAATGGGAATGGTTCCTGATACCCGCCTCCCAGCGGCGGGAATGGGTACTAACCACCCTACTCCCACTACGTGTGTCGTAAGTTTTTAGAAATTCTGTCGGACTTCAGAGAATACAGCTATATATATATCTGCCAGGTAAGTATGAACAAACTTTATTGTATCTTAACAATATCATGTTACGTTTATTTCTGGCATACGGTTATTAAAGAAATTCAAAATACTAATATAGACTTAAATCAATGAAAAGTGCTAGCAAAAACAAAAAAGCAAAAAAAAAAATATATAATCCACTTATCCGTAGTCGTTCCTCTATGGTTTTCGGCAGCCAGATGTACGAAAACGTTAGAAACATTGGATTGTATCTACTTTAGAAATATCTGTAATTTTTCGGGGTAATTTGGTTGCAAAAAAAGGGATAATAGACATGAATTAAATTAAAATTTTTAAATAACAAAGTAAAGTTGAACTAAATAACGAGTAAAGTAAATAATTTAGGGAATAAATCTTTGCAGTTTCGTCGTCTGCTGTTCATAACTGTGTTTATGGCGCGCGCGCTTAGAAACCAGAAACAGCAACGGGTTTAAAGTGTAATGTGGAGTGAACTGAGACCAAAATGTGTATAATAACAATCAAATAAGCACTGTGGAGTTTCAGTTGTGATGGCAGTAAGGATAAAAACCACTGATTACAAGGTAAAAATGAATTCAGTTCAAACCATGACCCCGGGAATAACAAGTTTCATACCTTCACTAATATAGGCAACAAAATATTGTTTTATTGTGCTGATTACAACTGCAATCTTGAGTAAGATCAATAAACGTTACATATATAAGCTAACATTGTTCAAATGAGTGCTGGAAAGGCTGGGAAAGATGGTGTCCATCCGTGATCAGACCCGCCCAGCCACACGATAGCCGCCATATTGGATTTCAAAACTGCCTTGAAAACATATTTTACAAAGAGCGTCACATGCCTTACTTTTGTTAGGCCTCGTATGGAGCCTTTTTCGTATATATCAACCCCATTATTGGCTGACGGGAAACTTCTTCAGGTCTTTTTTTGAATGGTATGCTTAGAGTTGTAATTGTATTCTTGTTTCACCAATTAAATATCGAGTGACAATCATTTGTAGAAAAGAGACACCCCACAAAGGCTTACACAGGTCGTATGCTTGCACAGTTCGATGACGTTTGCCCAAGCCATTTCAGGACCATTGTCAAAAGCAGGCAGAAGCAATCTTCCTTAGTTATTTTTTAAAGAGGCCTTTAGTAGGAGTAAGCAAAAAGGAAAAACCAAGTGATACTACGAAAAAACAGAAAAATTGAAAAAAAAGTGGTGAAGAAGTTGAAAAATTTTGTATAAAAAAAACCAAAAAAAAAAAAACGTTAAAAAAGTATAAAAATGTAAAAATAAAAAAAAGAAAAAAAATTTTAATTTTAAGTTTTTTGTAAGATTAAGTGTTACAGTTTTGTTAATGTGTTTCGTAAAGTTTAGTTTATATTTTCCTGACATTTTTTATGTGTTCGTAAAGTTAAATGTACGTATCTGCCGTTTGTCCTCCTCCTCTGTCGCCACTTTCAGAGATAGCCTCACTCGAAAGGTAAGCTTCCACATTTTATGTACAGTACTATTTCTTGTATACCATGTATACTAATACACTTTATTTACAGGTTATTTTGCATTTTGTTATTAATTTAGGTATTGAATGGTCCAAATTGTTGTAGTATTTCATTGTTTATAGGTCAATTATCTTTATATTATGATATTTACTGGGGTGATTTTGGAGGGCTTGGAACGGATTAGTCATTTTACATGTAAAATGTGGTCCAAGATACGAAAAACTCATGATACAAAGGGCGCCTCGGAACGGATTAATTTCGTATCTCTGAACTTTTTGAGCAGCTGGACCCTAACTACAGTCATTTTACTTTTACTGAACCAGTTTTTATTTCTTCAAACTTTATTTCTTTGAATTGGATTTATCTAACAGCTACCATGGTTAGTACTAGAACTACAGATGGTATACAGTGGACCCCCCGTATTCGCGTTCTCCAGATTCGCGGACTCACACATTCGCGGATTTCTCTCGGGAACGTTTCCCTGCATTATTCGCGGAAAATTCGCACATTCGCGGTATTTTTCTATGGTAAATATCCACAAATTCCTGTTTTTTTTGATGAATTTCATCATAAAATGCACTTTTTGTGATAAAACTATTAAAAAAACCATGTATGAAAATTTTTAGTGGGTTTTTCTTGAGTTTTAACTAACAAAATAGGCTGTTTTTAGCATTTTTATAGGGGTTCCAAAATTCGCGGGTTCTAACTATTCACGGGGGGGTCTGGTACGCATCCCCTGCGAATACGGGGGGACCACTGTATATTAGGGAAATGTGGATATGCTAGGAAGTACTGTCAGTATTATAAAGATAGTTTATCAAATTTCATGATACAGAAGAATTGTTTTGTTGTCATTTATTATGAGCACACATTAAATTATAATTGTTCCGACACGGGATACAAACCTTTCGGTACTTTTACAATAGGAAGGTAACTAGCGGCAGCTGGATGGTCATAAGCTTTCGAACAAGGGAGTTCGGTAGTTAACTGCTTGTCCGACAGTGTGTGCGACTGGGAGGCGAAGAACCACTTTTGCTTTCGGCCTGCTGGTGTGTAGACGTGCTCTCATCGTTCTCTGCCTGCTTCATCTTCGTGTGCTTTCAGGATATTTGTGTTTGTGTGTGTGTAAAAGTGAACTGTAAGTACTCTTTTTTTTCATTTTTTCATATACACTTTATTATCATTCAAGTGAATAATGGACCAAGGATCTAATGAATCTCCGTGCCCTCCCATCACCTGGTGACCATGCCCCGGGGTGGAGGGGCGTAAATGTGGGAAATTCAGGAGTTTTCCCGAGATTGATCCCCATGTCCTTTGTGCTTGGTGTCGAGGGCGGGAGTGCTCTCGCACCGAGCCTTGTGTTGTATGCGTTGATTGGTCGGAGGTGCAGTGGGGCTTGTACGAGGGCAGGAAGAAGCGAAGGCCTGCCAAGGAGTCGTCGGAAAGCTCTCCCGCGACTCCCTTGCTAACAGATACTTCGGCTTCTTTCTTGCCCCCCGCTCAGCTCCCGCGTATGGCACCTTCCCCTTCAGGCGGAGTATCCAGGTCCTTCTCTTCGCCCGATCCATCGAGCGTAGAGGAGGGCGCTCGGTACCCCGACGTACAGCTGTATTCGGGGTCTTCCGTTTGTTCGGGGTGCCCCCCCCCCCCGGTCAGGTGTGGGCGTCTTTGGGGGCGTGCCGAGTGTCCAGGGGCTGCTTCATCATCTGGGGTTGTCTGGTGCGGTCACCCATGGAACGGTGACCACGACAACTACCACCTTATCTACAGCCGCTGTGCAGGGGCCGATCGCCGTACCGGGAAGGGGCGTGCCGCCGCCGCCCGGGTTTGCCGTGCTGCCTCGACCGGACTTCCGCTGCCCCAAAAGCTCGCCCCTGGACCTGCTGCCGGTACCCAGGATGTCGCTGGCTGTTGCCCCGCCTCCTGTGTTACCTGTGCTGCCTGCCGTGCCTGCCGTACCTGTGTCCGATGCTGTGCTGGCTGTTCCTGCCATTCCTGCTGTTCCCGCTGTGTCCGTACCTGCTGACGTCATCCCTGCTCACGGTGTTGCTGCCCTAGACGTTGGTCTGTCCGGACAGGTGTGTCCGGGCCCTGTTGCTTTGGCAACAGCAGCCCCGGCTCCGCCCTGGATGGCTGACCTCACGTCTGTCCTGAGGAAGCTGACGAAGAAGAAAGAGGAGGAAGGTGTCGTCGTCGTCTTCATCGTCTTCTTCGTTGTCTGCAGCCGCCTCTTCTCCTTCGACTTCCAAGGCTACCCAGCCGCGGAAGAAGAAGGCTGCCTCCTCCCCTCCTAAGAAGTCTCCTTCGGGAACTTCTCAGGGCCCGTCCCACTCCGGTGGGACGGGGGGTCCTTCCGCTGGTCCTCCTGCTCCTTCGGGAGCGCGGACCGTCTCTCCTTCTGCAAGGAAGAAGAAGACGGGGACCAGAGGGGTACCAGTACTTCCTCGCCTGGTGCTAAGGTTTCTGCCGCTACACCAGGTTCCGTTTCGGCCTCTCGTTCGCAAGAGGTACCGAGTGTACGGTCACCTACCGGTGGCCGTGCAGCCAAGAACCAGACGCCAGAGCTCGCTCGGCGCCAGGTTCACGGCACGGAGCGGAAGGCTGGTGAGAGCCGCTCAGGCAACTCTCACCAGGCCAGCTCTAGCTCTCGTAGTGACCAGCCGGTCACCCGGGTTGACGTGACGATCCCAGACCGGCCACGGGCTGAGGCTGGGAAGAAGTCACCCCGATCGCTGGCGCCAGTGGTTCGACGTGCCGTGAGGTCATGCACCGGTCTCACCGCGACAGTGGTCTCTGCAGGTCACCTGACCGCTGCTCCCACAGGGACCAGATGGGTAGGGCGACCAGCAGCAGTTCCTCTGACGCACGAGATCGGGGTCGCTGTTCTCGGTCCAGCCGTTCTCCCCAGGGGAACAGCGCGTCAGGTCTTCCTCTCCTGTGCCTTCAACTTCCTCGGGTTACACCGGGAAGGGCGAGACACTGAGGAGTGATCGTGAGGGGCGCGCCCCACACGATCCCGTCACAACGCCGTACGTGCCAGGCACGGTCCTTGGATTGACCAGGTCGTACGCGCAAGTGACATGAGGAGACCGAGAGGGGTCTGTCGCCGTTCCCCCTCCTGAAGGGGGAGGATCTCGGGAGTTGCTCTTGTTCGAGGGGCTTGATGGTCCTACTCCACAAGATGCAGTCACTCCGGAGATTCAGAGGAACTTTGCCGAGGTTATTGCGCCGATTCGTCAGCACAACGATCTCGAGGAAGGATCGCCGCTCCTACCAGCCGAGCCCACGTCCTGGCTCGAGTCGTTTCGGGGTCTTAAGAAGGAACCCAGACCGATGGTGGGTCTGCCGTGATCGGAGCTTGCCGACTCTGTGTTGGACCAGGTCGAGTCTCTCGTCTCCGGACAGGACGGCTCGCTGAAGTCTGGCAGGTCGAACAAGCTACTTCCTCCTCCTCTACTGTGACAGCGGCGTTTTTACGTGCCATCTGAGGATCCAATGCCGCCCAAACAGGTGAACCCAGAGTTAGCCAGGCTAACTCCGGGTGTGTCTCTGCAGCAGCTCCTGTCGGAGAACCTCTGATTCTCGCAGCAAGAGGTACTGGGCTTGGAATCCACCTGGTTAGACCTGTGGTCCCTCACAGTGTCTAAAGTCGCAGCAAACTCGGGGGATACTCCTCTTGAGGATGATGCGGCTTTCAGGAGACTTTGTCAGTCTGGGGGAATGGCCATCTCCTTCCTCGCCCATCAGACGGCAAACCTGTGGGCCAACCTGGTACTTCGCCGTAGGGACGCAGTCCTTACCCAAGTATCCAGGGCGGCTGGGCGAGAGGCGGCGCTTGGATTACGGAACGGACCTGTACGGAGTTCCTCTCCTCTCTTCCTAGGAGAGATGGTGGACGCTGCGGTGGAAAGGCGGCACACTAATGACAGTGACCGCCTGGTACACAAGGCAGCCTCGAACTGCGGCCAAGCCTAAGAGTTTGGCTAGCGCTTCCTCGGCTGCTAAGACGGTTGCTCTGTTGAAGCCCCGGGGAAAGACTCTAACTTCTACTTCTGCCAGAGGAGGTCATCATCAGCCCTCCTCCCAGCGCTACGGTGCCGAGAACTGGATAGTAGACATCCTTTGGGAGGGATATCTACTACCCTTCGAATCTCGGCCACCCCTCACCTCCAACCCGGTCCGTCTGCAAACATACGTCCCGGGATCATCAAAGGACGTAGCTCTACGACAGGAGATCAAGACCATGCTGAACAAACGAGCTGTGGAGATCGTCACGGATCAATCACCGGGCTTCTACAGTCGCCTTTTCCTGGTGGAGAAGTCTACGGGGGGCCGGTGATAGATCTCTCTCCTTTGAACTGATTTGTTCGCCAGACTCGGTTCAAGATGGAGACGGCACGTTCCGTGCTAGACTCCATCAGGGAGAACGATTTCATGCTTTCAGTGGATTTGAAGGATGTGTATTTCCAGATACCCATCCATCAATCCTCCAGGAAGTACCTCCGCTTCATCCTCGACGGGATGGTGTACCAATTCAGGGCACTTTGCTTCTGTCTCTCAACCGCCCCACAGGTGTTCACGCGAGTGTTCACTCTGGTGTCTGCTTGGGCCCACTTGTCCGGGATACGTCTTATGAGGCATCTCGACGATTGGTTAGTCCTGGCGAGCTCCCGCTCGTAGTTGCTGCACAACAGAAAACTCCAGGTTTTCTTTTCAGCCGTGCCGGACCCATGGGCAGCTGCAGAGGACGCTCTTCAACACCCGTGGGACAACCTCTTTGTCTAAGCCTTTCCCCCGTTCAGCCTGATTCGCAAGGTGATCAGCCAAGTGCTGACCACCCCGAATCTCAGGATGATCCTGGTGGCTGGGGCCATTTGGTATCCGGACCTGCTGGCTCTGCTTGCAGAAGTGCCGAGAGAGATTCCCCATTGGCACAACCTTCTCGCCCAGCCACACGTAGAATGGTACCACCGAGCAGTCCAGTCTCTACATCTTCACGGCTGGCTGTTATCCACCATCTCTTGCAAACGAGAGGCTTTTCTCGTAGCGCAGCAACAGAGACGGCTGGAAACGTCAGACAGTCCTCTGCAGCTGTGTACCAGGGGAAGTGGGCCGTCTTCTGTGGTTGGTGTCGTAGACAGGGTCTATCTCCTCTCAGAGCCACTCTTCAGCAGGTAGCGGATTTCCTCGTTTTTCTTCGCCGAGAAAAGCTCCTCTCAGTCCCCACAGTCAAAGGTTATAGAGCCGCCCTGGCACTGGTCCTAAAGCTGAGTGGATTGGACATCTCGAACTCGTTCAAGATCTCCTTGCTTATGAGGAGCTTTGAAAGGTCTTGTCCACCCACCCAGGGAACCTCAGGCCCCCTGAGTGGGACGTGACTCTCGTCCTTAGGAGTTTGACTCGAAGACCCTTTGAGCCACTCCGAGAGTCGTCAGACAGGGATCTGACCCTCAAGACCCTCTTCTTGCTGGCCCTGGCATCGGCGAAGAGAGTAGGGGAACTTCATGGTCTGTCCTTCGATGTGAAACATTCCAGGGGATGGGGATCTGTGTCGCTCGATTTCGTCCTGAACTTCGTTGCGAAGACTCAGAAACCGTCGATCTCTGACGACAGGTTCGAGTCTTTCACAATCCCCTCCCTAATGGACTTCACTAACAATGATTCAGATGAGATGCTGCTTTGTCCTGTGAGGGCGCTACGACACTATCTGAAGAGAACTCGACACCTCAGGCCTGAGTGTCGACGCCTCTTTGTTAGCACCGGGGTGACCAAGAAAGAAGTATCCAAGAACACGCTTTCTTTCTGGCTGCGTGAGGTGATCAGGAGGGCGTACGAGGCTGATGGTAGTGACGACATCCGTACGCTCCGTCCGAGAGCCCACGAAGTCAGGAGCATCGGTCCTTCCCTTGCGTTCCGCAAGAACTTCTCCGTGGCGCAGGTCCTGAAGGCCGGTGTCTGGGCCAACCAGACCACCTTCACTTCCTTCTACCTTCGGGATATTGCCCACAGGTCCTTGGTTACTTTTTCTTGGGACCCATGGTGGCTGCTCAACACGTTGTGTAGCTAACCCAGACCCGCACAAGCTGAACAGCATCGAGTCCTGGTGTGACTGTAAGAATGGATGAGTGAATGAGTGTGTGACTGGCTCCTCTTCCCGTCTTTTTCTCCCCTCTATCTGTGGGCAGAGGGACACGGTCATCACCCTGCTGGATAAGGACGAGATGCAGGTGAGCTATTCGACAGAGCCCCATCCTATCCTTTTCATTAGGGATAGGAGTGAATATCCACCACTTCCCCTAACAAGGGGGGGGAAGTGGAAGCCAACAAGAGACAAACCCATAACTTTATGTTGCCTCTTTCAAACAGGAACAAGTTCTTGCTTGCTGGTATTAAGAGATACACTTGCCTCTCTCTTATTACTTTGGTCCAGAGGTCTGACCATTGATCGTGCGGTGCACACCCAGATCAATCGGACAGAGGCTAGGATCCCTCCTTTGCTCTTACGACCAGGGAGGCAATCCAAGGTTGGGCGAACACCAGATTCCTCCCACCAAGAAATGAGTCTTCCTATTGTAAAAGGAACGAAAGGTTTGTATCCCGTGTCGGAACAAATGACAATTTATCCAAAATTGCATTTTTCCTAACTATACAAACCTGAGGTCCTTTTACACATAGTCCTACCTCATGCCACCCCTCACTCTGCGGCTTTTGCTTGGGCCTAAAGCAAAAGTGATTCTTCGCCTCCCAGCCGCGCGGCGCACGCACTGTCGGACAAGCAGTTAACTACCGAACTCCCTTGTTCGAAAGCTTACGACCATCCAGCTGCCGCTAGTTACCTTCCTATTGTAAAAGGGCCTCAGGTTTGTATGGTTAGGAAAAATGTAATTTTGGACAAATTGTCATTTTGACATGTAAAAAGACACAAAGAAATAAGTAGTGGTATGTATACCAAAATGAAAATAATGTTTTTTTTTATTTATTTCAGGGTAATAATTCAAAGGCAGAAGTTTTACAGCAAAAGAAAGAAAGGAAAACGAAACTATGGTTATTGAAAGCTAAGAAATTTATTGAAGACTTCAGACAAGTGACTAAGGTAAATTGCTTTATATGAATGTCAAAAAACATTCTGATTATAAGCCTTGATGGTGGACTGCTGAACCACCTTCAGCATCCATTCATATTATGTTCTTTTTCAGGAGGTAGAGATACTCTCTGGGATTTCATGGACATTTGAATTGGCTATGATATAAGTAATGTTATTGTAATAAGAATCAGTGTTATATTTGTTCCGACACGGCATACAAACCTTCGGTCCTTTTACAATAGGAAGATACTAGCGGCAGCTGGATAGGTCGTAAGCTTTCGAACAAGGGGTTCGGTAGTTAACTGCTTGTCCGACAGGCGCGCGCGCGCGACTGGGAGGTAAACAAATCACTTTTGCTTTCGGCCTCACGGTGGATGGACGTGTGTGTTCGCTCTCTGCCCGCTGCTCGTCGTTTGCTTTCTGTTTTGTTTGTAATTGTGTATGAAAGATTGTAAGTACAGTATTCTCTCTTTTCATATTAATTACGCTGAATTCATTAATGATGGAATCTCCGCGCCTCGCTACCCCAAGGAGACTTTGCCCGGGTACCGAAGGGCGCAAATGTGGGAAATTCAGATCTTTTCCCGAGATAGACCCTCATGTTTTGTGTGCTCGGTGCCGGGGGCGCGAATGCACCCGGGCCGAGCCCTGTGATGTTTGTATGGACTGGTCGGAGGCGCAGTGGACATTGTATGAGGGCAGGAAGAAGCGAAGGCCTGCAAAGGAGTCGTCGGAAAGCTCTCCCGCGACTCCTTTGGTGACGGACACTTCGTCTTCTTTCCTGCCGCCCGCTCAACTTCCACGTCTCGCGCCTTCCCCTTCGGGGGGGGTGTCTAGGTCCTTCTCCTCTCCCGATGTGTCGAGTGTGGAGGAGGGCGCTAGATACCCCGACGTAGAGTTGTACTCTGGGTCCTCTATCCGCTCGTCTTCGCGCTGCGCGGGTAGAGGATCCGCCTAATCACCCGACTTTTGCCTCCTCAGGTGCGGTTGCCGTGAAGGATGACCTTGGACAGGTGTTGGGCGTCGGTTGGATCTGCAGGGCGTGCCGAGTGTCCAGGGGCTGCTCTATCATCTCGCTGGCTCCGTGGCGGTTACGCACGCTACGGTAACAACCACCACCACGACCCTGACAACACCTGGCTACGCGTCACCTCCTCACCTGGTGTACACCCAGCACGCGGTCTCTGTAACACCAACAACATCGGTGCAGGGGCCAGTCGCCGTAACTCGGGGGAGTGTGATGCCGCCACCTGGGTTTGCCGTGCTGCCGCGACCGGACTTCATGTGCCCGAAGAGCTCGCCCCTGGACCTCCCACCGGTACCGATGACGTCTGTGCCGCTGGCTCGACCAGCTGTATCTGCCGTACCTGCCGTGACCACCGCTGCTGTTCCTGTTCCTGTTCCTGCCGTGTCTGCTGCCGTTCCTGTGATGCCCGCACCTGCTGATGTCGTTCCCGTTCCTGGCGCCGCTGCTCCCGATGCTGGTCTGTTCGGACAGGTACGTCCGGGCCCTGTTGCTTCGGCAACAGCAGCCCCGGCTCCGTCCTGGATGACAGACCTGACATCGGTCCTGAGGAGGTTGACGAAGAAGAAGAAGAAGAGGAGGAAGGTGTCGTCGTCGTCTTCATCGTCTTCTTCGTCGTCGTCGTCTGCCGCCTCTTCCCCTTCTTCTTCTAAGGCTCCCCCCCCCCGCCTAAGAAGAAGAAGGTCGCCTCCCCCCCCCTAAGAAGTCTTCTTCGGGAGCTTCTAAGGGCCCGTCTCGCTCTGGTGAGACGGGGGGTGGGGCTTCCGCTGGTCGCCCTGCTCCTTCGGGAGCAGGACCCGTCTCTTCTCCCGCAAGGAAGAAGACTACGGGGACCAGAGGGGTGCCGGCTAACACCGGCACTTCCTCACCTGCTGTCAGTGGTTCGGCACAGCAGCAGGATCCGTCTCGGCCGCTCGTTCGCGAGAGGTACCGAGTGTACGGTCGCCTACCAGCGACCGTGCAGCCAGGAACCAGACCTCTGAGTCCGCTCAGCGTCCGGTTCACGGCACGGAGCGGAAGACTGGTGACAGCCGCTCACGCGACTCTCACCAGACCAGCTCTCGCTCTCGCGGCGAGCAGCTGGCTACCCGGGCGGACGTGACGGTCCATGACCGGCCACGGGCTGAGGCTGGGAAGAGGTCCCCCCGTTCGCCGGCACCAGCCACGGCTGGTACCAGCGAACTGACGCACCGTGAGGACACGCACCGGTCTCACCGTGACAGTGGAGCTCGCCGGTCGCCTGACCGTCGCTCTCACAGAGAGCGATCGGGTACGGCAACCAGCACCAGCTCCTCTGACACACGAGACCGGGGCCGCTGTTCTCGGTCCAGCCGTTCTCCACAGCGAGACGGCTCGACTAGGTCTGCAGCTCGATCGCCACCGCGGGTTGACGATCGCCTGCAGTCCTCCAAGCCCGCTGGTTCTGCCAGCGAGCGAGGAGAGAGCGTCAGGTCTGCCTCTCCCATACCTTCAACCTCCTCGGGTTACACCGGGAGGGGCGAGGTATTGAGGAGTGATCGTGAAGGGTGCGCCCTTCAGGATCCCGCCACGTCGTCGTACGTACCAGGCTCGGTTCTCGGACCAGCCAGGTCTTACGCACAGGTGGCTGGAGGAGACCGAGAGGGGGCTGTCGCTGCTCCTCCCCTTGAGGGAGGAGGGTCTCGGGAGGTGCTCCTGTTTGAGGGACTGGACGGTCCGACTCCACAGGATGCTATCACTCCTGAGATCCAGAGGAACTTTGCCGAGGTTATTGCGCTGATTCGTCAGCACAACGACCTCGGGGAAGGATCGCCGCTCCCACCATCCGAGCCCACGTCCCGGCTCGAGTCGTTCTGGGGCCCGAAGAGGGAACCCAGACCGACGGTGGGTTTGCCGCGGTCAGAGCTGGCTGACTCAGTGCTGGACCAAGTTGAATCGCTTGTCTCTGGACAGGACGGTTCGCTGAAGTCTGGCAGGTCTAGCAAGCTACTTCCACCTCCTCTGCTACGACAGCGGCGGTTTTACGTGCCATCTGAGGATCCAATGCCGCCCAAACAGGTGAACCCGGAGTTAGCGAGGCTGACTCCGGGTGTGTCTCTGCAGCAGCTCCTGTCCGAGAACCTGTGGTTCTCGCAGCAAGAGGCACTAGGCCTGGAATCTACCGCCATGGCAGCTTTCCAGGCCGTCTCCTGGCTAGATCTGTGGTCCCTCACAGTATCTAAGGTCGCAGCCAACTCCGGGGGAATTTCTCCCGAAGATGACTCGGCCTTCAGGAGAATTTGCCAGTCTGGGGGAAGAGCCATCTCTTTCCTTGCCCACCAGACGGTGAACCTGTGGGCCAACCTGGTTCTGCTCCCGACGAGGGACGCTGTCCTTACTCGGGTCTCCAGGGCGGCCGGGCGTGAAGCGGCATTGGGACTTCGAAACGGACCTCTACGGAGTTCCACGTCTCTCTTCCCAGGAGAGATGGTGGACGCTGCGGTGGACAGACGGCGCACTGATGACAGTGACCGTCTAGTTCACCAGGCAGTCTCGAAGGCTTCTGGGCAGCCTCGGACTGCGGCCAAGTCTAAGAGCTCGGCTAGCGCTTCCTCGGCTGCTAAGACGGTTGCTGCGTCGAAGCCCCGAGGAATGACTCTGTCTTCTTCGACTTCTGGCAAGGGGGGCCGTAACCAGCCCTCCTCCCAGCCCTCCTCATCCCGTGGAGGCTCTGGGAAGAAGTCGAAGAAAGGGGGGAAACGCTAGGGACGGCGTTCCCCCTCACCTGCTGCCGGAAGTGGGGGGGTGCCTGGCCAGCCATTGGGCAACTTGGCAGCGCTACGGCGCGAGACCTGGATAGTAGATGTCCTTCGGGAGGGATATCTATTACCCTTCGAATCTCGGCCACCCCTCACCTCCAACCCGGTCCAACAGCAGTCATACGTCCCCGGGTCACCGAAGGACGTAGCACTCAGACAGGAGATCAAGACCATGCTGAGCAAGAGAGCTGTAGAGATCGTTACGGATCAGTCACCGGGCTTTTACAGTCGACTCTTCCTGGTGGAAAAGTCTACGGGAGGCTGGCGCCCGGTGATAGATCTCTCTCCCCTGAACCGGTTTGTTCGCCAGACCCGGTTCACGATGGAGACGGCACGCTCAGTGCTCGACTCCATCAGGGAGAACGATTTCATGCTTTCAGTGGACTTGAAGGATGCGTATTTCCAAATACCCATTCATCAGTCCTCCAGAAAGTACCTCCGCTTCATCCTCGACGGGACGGTGTACCAGTTCAGGGCACTGTGCTTCGGTACTCTCAACCGCCCCACAGGTGGTTCACGGCGAGTGTTCACTCTGGTGTCTGCTTGGGCCCATTCGCACGGGATACGTCTGATGAGGTATCTCGACGATTGGTTAGTCCTGGCGAGCTCCCGCTCGCAGTTGCTACAGGACAGGGATCGGCTGCTCGAGTTCTGTCGCGATCTGGGGATCGTTGTGAACTTCGAGAAGTCCGATCTCGAGCCCAAGCAGAGGATGAAGTACCTGGTATGCGATCGACACGGTAGCAGGGCGAGTCTTCCCCGCAGACTCGCGGATCAGCAGATTCAGGGAGGCAGCCGACCAGTTCCTGTCTCGGCAGGAACAGGTAGCTCAGCGATGGCAAGTCGTGATCGGACACCTGTCGTCACTCGAGAATTAGTCCCCAGTCCCTCACGGGCGTCTTCACCTGCGGTCTCTTCAGTGGAGACTAAAGGAGAGTTGGTCACAGGCGACGGATCCCCCAAGCTTTCCAGTGTCACTGACACAGGAGGTGAGGCAGGACCTAGCCTGGTGGCTCGACGACAGGAACCTCTTAAAGGAGAGTGCCTCTGCGCACTCCCCCCCCGGACATGCAGCTGTTCTCAGACGCATCGACCGAGGGATGGGGCGCACACCTGGAGGAGTTGCTGACTTCAGGAGAGTGTGGGACGAGAACGACAAGCACCTTCACATCAATGTACTGGAACTCAAGGCAGCGTTCCTCGCTCTCCAAGAGTTTCAGGACCGCTTGATGGGACACTCAGTGGTGTTGATGTGCGACAACACCCACGGTGGTGGCTTACGTCAACAAAACAGGGGGGCCTAGTGTCCCTCCCGTTGTACCAGTTGACACGGCAGGTGCACGAGTGGGCTCAGGCACACTCAATAGAGCTGTCGGCACGCTACATTCCAGGGGAAGAGGAATGTAGTAGCAGACACGCTCAGCCGTCGGGATCAGGTGATAGGGACCGAATGGTCTCTACACCAGGACGTGGCGGAAAGGCTCTTCGACCTGTGGGGGCGACCAGTCGTGGATCTGTTCGCCACCCGGCACAACAGGAAGCTCCAGGTGTTCTTCTCGACCGTGCCGGACCCATGGGCAGCTGCAGAGGACGCTCTTCAACATCCGTGGGACAACCTCTTCGCCTATGCCTTTCCCCCGTTCAGCCTGATTCGCAAGGTGATCAGTCGAGCGCTGGTCACCCCGAATCTCAGGATGATCCTGGTGGCTCCCAAATGGCCACAGGCCATTTGGTATCCGGACCTGCTGGCTCTTCTCGCAGGAGAACCGAGAGAGATTCCCCCTTGGCACAACCTTCTCGCCCAGCCACACGTCGAGCGGTATAACCACCGAGCAGTCCAGTCCCTACGTCTTCACGGCTGGCTGTTATCCACCATCTCTTGCGAACGAGAGGCTTTTCTCGTAGCGCAGCAACAGAGATGGCTGGAAACGTCCGTCAGTCCTCTGCAGCTGTGTACCAGGGGAAGTGGGCCGTCTTCTGTGGTTGGTGTCGTAGACGGGGTCTATCTCCTCTCAGAGCCACTCTTCAGCAGGTAGCGGATTTCCTCGTTTTTCTTCGCCGAGAGAAGCTCCTTTCAGTCCCCACAGTGAAAGGATACAGAGCCGCCTTGGCGCTCGTCCTGAAACTGAGGGGGTTGGACATCTCGAACTCGTTCGAGATCTCCTTGCTGATGAGGAGCTTCGAGAGGTCTTGCCCACCCAGGGAACTCAGGCCCCCTGCGTGGGACGTGACTCTCGTCCTTAGGAGTCTGACTCGAACACCGTTCGAGCCACTCCGAAGAGTCGTCAGACAGGGATCTGACCCTCAAGACCCTCTTCTTGCTGGCCCTGGCATCGGCGAAGAGAGTAGGGGAACTTCATGGTCTTTCCTATGATGTACGACACTCCAGGGGATGGGGATCCGTGACGCTCGATTTCGTCCCGAACTTCGTTGCGAAGACTCAGAAACCGTCAGTCCCTGATGACAGGTTCGAGTCATTCACGATTCCCTCCCTATTGGACTTCACCGATAATGATGCGGATGAGATGCTGCTTTGTCCTGTGAGGGCGCTACGGCGCTATCTGAAGAGAACTCGTCACCTCAGGCCTGAGTGTCGACGCCTCTTCGTTAGCACCGGGGTCACCAAGAAAGAAGTATCCAAGAACACTCTTCATTCTGGCTGCGTGAGGTCATCAGGAGGGCGTATGAGGCTGATGGTAGTGACGACATCCGTACGTCCCGTCGAGAGCTCACGAAGTCAGAAGTATTGGCCCCTCGTTGGCGTTTCGCAAGAACTTCTCCGTGGCGCAGGTCCTGAAGGCAGGGGTCTGGTCTAACCAGACTACCTTTACGTCCTTCTACCTTCGGGATATTGCCCACAGGTCCTTGGATACCTTTCCTTGGGACCCGTGGTGCTGCTCAACAAGTTGTGTAGCTAACCCAGACCCTCGCAGGCTGAACAGCATCGAGTCCTGGTGTGACTGTGTGGATGGATGTGTGAGTGAGTGGACGTGACTGGCTCTCTCTTCCCATCTTTTCCTTCCCCTCCCCTCTACCTGTGGGCAGAGGGCCATGGTCGTCACTACGCTGGATGAGGACGAGATGCAGGTGAGCTATATGACAGAGCCCCATCCTATCCCTTTCACTAGGGATAGGAGCAGAATATCCACCACTTCCTTCTGCAAGGGGGGAAGTGGATGCCTACAAGAGTCAAACCCATGACTTTATATTTGCTCCTGTACAGGAACAAGTTCTTGCATTGCTGGTACTAAGAGATGCGCATGCCCCCTCTCTTAGTACTCGGTCCAGAGGTCTGACCATTGATCCTGCGGTGACACCCCGATCAATCGGACAGAGGCTGGATCCCTCCCTCGCTCTTACGACCAGGGAGGCTTCCAAGGTAGGGCGAACACCAGTCTGTTCACAAAAGACTCAGATTCCACCCACCAAGAAGTGAGTCTTCCTATTGTAAAGGACCGAAGGTTTGTATGCCGTGTCGGAACAAATGACAATTTGTCCAAAATTGCATTTTTCCTAACTATACAAACTGAGGTCCTTTTACACATAGCCCCACCTCATGCCACCCCTCACTCTGCAGTTTTTGCTTGGGCCAAAGCAAAAGTGATTTGTTTACCTCCCAGTCGCGCGCGAGCGCGCCTGTCGGACAAGCAGTTCAAACTACCGAACCCCTTGTTCGAAGCTTACGACCTATCCAGCTGCCGCTAGTATCTTCCTATTGTAAAAAGGACCTCAGGTTTGATATAGTTAGGAAAAATGCAATTTTGGACAAATTGTCATTTTATAGGGTTAGCGGGGGATGGGAGGGGGGGCAGGCGGGCCATGCTTTACTTGGCCATCCTGCCCAGGAGCACATTTCAGAAGTCACCCCCTTTGAAACCTAATCAAAATGAGGTTTTATACATTCAACTTCCCTGCCAGATATATACTTAGCTATAGACTCCGTCGTCCCCGACAGAAATTCAAATTTCGCGGCACACGCTACAGGTAGGTCAGGTGATCTACCGCCCTTCCCTGGGTGGCAGGACTAGGAAGCATTCCTGTTTTCTAATCAGATTTCCTCTGACGCCCGGACCATCAACATGTTGTTGATTCCTCTTGACTGGATTTTTTTTTTTCATCGACAATTGATCTTCTTAATCGACTTTTGGTGACGTATATCTGGATTGTTGGATTGGCACACACTTTTGTGGACTGTTTTGTGGACTTGCTTTGGAATTTTCTTAGAATGTCTGACGCCGGAATGGTGATGAGATATTGTGTGAATGTAGGCTGTAAGGTGAGGTTGCCGAAAGCTTCGGTAGATCCTCACACCATATGTAAAGGTTGCAGAGAGTATGAATGTTCTTTTACTAACACTTGTAAGGAATGCGAGAATTTGAGTGAGAAAGAGTGGAAGAATCTAACTACTTATTTGAAGAAGTTAGAAAGAGAGAGAGTGAGGAAAGCTTCCTCTAGAAGTATGAGTGGTTCTAGATCTAATGAGCTAGTTCCTAGTTTGGGAACTTCTTCCCCTCTTGTAAGAATTGCCACTTCTTCCTTTTCAGCCTCTTCACCTATTGCAGATCCTGCAGATTCGACAAAGGAACTTGCGGATCTAAAAGCCGCTTTCAAAATCATGGAAAACAAAATGGCTGCTTTGCAAGGTAAGGCTAGTGATTATACAGTGGACAGTGATATGAGTGTCCCCAGTGTAGTGGAGGGGGCGTCTGGTCGGCTCCACAACGCTCCCAGGTCTAGACCTCTTCCAAGCTCCCAAGCCCAGAGGAGAAAGAATGTCAAAAACCGTAAGGAGGTTGTGGAGATTCCCCACCGATCAGGTGTCCCTTCGGCAGGTTCTGTGACACCCCAGACTGCCAGGGATCGCTATTGTAAAAGCATCCTGCGTGAGTGTTTCTCGTCATCTGGATCTTCGTCTCCTAGACGCGGTTGGAGGGATTCTGATCGCTCGCGACCATTGAAGAGGAGTTGGAAAGCACAGGCTCTTAACTCGAGCCCGGAACGCTTCCCAGAGGAGTTTCCTTCGGATGTTAAGAGGGCAAAGAGAGCCCTATTGTCACCCGTAGTTGGCGTGGAGCCCATAGACACCTCTACTCCTCCTTCGCCTCCTCCCGAAGAGGAGAAAGAGGAGGCTACTAAGAGAATCCTCCTCTCTATGCAAGAACAGATATCTTCGTTAGTGGGAGTGCTCTCAAAGGAACCTCCTCGAAGGAAAGATACTTCCCTTCCCATCAAGAGGTCCTCTCGACGTATGGAGGTCCCTGCCGCCAGGAGCAAAGCTCCTACCAGGAGTGAGGCTCCTAACAAGAGCGAGGAGCCAACCAAACGCAAGGCTCCTGCTAGGAGTGAAGAGTCGTTCAGGCGCGTGGCACCTACCAGGAGTGAAGAGTCAATCAGACGGGAGTCAACTAAACGCGTGACTCCTACCAGGAGTGAGGAGTCAACCAGGCGCGTGACTCCAACCAGGTGTGAGGAGCCTAACAGGCGTGTGGCGCCAGCCAGGAGTGAGGAGTCACCCAGGAGGCAGGAGCCAGGAGTGAGGAGTCACCCAGGAGGCAGGAGTCAGGAGTCGGGAGGCAGGAGTCAGGAGTCAGGAGTCGGAAGTCAACCAAGAGACAAGGTTCGACTAGACTCGTGTCCGGATCGAAGGAGGTCTTGGAAAGACTCATCCTCCAAACGGGAACGTTCTCCCTCTTCCGATCGTGTATTAGAAGAGGTGTCAGAAGACGAGCTCCCTACAAATGAGGGACTGTCTAACTACAAGACGTTAGCCTCCTTATTGCTTCAAGAGTATGGAGACTCTCTTAGCCCGGCCGCTCCTCCTTCGCCTCGTTCGCTCTTCTCGAGTACTACGACCGTAAAGTCCTCTGCTTTCCTTAAAATGAAACCAGCGATTTCTATGAAGGCCCTCCAGTCTTTAGATTCATGGATGGGCACGAAGAAAGAGTTGGGCAAAACAGTGTTCTGCATGCCTCCTTCCAAACTCCTTGGAAGGAGAGGCATTTGGTACGGGACAGGAGAAGCTATGGGTCTTTCTCTCCCTGCATCAGCAGACGCAGACTTCTCGAATCTGGTTGATGCCTCCAGACGACACTCTTTAGGGTCAGCCAGATCAACATGGAGCATTTCTGAGTTGAACCACCTTCTTAAAGGACTATTCATCGTCTTAGAGGTGTTCAATTTCCTAGACTGGTCTCTCGGGGTACTTGCTAAAAAGTCTCAAGACCACAAGAATTTCTCAACACCCAAGAACTTTTCATAGCATCCTGGCATGTATGGACAGGCAGTCCAAGACGGCGCGGGGGAGGTTTCTTCCCTATTTGGAGCAGGTTTGCTAAAGAAGAGATCAGTGTATGGATCCCTCTTGTCTAAGACTGTTTCTCCGAGTTAGAGAACCGCGTTATTGTTCGCCCCTTTGTCCGATCATCTGTTCCCTTCTCAGTTGGTGAAAGATATATCACGCTCACTAACTGAGAAGGCGACACAAGACCTCCTTGTGCAGACAACGAAGAAGAATTGCCCTATAGTGCCAACTATTAAGAAGGACTCTCGTCCTCCTCAGCAGCCCTTTCGTGGAGGTGCAACGGCTCGTCCCCCCTCCAGAAAGAAGAGCTCAGATAAAAGAGGAAGGTCTTCCTTCAGGCCCTTCAAGAAGGGAAAATGACTCTCACATCCTCCGAACACCAGTAGGCGCCAGACTCCTGACTACGCAGGAGCCTGGGCGCTGAGAGGAGCCGACTCTTGGTCGGTTTCGGTTCTAAAGAAGGGATACATCATCCCCTTCAAGATACAGAGACCCTATAATGAAAGATATGCTCCTTCAAATGGTGGATCAAATGTGGGAAAAGGAGGCCATCGAACTGGTGCAGGATCCACTCTCCCCGGGATTTTACAATCGCCTTTTCCTAATGCCAAAGGCTTCGGGGGGGTGGAGACCGGTACTGGACGTAAGCGCGTTGAACCGATTTGTAGAAAAGAAGAAGTTCCGAATGGAAACGTCCTCCTCGGTGATGTCAGCCCTACGTCCAGGAGATTGGATGGTCTTGCTGGACTTACAAGACGCGGTTATTTCCACGTCCCCATTCACACTCTCGCCGAAGAAATATCTTCGGTTCATGATAGGGGGCAAGATTTTTCAATTCAGGGCTCTGTGTTTTGGCCTGTCTACAGCTCCTCAGGTCTTCACCAACCTGATGGCAAATGTAGCGAAATGGCTTCATCTAGAGGGAATCAACATCTCCCTCTACTTAGACGACTGGCTAATCAGGGCCAAGTCAGAGAGCCAGTGTTTGGAGGACCTTATGATAACTCGAAATCTGATAGTCTCTGGGATTACTCGTAAACCTCGAGAAGTCACAATGATCCCCAGCCAGAACCTAGTTTATCTGGGGGGGATTCAGATGGATTCTCGGGGTTTTCGGGTGTTTCCTTCGCAAGAGAGTCACTCGAGGCTTGTCAAAGATCTCGAACTTCTTATAGAAAGAACACAGTTCAGCGAGGGAATGGTTGAGCCTGTTAGGGACTCTGTCCTCACTGGAGAAGTTCTTTTCTCTAGGGAGGCTTCACATTCGCCCTCTACAGTTCTTCCTGAAAAAGGTATGGAATTGGAAGACGGGGTGCACTTTCAGACTCTTTTCCGATCCCCAGGAGGTGAAGAATCACTTGAAGTGGTGGTTCATCCCTCTCAAAAAGAACGAAGGCTTGTCTCTTGCCCTGCGGAACCCAACCAAGTGTTATTTTCCGACGCTTCGGAGTCGGGATGGGGAGCTACGCTAGGAGCAAGGGAAGTGTCGGGCTCCTGGACAAAGGAACAGGTGTCTTGGCATATCAATTGCAAGGAACTAGTAGCCATACACCTGGCCTTAAAGTTCTTCGAGGCGGTAGTCAGAGGCGGGGTGGTTCAGATAAACTCGGACAACACCACGGCTCTGGCTTACATCCGCAAACAAGGAGGGACTCATTCTTTCTCTCTCTACCAGCTAACAAGAGATCTGTTAATCTGGACAGAGAAAAGGGATATAACTCTCCTCACCAGATTTGTACAAGGGAAGCGAAACGTAAGAGCAGACAGACTAAGCAGGAGGAATCAGGTCCTTCCCACAGAGTGGACTCTCCACGCAGAAGTGTGTCAAAGTCTGTGGTCCCTGTGGGGGAGACCTCACATAGACCTATTCGCTACGTTCCTCTCCAAGAGGATAGAGATATTTTGCTCGTTAGTAAAAGATCCAAGAGCCTTTGCAATCGACGCATTTCTCCTAGATTGGTCGGGCCTAGACGCCTACGCCTTTCCCCCATTCAAGATCCTGGGGGAAGTACTCAGGAAATTCGTGGCTCCAAAGGGGACGAAGTTGACCCCCATAGCCCCATTTTGGCCAGCCCAAGAATGGTTCACGGAGGTACTGGAGTGGATAGTGGACTTCCCCAGGTCTCTGCCAAGCAGAACAGATCTACTCAGACAACCCCACTTCGAGAGGTTTCATCACAACCTCCCCGGTCTCGCTCTGACTGCCTTTCGACTATCGAAAGACTCGTCAGAGCGAAGGGCTTTTCTCGCAAGGCTGCAAGCGCTATCGCTAGAGCCCGCAGATCCTCAACTAGGCGAGTATATCAATCGAAGTGGGAAGTCTTCAGGAGATGGTGTAGGACGAAGAAGCTGTCCTCCTCCAATACCTCTGTAACCATCATTGCCGATTTCCTCCTTTTTCTTAGAGAGGAATCGCAACTTTCTGTGTCAACCATCAAGGGATACAAGAGTATGCTGTCAGCGGTATTCCGGAATCGAGGGCTGGAGATAGCAAATAATAAGGATCTCCACGATTTGATTCGGTCTTTCGAGACTTCGAAATCGAAAACTCCGAGAACACCTAGCTGGAATCTGGACGTGGTCCTGAAATTCCTCTCCTCGGACATATTCGAACCTCCACATCTTGCCTCCTTTCGGGACATTACTAGGAAGTGTTTATTCCTATTGTCCCTCGCGACAGCCAAAAGGACGAGCGAATTGCACGCTCTGGACTCTAAAGCTGGTTTTAAAGGAGATTCGGCTATCTGTTTGTTCCAGACATTTCTGGCGAAAAATGAGAACCCTTCAAAGCCTTGGCCCAGGAGCTTTGAAGTAAAAGGCCTATATAACCTGGTAGGTAGAGAGATAGAAAGGTCTCTTTGCCCGGTTAGGGCTCTTAAATTTTTCTTCTTGATAAAAAGAAGCAGATGGGAGGTGTCAACAGGGTCTTTGGTGTGCTGTGAAGAACCCCAAAAGACTTATGTCTAAAAACGCCTTAGCCTTCTTTGTGAGAAGTGTGATTATTGAGGCGCACAAGAATTGCCCGGATGAATCCTTCAGACTTCTAAGAGTTAAAACTCATGAAGTAAGGGCGGTAGCCACGTCGCTAGCGTTTCAGAAGAATATGTCGCTGAAGAATATCCTAGAAGCTACATATTGGAGATGCAATTCAGTTTTTGCATCTCATTACCTGAAGGATGTAAGGGTGACCTATGAGAAATGCTTCTCTCTCGGTCCATTTGTGTCAGCAGATACAGTACTACTGGGACTTGGAGCAAAGACTGATCCTTAAAATTTTTATTTTAGAGGTACATATACCCTCTGGTCAGATATGTTCTTGGTTTCCTGCTAGCAGGAGTGCTTGGTGTCGCACGGGCGACCGCTGCCTATGCTAGTAGGGGACTAGGTGTGTATATGGCTAGTAGGGAGGTACAAATTTTTTGTTTTGTTTTGTTTTGTTCCCTTATAAAGTGTACGTGATTTTCTTTTATGTTTCGAGTTATTGGTTGTTTTTAAGGAGTTTGGGGAGAACTCCTTGCAATCTTTAGAACTATCATGAATGTTAGGATCGGGTGATCGGGATCGGTGTTGTGCTCCTTGAACAAGGTGTATTGTCATGTTAGTGGAATAGCACCCAATGACAAAGGCCTTTAGGCTCTGCCGAGTAAGTGGATAAGACCCCATTGGCAGACCCACAAGAACTCTTAGCCATAGATCAATATCTCGCTGAGGCTCTTGAGGCGAAGCAGACTCCTGGGCAGTAGCCACGAAGTCTTCCGCCTAATTAGGTAGGAACCAAGGTTTTATTATTACCTACAACATATGTTGTTTACCTGTCTATTTCAGTAGTTAGCTGTCTCTTACCCACCACCAATGGGTGCCAATCAGCTAAGGATATATCTGGCAGGGAAGTTGAATGTATAAAAATGATATTGTCATTATACAATAAAGTTTTATACATACTTACCTGACAGATATATACGATTAATGGCCCACCCAGCCTCCCCGCAGGAGACAGGTGGAAGAGAGGAAATGATTAGAAAACGGGAATGGTTCCTAGTCCTGCCACCCAGGGCAGGGCGGTAGATCACCTGACCTACCTGTAGCGTGTGCCGCGAAATTTGAATTTCTGTCGGGACGACGGAGTCTATAGCTAAGTATATATCTGTCAGGTAAGTATGTATAAAACTTTATTGTATCATGGCAATATCATATTTAGTCTTTGGAGCAACCTTTGGCAACAGCTGCATTACTTTCTGGACTCAAATTGCCATCCATTTATTATGGTTTCATCTCACTTAGCAGTATAGCTTCCCAAACTTTACCTTGTACTGTTTTCATTTTTCAGTAAGAATAAATCTTGAGTGAACCATTTGAGTCTAGCTATGACACTTGTTTTATTGAAGCATTGATAAATACCAGTAATAACAGAATTTTGCTGCCCCGCTAAAAGCAATGCTTTTTAATGGACTATTTTAGAAGCTGGTAGGTACAATTCACTTTTTGGTTCTTATGCCATACAACGCTTCAGCAATGTAGGCAAGATTTACTAAGCTAATGATTTGCATTTCACACAGATAATTGTTAAAAATGTTTAACTGTTAGAATTTGAAGAAAAATGCCTTGTTATACTAATGACCAATGACAAAGTTTTTTTTTTTTTTTTTTTTTTTTTTTTTGGTTTTTTTTTTTTTTTTTTTTTTTTTTCCTTCTTTTTGTCATATTACTCGGTTGTTATGGTTACTGCTAATATTATTAAATTTCATAAAGTTGTGTTTTTTAATTATTACAGACACTGCAAGAACAGTTGGAATCTGGAGATATATCAGTCGTTAATTTTGTATTGGGAGTGTCTGTTGCATCAGGACATGAATTATATTCTGTCATTCTTCCCCGTAATATTAGAGTAGCGCAGAGTGACAAGTCTACTGAACGCCACATTGCAATGCAGTTATTTCGGTAAGTTTGAGTTAAATTTTCTTCAATCCATCCTGGCCTTTCTTGATATTTTCAAACTCTATTCTTGATTGGGTAAACTTGATTTGGTCTATCTGCAAATACATTACAAAAGAATGTTTTTCCCAGTTCTTTTGTAAATAGGATTGTTGTTTTTCCAATTTGCAATTAACGCTTAATGGATAGGAGGCTCGTTGGATGATTTGGTTGCATTTTGAATCCAAGTCTTAAAAGTGGGTAACAAAATTATAGTATTTTTCATTCAAGAGGCCAAGTGCTGTATATTGGAGGTTACAAGTTGTCTTTTTAAACAGAAAAATCTCTCTCCAAAACTAAGGTTCAACTTGTACGGTGGAGACAAAATGAGAAACTTTACCACACAGCGCTAAACAAGATTATAAGCACTTTTGACATTGTACACAAATTACCACAAGTCCAACAAGGATGGAATGTCACTGAACACTTAGCATAAATTTTAGTGGCGTTGGTAGACTCATGCTACTATGAGTATCTTTTAATAAATTTCAATATTAATTGATTTGCAATGTTGGGGCATTGCTATGCCTTCCAATCACAGAAGAAGAGGGCTAATATCCAACCTTCATAAGGTAGACCCATTTCATCTATCATGTCTACCAGGTACTAGAAATTAGCTGGTGAACCATGTGAGAGGAGTGAAGCCACCAACTTGTGAGGTTACTGAAGATGACTATCTTAACCATCATTTTGGAAGACAAAAGGAGCCAAAGTGATCCAGATTTTATTCCAAAGAATAATTTGTTAAGCAATCTCACTTATACTGTATTTGGTAGCACAGATGATGACTATTTCCTATAGAAAGTTAAAGAGTATGCTTGTGCAAAATTTACAGATTTGGTCATTTAAAGGTACTATTCTACTTTTTAAGAAATTGTAAAATAGTATATCTCAATACTGGATTACATCTTAGTGAAATAAGTCATTATTTTCTAATGTAATTCTATTCTGTACTTTGTACATTTTTTTTCAGTGCATTTTCCTCTCATGAAAACATCCTAAAGCATATGGATCGGCCATGTGGCGTCAAGAAGATGTGGGTGATGTTTCAGGGAAAAGTCAAAAAAGATTCCTCCATCAGGTGATAATTGGTTTTCCAATACAAGTCCCAGTTCACCAGTAGACGATCATACTAGCAGTATGTTCGTGCCACTCCCCCATTTCCAGCCATGTCATCGTACAAAGGTAGTTCACATCAATATTCATACTCCACCTGTTGAGTTGTCTATGGAACTCACACCAAGCGTAGGTAAAGGGCTTATTAACTATGTAAGCACACCTTTTATGAAGGCTCAGACGAAGCAATCATTACGATTTAACATTCCCACAGTCACTCCTAAATCACGCGCCAACAGTAGTCATTATGCAGTCTTACATTGTACCTGCTATTCTCCAGAAATGAGTGAAGAATTATTCCATAGTGTGTGCAAAATGTGTGGTTTAAAAGGGCAAGGAAAACCAGTCCATAGTAATGATGAGAGTTATGCAAACTCTCTGCCAGTTGCTTCTCACACACCAAATGTAAAAACACCAAATGTAAAAGTGCTCCCTTCAAAGAAATTTCCCGTATCCATGTTAGAAACTCCGACAGTGTCCTCAGTTTTAAGGGTGAATCATTTTAATGTACAGAACTCCCCTAGTAGATTTCTCGTTTCTAAGATTGATCAGTTCAGTCTGTGTGAAAATGATACAGACAATGCTGATGTGGATAATTTGATTAACAACACGGACGGCAAAGTGTGGTACCTTATTGATCGAGCATCACAGGCTTTAAGGATACACTTTGGAACTGTGTAAATATAAGATGTGAACCTTTGTTAGTCTTTTTCTGTTACGTTTTAATTGTGTTTTTATATCGTTCTGTAACATGATGTTTTGATTGTGAATATTGCTAATTCTTTTGGTGTCCCCTCTGCCCACGAGGGTGTACGTATATTTATCAATACATGAATGTTTGCTCTCTTTGTGTTATAGATGCGACCAGGATTTTGTTCCATATTCGTGCTAGAATATCTATAGCAACAATGAATGATAAGATGAAACATTTTTATATGAAATTTTAAATGTTAGTTTACAAAATCCCAAGAAAGTGTTTCCTTGAAGAAGAACAATAGCCTATTAATAATCTAGGCAGAGAAGTAGCTCCCCAGATATTCACAGAAAACCGCCTGGACAATTTAAAAATCATTGTAAGACAATCAATGTCCAGTCTGATAAGCCAAGTCAGAAACAGCAGCAGTTCGCTCAAACAAAGCATCCTAAGCAGTGAGGCAAGAAGATCTAAATTGTGGGAAAGCTAAGAAAATTAGGCATTTGTTCCCTATGACTTAATCTCTGTTTTTGCAAAGTTTTATCTGCAGAATCTGTCATTATTATTATATTGCTGCAATTATTGTTATTACTGGTATTTTCCTTTTTTCATTATTATTGCGAATATTATCAGTATAGAGTTTTACTACATTCAGTTATCGTATATAGCGTTGTGAACCTGACAACTGTAACCACCTAAGGTCCCCATAGTGCGTTACTTTTCTAAGACCGCTGTGGTGTGGCTTTTACAGATATCATGCGTTGCCAATTTTCATGTTATGGTAATCATAGTAGCTTCATGAAGTTTATTGAAATAGTTTTCATTTCTTGAATTGTAGTGCTTTGTTTCCATAGATATTTAGAATAGTATATCTTATTTCATCCGTTCTTTGTTAAAACCTGTTTCATTAATAAAAAATGAAGATATGGCATGTTTTTTGCCAGGTGTTGCCAGATCTGAGTTTAGGGGTCCTATGATTCGTAAGAGGATTTACAAGGTCATGGTCAATGTCATTAAAGGATACCAGTTTCCAGAAAATGTATAGGATTGAGTGGATGTCTTTTCTTATAAAAAAAATGAACCAGACAAAACAAATAGTGAATCCCCAAGGTCTTTAATTGATTAATTTACAAACCCTTAGACATGACAACTCTGCCTTTTCTATCTGGTCCCACCTGAGTGATCTTAGAAAAGTAAACACACCATAGATGGAATTTAATTATATACAATATGTTCACTGATTGTTATAATTTTTAATGTTTTTTTAAACTATTCGCAATGTTATTACTTGTATTACCATTACTATGGTTACCATCTTTTATACTACTTCAGCAACTGTGTGGATATTGCCAATTAATAATTTTTTATCATGTTTCTAGAGTGTAAGTTATTGTCTATGCTTTGTCTATTCCATGTATATGACCTTGAGCTAAAATATTTTTATTATTATTAAAAACTAGTAAAATGGTAATTAAAATGCACTTGGCAACTCACCCCCCCCCCCCACCCACAGGGAAGCCCTGTTCTCATATGCTGTAGTTTATAATTTTTTAATTTGTTTGTGTTTGTATCATAGAGGGTTAATAGTAACTGGAGATGTTATCTGTATACTTGCACTGTGTGTGTATTTTGTTGTTCTGCCACCATTGCTGCAGAGCCTTGCAGCCATCTTGGAAAACCTGATAATCACGGAAATGAAATAGGTGCTTATTAGTGTGTCCTGCAATTATTTTTTTGTTCAGTGGGCACAGGAATTCTTCAGGAAAACCATAATAACATTTTTCCAGGTAAGAAAAGCATACTGAAATAGTCAGATAAATGACAGCAGTAGATACATTTTCTGTTAACATGTTTTTGTTATTTCTGCATATTATTGTGTGACATAAGTGCAATGCTGATTTCAGTTTTGCAACCAGATCATCAACCTTATATATATACTACATAATACTATAAAGTAGCCTGGATTTTGCTCATTATTAAAGATGCTAAGGCTTGTATGTTACTGGTCTCAAACATGTTACTGTGAGAGTATTTCAGGACGACATGCACTAGCTACAACCTATTGTGCTGTACTTCTGTTATTTGTCTCAAAATGTTTACTGCCAAATTTCAGAGGTTTTGATGAGGTAATCCATTCCTCCCCCAACTGGGATGAAACCATAGATATATATTCTCTCCCTCTCTCAGTACGAGTTGAAGTAACTGGTATGTTTTGTTTGTATGGTGTTTTTACATTGCATGGAACCAGTGGTTATTCAGCAACGGGACCAACAGCTTTGCGTGACTTCGGAACCATGTCGAGAGTGCACTTCTGTCAACAGAAATACACATCTCTAACACCTCAATGGAATGCCCGAGAATCGAACTCACGGCCACCGACGTGGCAGGTCAAGACCATATCGATCATGCCACGGAGGTGCTTAGTACATTTGTTTTTACCTACAGCACATAGAATTTTAAATATATATTCAATAGTACAACAGCACATAGAATTTTAAATATATATTCAATAGTACATTTGTTTTTATCTACAGCACATAGATTTTGTATCTATGAAAGCAATATTATATTATATAATATATATAATAATTATTAGGATTGTCATGTATATGAACTATTCTGTTATTTTGGGCCTCTCAGGATAATAAGGTAATTACTTCTTTCTCAATGATCCTATGTAAGCATGTGCATAAATTGTTATAAAAGGGGGGGGAATACGCTGCATACACTGTATATTCATTTTTATTTTCCTTTTTATCTTTTGAAATTGTAGAAGGTTTATTTACTACATGAAAAACTGCACAATTATAGTTTCTGTTCAAATTTTTAAATGGTGCTATTTTTTCCCATAATTCCTTTACTTAGCATGCATTATAAAAGTACAGTATACATGTTTAGTGAATTGTGGAGTAGTATTTTTTTTATTTCTGACCTTGACTTAACCTCAAGTCACTTAAGATTAATTTTTGCATGTTCATGTATGCATAATGGTAATCAGTCATAATTATGAAGTGTATTACAGTAATAGCCAGTTCATTCAACTTTTAAAATTATATTGTTTGTGCCAAATTCAAATGGTGACAGAGAGGACACTAGCTATCATGAAACCTATGATCCATTATAATTTTTAAATGATCAGATTTGTTCATTTAGTGTAAACTGTTATATTATAAATGATTAGTTTATCCAGATAAGACTTACATATCATTAAAATATAGGTTTGTTTCTCCCTTCAGTATTCGTATCACTGCTGTACATTTTAGCCTAATAAACATAATATAAAGATTTGAATTTAAATGTCAGCTTCACTACTTCAATCAAACTGTGATAAATATTCTCATTGCCTTTTATTTAGTTTAGATGGTAATGGTAATTTTGGCTATGAAAGTACACCCATAACATCACCCCTCATTTACTATAGGTTCACTTTTCACTTCTCATCCCTCAGCATAGCTAACGCACTTTACCTCTAACAGACTATTTTTGTTCTTCAAGCTACAAAGACCACATCTCCTCCCTTCTACAAGGATTGTTTACCTGGTCTTCATAATCCAGTGCTTATTAACACTGCCTTGTACATCACACAGTAAACAATAAAATTATGTATCTAATTAGTAGCCCCATTTTCAGAAATGTTTTTTGTTTGGTTTTCACCTTGTAATCTACTCTATAGTCTCATTATACTGCATCAAGATTATGATGATAATGTTCTGAAAGTTTTAAATACCATGTCCCTTTCTATTTCACTGGTACATCACTGGTTAGAACTACCTCCCCCACCCCAACCCCCCTCAACGTTAAGAAATGTCCCCTGACTCACCCCAACCCCTCAACGTAAGAAATGTTCTGGGTGTGCATAGTCCCTACGGGCTACATAGAAGGTTGAGAGAAAAGACAATTTGAAATCTTTCTCATGTATGACTCCTCTCCTTTATCAGTGGATAGCTTTGCTAGTCCTTTAGGGAAACCCTTCCCTTATACTTTGCTATTCTTTTTTAATTTCTTTGTATTTCCAGTAGGTGGTAGATTACCTGTATTCTTGTAATTTTTGTTAATATCTGGGTAGCTCCTGGAAATTGCAGTAGTGCTGATAGTTGCATAAGCTCAACTCATTTAATGCTACCATGCATATCCGTAATTATAGATCTATTATATAATGCAATATCCCTTAGTTCATTCCATTATAAACTTAAAGGGTTGGCAATAAAAACAGATGAACATCAATACTTTACTCCTAAGGAATTCCAAGATTACTTATCAATACATAAGTTAAAATTCTATCACGAAGTGGTTAAACATCAGCATCTGTAGATGCAATATACAAATTTATAAATGTAAAAATGCTGTGTTAATGAATAAACTGTATGCTATCTGCAGAGGTGCTCAAACCCCAATAAGGCATCTCTCAAATATAATTTGCAAAGGAAAGTGAACAAATGTTACTGTAAGCTAATAAATATACTCATTTCTGTTCTAGTATACCTACCAGTTTATGCAAAGCGCCAGAAGGGCTCTGCAAAATCCCTTGAAAACAAAACCAATGCTCGCCCCCCCTCGCTCTTGTCACGATGTCTATGTGCAGCAGAGGTCAGGGTTGTAGTGAAAGAAGACAGCCTACTTCTTTTGAAGTACCTGTATCCTGTTGTCCAGATCGTAATATTGTTCTGTATAACCTCTAAATTGTGACGCGAAACTTTGCCTGCACCGATGACAGGTGATCAGAATTGGATTGCAGCAATGAAGTTAAACGAGTTGAGCACATCAAGTTGTTTTATCGATCCACTGAACTGAATAGCTGGAAAATAAAGAGAAATTAAAGTTTATACTGTACAGTAGAAATGTGGATTAAATAAACCTGAAATTTATTAACAATAGGAATTTCTTACAGTGCATCAAAGTTAATTGGTACAAGACTAGAGAGTATATCATAATTGCATTTTTTTTTTAATTTGACCTACAATGCAGCAACTTTTGAGGATTCATACATACTAACAGGTCCAGAATGGATTAGGTACCATTGGGAAACCAGAATATTGGTAGCAACTGTTTTAATTCAAAGCTAGGTTATGTAAAATGATTCCAAGCCTTTATATTTTTACTTCAAATGAGCCTAAAAGTAGCCAAAAGTAAACCATTATTTAGTGCTATAATAGAAAACCATGAAATAAATAACTTTGGAAACTGAATGAATACATATTTCAGCACTTCTAGAGACTAGTTTTGCTGAAGCCTCAAACAGGCCAAGGAACTTTGGAAACTGAATGAATACATATTTCAGCACTTCTAGAGACTAGTTTTGCTGAAGCCTCAAACAGGCCAAGGAATTCTTCCATGGCATTTATGAATATAAGCTGGACACATAGTATAGTAGGCACAGTTTCTTTTTGTTACTGTCACTTAGCCCAGCAGTGATTTTTGTCACACCACTGTCTATCTCAATGTGTACTATAGAGAGATCATCATAACAAAAACATAATATGCACTACATTAAACTGGTATGAGAGAGATTATTTTATAATGAATTGGTTTGCTGTAGCCAAGATTATTCTGCAAATATGTTTTCTTTCTCTAACGGCAAACTGTATTAGGTGCTTCCTAACCAGACTAAATTATGTGGTAAGTAATGCAGAAGGCTTAGCTTAATTTATATTCATATGTTGCTACTAAGCTTAATTTATATTCATATGTTGCTAAAGTTATATCAGATGCCAAATTACCTGTAACAGCAGTGGCAGTAACATTGTTCTAACTGCTTTGTTAGCTATGAAAAATACAAATTGGTTAAAAATTTTGTTATATTCCACATCCTTTGGAAGCTTGAATTTTAAATCAATGGCCTCTATGGGCTTGTTCCATATGAATAAAATTCATAAATTCATATTCTGAATGACAATAATAGGGATTTCTTCCAGATGAACAGGGTTCATCTGAACAAAAACAAAAAAGTAACAATGTGGCTTGTTTCCCAAAATACTGTACCTATTTTCAGACAACAATACTAACTCATTTATGGTGAACAATGAATGGACCATACCTTGATCGTGTAGTGTCTCTAATGATACAAGACGATCAACCACTTCAGGAACTGCAGAACAGAGGGATTCTGTTTTCTTGACCAATTCATACAGCTCTGTCACCTAAAATGGTGAAAAAGTTAATTTTCACATCATAACACAAATGAGACAAGGCTTATTAATTTAATATCTAATAATAAAATCTAGAGAAATTAATTTTACCTGAAAAAATAAAACCTACTAAATATGTCTGTTACTTTTATAAACCTTGAAAAGACAAATTTTCAACACACTTAACAAATTTGAAAGGAAATCACAATGAAAATTAGAGTACTATTAGTAAGAATTGAGGTACATAACACTAAATATGACAATTTGTGCCAAAATTGCATTTTTCCTAACTATACAAACCTGAGGTCCTTTTACAATAGGAAGATACTAGCGGCAGCTGGATAGGTCGTAAGCTTTCGAACAAGGGGTTCGGTAGTTAACTGCTTGTCCGACAGGCGCGCAGCGCGCGACTGGGAGGTAAACAAATCACTTTTGCTTTGGCCCAGCAAAAACTGCAGAGTGAGGGGTGGCATGAGGTGGGGCTATGGTAAAGGACCTCAGGTTTGTATAGTTAGGAAAAATGCAATTTTTGGACAAATTGTCATTTGTTCCGACACGGCATACAAACCTTCGGTCCTTTTACAATAGGAAGGACTCACTTCTTGGTGGGTGGAATCTGAGTCTTTTGTGAACAGACTGGTGTTCGCCAACCTTGGAAGCCTCCTGGTCGTAAGAGCGAGGGAGGGATCCAAGCCTCTGTCCGATTGATCGGGGTGTGCACCGCAGGATCAATGGTCAGACCTCTGGACCGAGTACTAAGAGAGGGGCATGCGCATCTCTTCGTACCAGCAATGCAAGAACTTGTTTCCTGTACAGGAGCAAATATAAAGTCATGGGTTTGACTCTTGTCGGGCATCCACTTCCCCCCTTGTAGAAGGAAGTGGTGGATATTCTGCTCCTATCCCTAGTGAAAGGGATAGGATGGGGCTCTGTCATATAGCTCACCTGCATCTCGTCCTCATCCAGCGTAGTGACGACCATGGCCCTCTGCCCACAGGTAGAGGGGAAGGAAAAGATGGGAAGAGAGAGCAGTCACTCACTCACTCACACATCCATCCACACAGTACCACCAGGACTCGATGCTGTTCAGCCTGCGAGGTCTGGGTTAGCTACACAACTTGTTGAGCAGCCACCACGGGTCCCAAGGAAAAGGTATCCAAGGACCTGTGGGCAATATCCCGAAGGTAGAAGGACGTAAAGGTAGTTCTGGTAGACCAGACCCCTGCCTCAGGACCTGCGCCACGGAGAAGTTACTTGCGAAACGCCAACGAGGGGCCAATACTTCTGACTTCGTGAGCTCTCGGACGGGACGTACGGATGTCGTCACTACCATCAGCCTCATACGCCCTCCTGATGACCTCACGCAGCCAGAATGAAAGAGTGTTCTTGGATACTTCTTTCTTGGTGACCCCGGTGCTAACGAAGAGGCGTCGACACTCAGGCCTGAGGTGTCGAGTTCTCTTCAGATAGCGCCGTAGCGCCCTCACAGGACAAAGCAGCATCTCATCCGCATCATATCGGTGAAGTCCAATAGGGAGGGAATCGTGAATGACTCGAACCTGTCATCAGGGACTGACGGTTTCTGAGTCTTCGCAACGAAGTTCGGGACGAAAATCGAGCGTCACGGATCCACCCATCCCCTGGAGTGTCGTACATCATAGGAAAGACCATGAAGTTCCCCTACTCTCTTCGCCGATGCCAGGGCCAGCAAGAAGAGGGTCTTGAGGGTCAGATCCCTGTCCTGACGACTCTCGGAGTGGCTCGAACGGTGTCGAGTCAGACTCCTAAGGACGAGAGTCACGTCCCACGCAGGGGGCCTGAGTTCCCTGGGTGGGCAAGACCTCTCGAAGCTCCTCATCAGCAAGGAGATCTCGAACGAGTTCGAGATGTCCAACCCCCTCAGTTCAGGACGAGCGCCAAGGCGGCTCTGTATCCTTTAACTGTGGGGACTGAGAGGAGCTTCTCTCGGCGAAGAAACACGAGGAAATCCGCTACCTGCTGAAGAGTGGCTCTGAGAGGAGATAGACCCCGTCTACGACACCAACCACAGAAGACGGCCCACTTCCCCCTGGTACACAGCTGCAGAGGACTGACGGACGTTTCCAGCCATCTCTGTTGCTGCGCTACGAGAAAAGCCTCTCGTTCGCAAGAGAGGATGGTGGTAACAGCCAGCCGTGAAGACGTAGGGACTGGACTGCTCGGTGGTACCGCTCGACGTGTGGGGCTGGGCGAGAAGGTTGTGCCAAGGGGGAATCTCTCTCGGTTCTCCTGCGAGAAGAGCCAGCAGTCCGGATACCAAATGGCCTGTGGCCATTTGGGAGCCACCAGGATCATCCTGAGATTCGGGTGTGACCAGCGCTCGACTGATCACCTTGCGAATCAGGCTGAACGGGGGAAAGGCCTAGGCGAAGAGGAGGTTGTCCCACGGGGGTGTTGAAGAGCGTCCTCTGCAGCTGCCCATGGGTCCGGCACGGCCTAGAAGAACACCTGTAGCTTCCTGTTGTGCGGGTGGCGAACAGATCCACGACTGGTCGCCCCACAGGTCGAAGAGCCTTTTTCCGCCACGTCCTGGTGTAGAGACCATTCGGTCCCTATCACCTGATCCCGACGGCTGAGCGTGTCTGCTACTACATTCCTCTTCCCTGGAATGTAGCGTGCCGACAGCTCTATTGAGTGTGCCTGAGCCCAACTCGTGCACCTGCCGAGTCAACTGGGTACAACGGGAGAGACACTAGGCCCCCCTGTTTGTTGACGTAAGCCACCACCGTGGTGTTGTCGCACATCAACACCACTGAGTGTCCCATCAAGCGGTCCTGAAACTCTTGGAGAGCGAGGAACGCTGCCTTGAGTTCCAGTACATTGATGTGAAGGTGCTTGTCGTTCTCGTCCCACACTCCTGAAGTCAGCAACTCCTCCAGGTGTGCCCCCATCCCTCGGTCGATGCGTCTGAGAACAGCTGCATGTCCGGGGGGGGAGTGCGCAGAGGCACTCCTCTTAAGAGGTTCCTGTCGTCGAGCCACCAGGCTAGGTCCTGCCTCACCTCCTGTGTCAGTGACACTGGAAAGCTTGGGGGATCCGTCGCCTGTGACCAACTCTCCTTTAGTCTCCACTGAAGAGACCGCAGGTGAAGACGCCCGTGAGGGACTAACTTCTCGAGTGACGACAGGTGTCCGATCACGACTTTGCCATCGCTGAGCTACCTGTTCCTGCCGAGACAGGAACTGGTTGGCTGCCTCCCTGAATCTGCTGATCCGCGAGTCTGCGGGGAAGACTCGCCCTGCTACCGTGTCGATCAGCATACCCAGGTACTTCATCCTCTGCTTGGGCTCGAGATCGGACTTCTCGAAGTTCACAACGATCCCCAGATCGCGACAGAACTCGAGCAGTCGATCCCTGTCCTGTAGCAACTGCGAGCGGGAGCTCGCCAGGATAAACTAATCCAATCTTTTGTCGAGATACCTCATCAGACGTTATCCCAGTGCGAATGGGCCCAAGCAGACACCAGAGTGAACATCTGCGGTGAACACCTTGTGGGGCCGGGTTGAGAAGACCCGAAGCACAGTGCCCTGAACTGGTACACCGTCCCAGTCGAGGATGAAGCGGAGGTACTTTCTGGAGGACTGATGAATGGGTATTTGGAAATACGCATCCTTCAAGTCCACTGAAAGCATGAAAATCGTTCTCCTGATTGGGAGGTCGAGCACTGAGCGTCCGTCTCCATCGTGAACCGGGTCTGGCGAACAAACCGGTTCAGGGGAGAGAGATCTATCACCGGGGCGCCAGCCTCCCGTAGACTTTTCCACCAGGAAGAGTCGACTGTAAAAAAAAGCCCGGTGACTGATCCGTGACGATCTCTACAGCTCTCTTGCTCAGCATGGTCTTGATTCCTGTCTGAGTGCTACGTCCTTCGGTGACCCGGGGACGTACGACTGCTGTTGGACCGGGTTGGAGGTGAGGGGTGGCCGAGATTCGAAGGGTAATAGATATCCCTCCCGAAGGACATCTACAATCCAGGTCTCGGCGCCGTAGCGCTGCCAAGTTGCCCAATGGCTGGCCAGGCACCCCCCCCACTTCCGGCAGCAGGTGAGGGGGAACGCCGTCCCTAGCGTTTTCCCCCCTTTCTTCGGACTCTTCCCCAGAGCCTCCACGGATGAGGAGGGCTGGAGGAGGGCTGTTACGGCCCCCTTGCTAGAAGTCGAAGAAGACAGAGTCATTCCTCGGGGCTTCGACGCAGCAACCAGTCTTAGCAGCCGAGGAAGCGCTAAGCCGAGCTCTTAGACTTGGCCGCAGTCCGAGGCTGACCCAGAAGCCTTCGAGACTGCCTGGTGAACCAGACGGTCACTGTCATCAGTGCGCCGTCTGTCCACCGCAGCGTCCACCATCCTCTCCTGGGAAGAGAGACGTGGAACTCCGTAAAGGTCCGTTTCGAAGTCCCAATGCCGCTTCACGCCCGGCCGCCCTGGAAACCCGAGTAGGACAGGCGTTCCCTTCGTCGGAGAGAACCAGGTTGGCCCACAGGTTCACCGTCTGGTGGGCAAGGAAAGAGATGGCTCTTCCCCCCCGACTGGCAAAGTCTCCTGAAGGCCGAGTCCTCCTTCGGGAGAAATTCCCCCGGAGTTGGCTGCGACCTTAGATACTGTGAGGGACCACAGGATCTAGCCAGGAGACGGCCCTGGAAAGCTGCCATGGCGGTAGATTCCAGGCCTAGTGCCTCTTGCTGCGAGAACCACAGGTTCTCGGACAGGAGCTGTTGCAGAGACACACCCGGAGTCAGCCTAGCTAACTCCGGGTTCACCTGTTTGGGCGGCAGTCGGATCTTCAGATGGCACGTAAAATAAAAAACCGCCGCTGTCGTAGCAGAGGAGGTGGAAGTAGCTGCTAGACCTGCCAGACTTCAGAGAACCGTCCTGTCCAGAGACAAGCGATTCAACTTGGTCCGGTCCAGCACTGAGGTCAGCCAGCTCTGATCGCGGCAAACCCACCGTCGGTCTGGGTTCCCTCTCGGGCCCAGAACGACTCGAGCCAAAGCCGGACGTGGGCTCGGATGGTGGGAGTCGGCGATCCTTCCCCGAGGTCGTTGTGCTGACGAATCAGCGCAATAACCTCGGGCAAAGTTCCTCTGGATCTCTGGAGTGGACTGCATCCTTGTGGAGTCGGAACGTCCAGTCCCTCAAACAGGAGCACCTCCCGAGGACCCTCCTAACCTCAAGGAGAGGAGCAGCGACAGCCCCCTCTCGGTCTCCTCCAACCACCTGTGCGTACGACCTGGCTGGTCCGAGAAAACCGAGCCTGGTACGTACGACGACGTGGCGGGATCCTGAAGGGCGCACCCTTCACGATCACTCCTCAATACCTCGCCCCTCCCGGTGTAACCCGAGGAGGTTGAAGGTATGGGAGAGGCCAGACCTGACGCTCTCTCCTCGCTCACTGGCAGAACCCAGCGGGCTTGGAGGACTGCAGGCGATCGTCAACCCGCGGTGGTTGGCTCGAGCTGCAGACCTAGTCGAGACCGTCTCGCTGTGGAGAACGGCTGGACCGAAGAACAGCCCCCCGGCCCCGGTCTCGTCGTGTCAGAGGAGCTGGTGCTGGTCGCCGTACCCGATCGCTCTCTGTGAGAGCGACGGTCAGGCGACCGGCGAGCTCCACTGTCACGGTGAGACCGGTGCGTGTCCTCACTGTTGCGTCAGTTCGCTGGTACCAGCCGTGGCTGGTGCCGGCGAACTGGGGGGACCTCTTCCCAGCCCTCAGCCCGTGGCGGTCATGGACCGTCACGTTCCGCCCGGGTAGCAGCTGCTCGCCGCTGAGAGCGAGAGCTGGTCTGGTGAGAGTCGCGTGAGCGGCTGTCACCAGTCTTCCGCTCCAGTGCCGTGAACCTGACGCTGAGCGGACTCAGAGGTCTGGTTCCTGGCTGCACGGCCGGTCGCTGGTAGGCGACCGTACACTCGGTACCTCTCGCGAACCGAGCGGCCGAGCCGGATCCTGCTGCTGTGGCCGAACCACTGACAGCAGGTGAGGAAGTGCCGGTGTTAGCCGGCAACCCCTCTGGTCCCCGTAGTCTTCTTCCTTGCGGAGAAGAGACTGGGTCCTGCTCCCGAAGGAGCAGGGGCGACCAGCGGAAGAACCCCCCGTCTCGCCAGAGCGAGACGGGGCCCTTAGAAGCTCCCGAACAAGGAGACTTCTTAGGGGGGGGGGAGGCGACCTTCTTCTTCTTAGGCGGGGGAGCCTTAGAAGAAGAAGGGGAAGAGGCGGCAGACGACGACGACGAAGAAGACGATGAAGACGACGACGACACCTTCCTCCTCTTCTTCTTCTTCTTTCGTCAACCTCCATCAGGACCGACGTCAGGTCTGTCATCCAGGACGGAGCCGGGCTGCTGTTGCCGAAGCAACAGGGCCGGACGTGGCCTGTCCGAACAGACCAGCATCGGGAGCAGCGGCGCAGGAACAGGAACAACATCAGCAGGTGCGAGCATCACAGGAACGGCAGTATAGACGGGCAGGAGCAGGAACAGGAACAGCAGCGGTGGTCACGGCAGGTACGGCAGACTGAGAGGGTGGTACAGCTGGTCGAACCAGCGGCACAGACGTCATCGGTACCGGTGGGAGGTCCAGGGGCGAGCTCTTCGGGCACATGAAGTCCGGTCGCGGCAGCACGGCAACCAGGTGGGCGGCATCACACTCCCCCTAGTTACGGCGACTGGCCCCTGCACCGATGTTGTGGGTGTTACAGAGACCGCTTCTGGATGTACCACAGGTGAGGAGGTGACGCGTAGCCGGGTGGTGTGTCCAGGGTCGTGGTGGTGGTTGTGACCGTTGCATGCGTAACCGCCACGGAGCCAGCGAGATGATAGAGCAGCCCCTGGACACTCGGCAACGCCCTGCAGTCCCAACGATTTGCCCACACCTGTCCAAGGTCATCCTTCACGGCAACCGCACCTGAGGAGGCAAAAGTCGGGTGATTAGAAGGATCCTCTACCCGCTCGCGCGAAGACGAGCGGATAGAGGACCCAGAATACAACTCTACGTCGGGGTATCTAGCGCCCTCCTCCACACTCGACACGTCGGGAGGGAGAGGAGAAGGACCTAGACACCCCCCCCGAAGGGGAAGGCGCGAGACGTGGAAGTTGAGCGGGCGGCAGGAAAGAAGACGAAGTGTCCGTCACCAAAGGAGTCGCGGGAGAGCTTTCCGACGACTCCTTTGCAGGCCTTCGCTTCTTCCTGCCCTCATACAATGTCCACTGCGCCTCCGACCAGTCAATACACACATCACAGGGCTCGGCCCGGGTGCATTCGCGCCCCGGCACCGAGACACAACACATGAGGGTCAATCTCCGGGAATGATCTAAACTTCCCGCATTTGCGCCCTTCGATACCCGGGCAAAGTCTCCTGGGGTAGCGAGGCGAGGAGATTCCATCATATTCACTTGCAGGGAGTAATTAAATATGAGAAGAGAGAATAATTGTACTTACAAGCTCTTTCATACACAATTACAAACAAACTTAGAAAGCAAACGACGAGCAGCGGGCAGAGAGCGAACACACACGTCCATCCACTGTGAGGCCGAAAGCAAAGTGATTTGTTTACCTCCCAGTCGCGCTGCGCGCGCCTGTCGGACAAGCAGTTAACTACCGAAACCCCTTGTTCGAAAGCTTACGACCTATCCAGCTGCCGCTAGTATCTCCTATTGTAAAAGGACCGAAGGTTTGTATGCCGTGTCGGAACAATATTACTTAACCTTGAGACCACACATCTTGGCTCAACAAACAGTAATTTTACCTAAAACTACCATTCTGTATTATTTCACAACTGCTGAGTCCCAACCTTTTACAAATGTCTCGTTTTAATCTTACCTTACTCTGTTTATCAGCTCTCAATAGCAGAACTTCTTTTCAGATATTGAATTCATGCGTGTGTGCACAGCATGCAATCGCCCTTCAATGTGATCTAAGTGAGTTGGTTCCAAAAGGGCTAAACGTGAGCTCAAGACTTGCACAGCACCTAAAACAGACTTGTGATTTGTCCACGCTGATAAGCTACTCTGAAAGACAGACAAACAAGTTAACAGACATTGAAAATGAACCATCTGGGTTCCTTCTGTCCATTCAAAGATACAACCCTCTTGTGTTGATTTCTGCATCAGTACTTATTTGAGGGTCGACAAGTATGTACTGATTAGCTGTTGATTAGTATAATTATTGCATATTATAGTACGTATTACTGTATTTTCCTGAGTTAAAATTATATTACAGGACTTCCTGAGAAAAACAATATGGAGTCAACATCCCTTTTTATTGTGGAAAATAAAAATTTTTTTTTGAAGAACAAATATACTGAAGCAAAAAATCCTGTACATACGTACTAGCTTATCTGGATTGTTTCCAATAATAGATTCCAGGTGATCGATCCTTTTTTCTAATGCTGCTACATTGGCAAGTTGATTAATCTGCATGTTCTGGAGCATAATATAACTCGTACGTAATAGCTGCCTCGCTACCAACCACTGCCTGTGCTGGCACCTGATTTATCAATTTTTCTTCTCCGAAACTAGTCCAGTTTTCTTAAAACCCTCTAGTAAGGTCACAAGCTTTCTCTAAAAAGATTTACAAAAAATGCATTGTGAAAAGAAAACCACATAATGTAAGAGCTACTAAGAAAAAGCACTTTTCCTTATTAGAATTTATCAAGACAACTTGAATAACCTTACTTTTGCAGTGTATCTGAGGTTGGGATAGTGGAGGACACAACTCAGATCCAAGAGTCTCTTCCAGTTTGAGGTCCGTCAGTGTATTTGGAGCGGACTCACTTGTTTAGCCAGTTCAAACCGATGATGCAGAACCATCACCACATGGTACAGATCCCTGTAGTAAATGTATTTTGAAGTAAAAAGGTTGAAATCCAGTCCTGTGTCCTGACCTATCGGAGATTTTTCCCTAACCCCACCTTTTACGAGAACACCTAATTAATGCTTAACTCTTTTCACTTGCTAAAGCCTAAAGGGTGTTACATACTTTCATTATCTGACTACTAACCATTTGTCTTTTTGTTTTTCCAATATGTACCTTATAACAAGGTATGTATGGCTATGTATATGAACACTTTGTACTTTCATTTCAAAGCATCAGAATCTTTTTTTTAGTTTGATTTCTCATAAATTCAATAATAGGCTATTGCTTGTTTGTTCAATTCTACTTTATAGAAAGTTATGATTTGCTACAGTTCCAAGCAAGAGTAAGCATCCTTTTTTATCACTACCCAATTACTTTTTTTAACTTTCAGTGCATCTGTACAAAATCCAGACATTCTGGTAGAAAGGGTAGTCAGTTCTTTCTCCCCCCTGTGTTAGAGCACATGGAAATCTGGGTCTCTGAAAACCCTTGAATATGCACCTTTATTATCCATCTCCATATGCTTTATGTTTATTGGCTAGATTTCACTTTGTACAAATTTGTGCACTGCCCCACAGATTTATATGTAAATATCGGAGGAACAGCCTCTTACAAAATTTCTAACTATGATAGTACATATTGGCTTGTTACGGTATTTTGAATTTATTGTAGACACCACCCTACTTATAAACAAGTTGCGCTACAGACAAACTTTCGTATGTTGAATTGTTTGTGGGTTGGTTACTGTACAGTATGATATAAAATGCAATTCACTGTACATGCAGTGGAACCGTATTTTATAGAACAGGTGTAGCAACAAAATTTGAACTTATAGGTGGCAAAGGATAGCACTCTGAACACAATTTTAATTTGCTATCCTGTTTGCTTGTCTCTGAATATTTGTACATTTAATGTTTGTAAGTAGGGGCCTTCTCTTCACAGGAAGGTGTCTGTATCTTGTTTACTATTTGTACCGAGTTTTTAATATTATACACTCACTCACCAACCCTCTGGCACAATGATATAAAGATTTGAAAGACCTGACTAAGCACTGTACCTTCACGGCATCAACATCTTCCAAGAGCTGTTGGACTCACATTTCAGTCGCTGAATATTTCTGATAATGGTTTCCACTCTTCTCCCTCTCCTGCTAGCTCCCATTCCATACGCCTGTTTAAACAAATTCATGACATGAGAAAAAGATGTTGCTTCTATGTCTTTCCATTAAAATATATCTGTACAAAACTTTAACACCATTGAAAGTGCAGTAGACAAATAATGAAGATCTAACTGGGTAAAGATAGGACTTTAAATCATAGCAGTGCACGTAAGACATCAACATCCATCAGAGGGGGGAAATTCAATTACAATTAGTACCGAAAATGCATAACATTTTTATAGGTACAACAATTAATATAATGTTTTAGGCATACAGGTATGTCACTTATCACCAACTAGAATAATCCTCAATAAGCTGAAAGTTGAGTTATCAGCAGTTGAAAGAGAGAGGTCAAGGTCATTTACTTTCGATGACTGGAAACACACTGTGGTGTCAATTCACAGGTGAATTGTATTACGTTCAAAATATGATATTGTTATGATACAATAAAGTTTGTTCATACTTACCTGGCAGATATATATATAGCTGTATTTTCTGAAGTCCGGACAGAATTTTAAAAACTTCGACACACGCAGTGGTCGGGAGGCCAGTGGTTAGTACCCATTCCCGCCGCTGGGAGGCGGGTATCAGGAACCATTCCCATTTTCTATTCATAATTTTTATTTCCACTGTCCCCTGAGGGGAGGTGGGTGGGTGGGTACTTGATTATATATATCTGCCAGGTAAGTATGACAAACTTTATTGTATCATAACAATATCATTTTGTTCATGAAACTTTACCTGTCAGATATATATATAGCTGAATCCACCTTTGGAGGTGGGAAGGGACAGAATAGAAGGATTTTGGGGGAAACAAATGCATGCAGATTATTTACATCTTGGTTCCACCTGTTAGCATAGCTGACTTCGTGATTACTGTCACCCAACCCAAGTCTGCTTCTGCTTTACTAGAGTTGCCAGCGGAGGTAGAGACCTATAAAGCTGGTGCACTCCAGATGATCTGTCAACGGCGGGGTTCCGATGACTACAAGTGACTAGACCATATTGACCATACCATGAGGGCTAAGAAGTAAAAATAAATATATATATATATAAATATATATATCACCACCTGAACCAACCTAGCCAAAGTTAAGTGTGTTAACTAAGGCTTAAGATTTAAGAAGTCGCCGTTGTCGGCGACTCAACAACTAAATTAAGAGCTCTTCCTAACCATTTTCTACAGGATAGGATGAGTGGTACTTCTTGCCCCCAAGATTGTGTCTGCAGACACGTATGGCCCTAGCGAGCAGCAGATCTCATATGCCATCTTCACATCTCGCAGGGAGTGTGAAGTGAAACACAGAGTTGCTTCGCTAAAAACATGGTACTCAGGATGTTGCTGAGTGCCATGCTCTGTTGAAATGCTTCGAGGCCGCGCCCTCACCTCGTGAGCATTCAGATAAAAGATTCAAATCTTTGGTGCAAACACAATGAAGGAGCATTTTTGAAAGAACTCCTTAACACTAAAGCCAGGGTGTTCTTCGATATGGGCAAGTCTGGTCTTTTTCGGAACACTGCAGATTGCCGAATGACTTCGAATTTCTTGAGTTTTATGTAGATAAAACTTGAGAGACCCGACAGGGCAACAGGACTCTCTCTGGCTCTGCCCACTAACTTGTGCCATCCTTGCTTCCAAGCTCCTGGCCCAAGGACAAAACGGGTTTCCATTTTTAGGCCACAACGGAAGGCTTAGAGAGCACACCGCTTGTGTTCTCTAAAGCCAAAACTTGTGACGATGGCTTAAAATCTCACTAACCCTCTTTTGTCGTATCTAGGTTGGTTTAGAAGAAGGCCTTCCTGATCACATGCAAGAAAGTTAACAGGTAGGAGAGGTTCGAATGCTTTGGACATCAAGAACTTCAGACTACGTCTAAGTTCCATATTGAAAGCTTCGATCTGGACATGCACAGTCAGTCCGTCTGTACTAAAGTCAGGTGGACCGACCAGTTGACCAGTCAGACGAATCAAGGACAGCAAGCTGTACCCTGAAGACCATAAGGCACTATTCTTCGCTGAAGGATGAGTGTTCTGGACTGCCCTGGGCGATTCAATCTAAGCAAACCTTGGGGGTGTATCAACGCAACCCAATGTCATCAGCGAATCAACTCCTGACTCGAGCTTCTGGTGCCAGGAGAAAGGAGCGAGGAGCAAAAAGGCGATTCAGTCCCGAAGGAAGAATGCCTGACATCAAACCTGGTCTCATGTTACACGATCATCGGGGGTGTATAAACGCAACCGACTTCGTCAACAAGAAACTCAGGGCGACTATATGTCGCCTGATCTCGCACGAGTGTCTGACTCCGAGAAAACAAGGTGAGACAAAAAGTAGATGGTGAGCGAGATTCGAGATTCCACAGAACTCAAAGATTAGTCGTGAAGGGCTTTGTTGTTTGACAGACGCAATCCTCTGAGCCCAAAGGCCGTCAACAACATATTTGCGTATCTGTTTGCGTATTCTTAATAGTTGTGACTGCCAGCTTATCCATTCTTCAGACGGAAATGGAAGACGGTAATCTTATTCCTGTCAACATCTCGATAGCCTGAACGTAGTCAGACTCAGAGCGGAGAGGTTATAGGTACCTTTCGAGTTAGAGTAGAACCGACTCTCTCTCGGAAAAGGTCCTTGGAAAGTGAACTAGGAAGTATGGTAGAACCTCTGTGAATCCAGGATCCTGAAGGCCAACATGGGCGATCAGCGTCATTGTCGCTCCTGTGACATCATAAATCCTCTATTACATTTCCTAAGCAATTGAAAAAGGGGAAAAGAGACTAAACATCCATCCCCGTTCAATATCATAGGATGGCGTTTAATGGTACCGATCCCAGATCGAGAAAATAAGGGAGCAGAGAAGAAGCCTCTTCGTCCTCAACATATCGGAGAAGAATGAAAGGGGCGTCCCTAAAGTCTCCACAACTCTCAAACTTACTTCTAAAGAAAGATTCCACTCGGAAGTCAATATAGTTGCTGCCGTCGATTCGAGACGATTCGTACGGACTTTTGCAAATCCTGTAACGAACATCTAGAGGATCGTTACATTCTATGCCTGTTGTTATAATAGGCTCTTTCTCGTAAAACTCGAACAGACCGACCTGACCCGAGAAGATACTTCTTATGAGAGAGCTGTGGAATATCAGAGTTGATCTGGACCACTGGTTCCAAAAACTCGTTTCGAGGACTGGAGGGACTACCGAATCGCTTTACTTCTTTAAGATTAAGATCCAGGACATCTGAAACCCTATCCAGATGTCCGGCACCTTCTTTCTATCACCTCAGGTGATCAGACGCACTGAGAGATGTTCAGAATCATTCCAAATAGATCTTGAATAATATTTCAGTTTCCCGGTAGGAAAAAACTGTGGTCTGAATTGCAGTCTATTCGGAGAAACAATCTTATTCAGGAAGGAAATGGTCCCCAGCAAGCTCATCCATTCCCTCCCCGAGTATGCTTACTTCCCTAATAAGGCTGCGCTTTGCTAAGCAGGGGAGCATATAAAAGTGCAATGTTGCGGTAGACTCGTAGTTCTATACCGTGCGGTAACGAGCACCGAAAGGATTAAGAGATAACTCTGTTGAACATAGTAAGGCAAAAACGAATGCAAACGTTTAGTTCATTCACGTAAAAAGAAAATCCCCTCAATCTTAGGTTCTAAAGTCCGTGATTGGTAGGACAAAGATACAGTTAGTCAGTCAATCCCAGCAGGAGAGACGTAAAAACCGCCAGCACAGAGATACGGTTAGTCAGTCAATCCCGCAGGAGAGAGAGACAGACACAGCGTGACAGCAGCCGCCAGCAGCTTACAAACGTCGTCTCTTAACTTTATGTTCTGGGTTGCAGCTACCCTATTCTACGAAGAAATAGGTCCGTTATTTTTTTGAGCAGAAGACTCTCAAGCTGGTATATATAAGCGAAACAGAAAACGCTAAATATATAGATGCGTTTGTGTCGTCAGAACACTACCATACAACGGAATAAAAAGGAATAAATCGGAAACTCCTGGAAGGCTGCAGGGAGTAACGATTAAATGTCCTTAAATAGACAATAGACCTCTCGGTTTGCCATCCAAGAGGTAACTACAGCAAGCGTATATGACTTGAACCAACCAGAAATAAAATAACGCAGGCAAAATATGAAATTATATCACAAAGGTTGTTCATACTTACCTGGCAGACATATATATAGCTGAATTCGGAAATACAGCTACATACATATCTGACAGGCAAGTTTCATGAACAAAACTTAAGAGAATCGAAGCAGTAAGCTCAAGCTTCTTATGTTATTGGACATAAGCGTTCATTGACGTAGTCTACAAGTCTATTTCTTGTACGAGTCTGCGAATGATGAATGGTAAAAGATAAATCGGAAACTCCTGGAAGGCTGCAGGGAGTAACGATTAAATGTCCTTAAAATAGACAATAGACCTCTCGGTTGCCATCCGAAGAGGTAACTACAGCAAGCGTATATGACTTGAACAACCAGAAATACCATAAAAAAACGCAAGGCAAAATATGAAATTATATCACAAAGTTTGTTCATACTTACCTGGCAGACATATATATAGCTGAATTCGGAAATACAGCTACATACATTATCTGACAGGCAAGTTTCATGAACAAACTTAAGAGAATCGAAGCAGTCAGCTCAAGCTTCTTATGTTACTGGACATAAGCGTTCATTGACGTAGTCTACAAGTCTATTTCTTGTACGAGTCTGCGAATGACGAATGAGAGCTCTCGAATCTTGTCAATAAGAGCTTATTCGCTTACGCAATATCAAGTTAATGAGATGTTTGTCAATGAGAACTAACCCATTTACGGGACAAAGAGATCTTTTGTCAATGAGGGGATACCCACTTACTTGACAAAATGATAGTATATTGTCAATGGGGGAAAGTCACTGAATTGACAAAACGTAATCCAGGAAGTCGAGCATTTTATTTTTCCGATTCCCGTCTCAAACAAGGAAGGGGCAAGAATCCTGTTAAGAGACTGGGCTTACGGCAGGTAGAACGACGATGTTCAATTCGGCAGCGAGTAGTTCCGACTAGAAAACTAACAAAATCTATCATCTGAAAAACCCTTTCAGATGGGCTAAAAAGCTTGCAAAATTATCCTGGGAAGAGGAAGAAACTCTCCAACCAGCTTCCTCTCCCGTTATCACAACTAATGCCTGCTAAAGCTTAAAATTTATTGGCAGTATGGCAAAGGAAGTCCTGTCTTGCGCTTCCTGAAGAGCGTCCTTTTTG
>NC_087205.1:91507443-91539081 GCF_015104395.2 Macrobrachium nipponense | reverse complement strand
GAGAGAGTGGAAGGAATCTAAACTTATTTAGAAGAAGTTTAGAAAGAGAGAGAGTGGAAAGCTTCCTCTAGAAGTATGAGTGGTCTAGATCTAATGAGCTAGTTCCTAGTTTGGGAACTTCTTCTCTTCTTTAAGAATTGCCACTTCTTCCTTTTCAGCCTCTTCACCTATTGCAGATCCTGCAGATTCGGCAAAAGGAACTTGCGGATCTAAAAGCCGCTTTCAAAAATCATGGAAAACAAAATGGCTGCTTTGCAAGGTAAGGCTAGTGATTATACAGTGGACAGTGATATGAGTGTCCCCAGTGTAGTGGAGGGGGCGTCTGGTCGGCTCCACAACGTTCCCAGGTCTAGACCTCTTCCAAGCTCCCAAGCCCAGAGGAGAAGGAATGTCAAAAACCGTAAGGAGGTTGTGGAGATTCCCCACCGATCAGGTGTCCCTTCGGCAGGTTCTGTGACACCCCAGACTGCCAGGGATCGCTATTGTAAAAGCATCCTGCGTGAGTGTTTCTCGTCATCTGGATCTTCGTCTCCTAGACGCGGTTGGAGGGATTCTGATTGCTCGCGACCATTGAAGAGGAGTTGGAAAGCACCGGCTCTTGACTCGAGCCCGGAACGCTTCCCAGAGGAGTTTCCTTCGGATGTTAAGAGGGCAAAGAGAGCCCTATTGTCACCCGTAGTTGGCGTGGAGCCCATAGACACCTCTACTCCTCCTTCGCCTCCTCCCGAAGAGGAGAAAGAGGAGGCTACTAAGAGAATCCTCCTCTCTATGCAAGAACAGATATCTTCGTTAGTGGGAGTGCTCTCAAAGGAACCTCCTCGAAGGAAAGATACTTCCCTTCCCATCAAGAGGTCCTCTCGACGTATGGAGGTCCCTGCCGCCAGGAGCAAAGCTCCTACCAGGAGTGAGGCTCCTAACAAGAGCGAGGAGCCAACCAAACGCAAGGCTCCTGCTAGGAGTGAAGAGTCGTTCAGGCGCGTGGCACCTACCAGGAGAAGAGTCAATCAGACGGGAGTCAACTAAACGCGTGACTCCTACCAGGAGTGAGGAGTCAACCAGGCGCGCGACTCCAACCAGGTGTGAGGAGCCTAACAGGCGTGTGGCGCCAGCCAGGAGTGAGGAGTCACCCAGGAGGCAGGAGCCAGGAGCCAGGAGTGAGGAGTCACCCAGGAGGCAGGAGTCAGGAGTCAGGAGTCGGAAGTCAACCAAGAGACAAGGTTCGACTAGACTCGTGTCCGAAATAGTTTTTGGTGGCTCTTCCCCAGACAGAAGCACCTCCCCTTCGGATCGAAGGAGGTCTTGGAAAGACTCATCCTCCAAACGGGAACGTTCTCCCTCTTCCGATCGTGTATTAGAAGAGGTGTCAGAAGACGAGCTCCCTACAAATGAGGGACTGTCTAACTACAAGACGTTAGCCTCCTTATTGCTTCAAGAGTATGGAGACTCTCTTAGCCCGGCCGCTCCTCCTTCGCCTCGTTCGCTCTTCTCGAGTACTACGACCGTAAAGTCCTCTGCTCTCCTTAAAATGAAACCAGCGATTTCTATGAAGAAGGCCCTCCAGTCTTTAGATTCATGGATGGGCACGAAGAAAGAGTTGGGCAAAACAGTGTTCTGCATGCCTCCTTCCAAACTCCTTGGAAGGAGAGGCAGGTTTGGTACGGGACAGGAGAAGACTATGGGTCTTTTCTCTCCCTGCATCAGCAGACGCAGACTTCTCGAATCTGGTTGATGCCTCCAGACGACACTCTTTAGGGTCAGCCAGATCGACATGGAGCATTTCTGAGTTGAACCACCTTCTTAAAGGACTATTCATCGTCTTAGAGGTGTTCAATTTCCTAGACTGGTCTCTCGGGGTACTTGCTAAAAAGTCTCAGGACACAGAATTTCTCAACAACCCAGAAGTTCTTCATAGCATCCTGGCATGTATGGACAAGGCAGTCCAAGACGGCGCGGGGGAGGTTTCTTCCCTATTTGGAGCAGGTTTGCTAAAGAAGAGATCAGTGTATGGATCCCTCTTGTCTAAGACTGTTTCTCCGAGTCAGAGAACCGCGTTATTGTTCGCCCCTTTGTCCGATCATCTGTTCCCTTCTCAGTTGGTGAAAGATATATCACGCTCACTAACTGAGAAGGCGACACAAGACCTCCTTGTGCAGACAACGAAGAAGAATCGCCCTATAGTGCCAACTATTAAGAAGGACTCTCGTCCTCCTCAGCAGCCCTTTCGTGGAGGTGCAACGGCTCGTCCCCCCTCCAGAAAGAAGAGCTCAGATAAAAGAGGAAGGTCTTCCTTCAGGCCCTTCAAGAAGGGAAAATGACTCTCACATCCTCCGAACACCAGTAGGCGCCAGACTCCTGAACTACGCAGGAGCCTGGGCGCTGAGAGGAGCCGACTCTTGGTCGGTTTCGGTTCTAAAGAAGGGATACATCATCCCCTTCAAAGACAGTCCTCCCCTAACCTTTACTCCTCGGGAACTGTCCGCAAGATACAGAGACCCTATAATGAAAGATATGCTCCTTCGAATGGTGGATCAAATGTGGGAAAAGGAGGCCATCGAACTGGTGCAGGATCCACTCTCCCCGGGATTTTACAATCGCCTTTTCCTAATGCCAAAGGCTTCGGGGGGGTGGAGACCGGTACTGGACGTAAGCGCGTTGAACCGATTTGTAGAAAAGAAGAAGTTCCGAATGGAAACGTCCTCCTCGGTGATGTCAGCCCTACGTCCAGGAGATTGGATGGTCTTGCTGGACTTACAAGACGCATATTTCCACGTCCCCATTCACCACTCGTCGAAGAAATATCTTCGGTTCATGATAGGGGGCAAGATTTTTCAATTCAGGGCTCTGTGTTTCGGCCTGTCTACAGCTCCTCAGGTCTTCACCAACCTGATGGCAAATGTAGCGAAATGGCTTCATCTAGAGGGAATCAACATCTCCCTCTACTTAGACGACTGGCTAATCAGGGCCAAGTCAGAGAGCCAGTGTTTGGAGGACCTTATGATAACTCGAAATCTGATAGTCTCTGGGATTACTCGTAAACCTCGAGAAGTCACAACTGATCCCCAGCCAGAACCTAGTTTATCTGGGGATTCAGATGGATTCTCGGGGTTTTCGGGTGTTTCCTTCGCAAGAGAGAGTCACTCGAGGCTTGTCAAAGATCTCGAACTTCTTAGAGAAAGAACACAGTTCAGCGAGGAATGGTTTGAGCCTGTTAGGGAACCTCTGTCCTCGCTGGAGAAGTTCTTTTCTCTAGGGAAGGGGGCAGGCCCCTTCACATTCGCCCTCTACAGTTCTTCCTGAAAAAGGTATGGAATTGGAAGACGGGGCAACTTTCAGACTCTTTTCCGATCCCCCAGGAGGTGAAGAATCACTTGAAGTGGTGGTTCATCCCTCTCAAAAAGAACGAAGGCTTGTCTCTTGCCCTGCGGAAACCCCAACCAAGTGTTATTCCGACGCTTCGGAGTCGGGATGGGGAGCTACGCTAGGAGCAAGGGAAGTATCGGGCTCCTGGACAAAGGAACAGGTGTCTTTTTGGGCATATCAATTGCAAGGAACTAGTAGCCATACACCTGGCCTTAAGTTCTTCGAGGCGGTAGTCAGAGGCGGGGTGGTTCAGATAAACTCGGACAACACCACGGCTCTGGCTTACATCCGCAAACAAGGAGGGACTCATTCTTTCTCCCTCTACCAGCTAACAAGAGATCTGTTAATCTGGACAGAGAAACGGGATATAACTCCTCACCAGATTTGTACAAGGGGAGCGAAACGTAAGAGCAGACAGACTAAGCAGGAGGAATCAGGTCCTTCCCACAGAGTGGACTCTCCACGCAGAAGTGTGTCAAAGTTTGTGGTCCCTGTGGGGGAGACCTCACATAGACCTATTCGCTACGTTCCTCTCCAAGAGGATAGAGATATGTTGCTCGTTAGTAGAAGATCCAAGAGCCTTTGCAATCGACGCATTTCTCCTAGATTGGTCGGGCCTAGACGCCTACGCCTTTCCCCCATTGCAAAGAATCCTTGGGGGAAGTACTCAGGAAATTCGTGGCTTCAAAGGGGACGAAGTTGACCCTCATAGCCCCATTTTGGCCAGCCCAAGAATGGTTTCACGGAGGTACTGGAGTGGTAGTGGACTTCCCAGGTCTCTGCCAAGCAGAACAGATCTACTCAGACAAACCCCACTTCGAGAGGTTTCATCACAACCTCCCCGGTCTCGCTCTGACTGCCTTTCGACTATCGAAAGATCGTCAGAGCGAAGGGCTTTTCTCGCAAGGCTGCAAGCGCTATCGCTAGAGCCCAGCAGATCCTCAACTAGGCGAGTATATCAAATCGAAGTGGAAGAAGGCTTCAGGAGATGGTGTAGGACGAAGAAAGCTGTCCTCCTCCAATACCTCTGTAACCATCATTGCCGATTTCCTCCTTTTTCCTAGAGAGGAATCGCAACTTTCTGTGTCAACCATCAAGGGATACAAGAGTATGCTGTCAGCGGTATTCCGGAATCGAGGGCTGGAGATAGCAAATAATAAGGATCTCCACGATTTGATTCGGTCTTTCGAGACTTCGAAATCGAAAACTCCGAGAACACCTAGCTGGAATCTGGACGTGGTCCTGAAATTCCTCTCCTCGGACATATTTGAACCTTCACATCTTGCCTCCTTTCGGGACATTATTAGGAAGTGTTTATTCCTATTGTCCCTCGCGACAGCCAAAAGGACGAGCGAATTGCACGCTCTGGACTCTAAAGTTGGTTTTAAAGGAGATTCGGCTATCTGTTTGTTCCAGACATTATTTCTGGCGAAAAAAGAGAACCCTTCAAAGCCTTGGCCCAGGAGCTTTGAAGTAAAAGGCCTATCTAACCTCGTAGGTAGAGAGATAGAAAGGTCTCTTTGCCCGGTTAGGGCTCTTAAATTTTATCTTGATAAAAAGAAGCAGATGGGAGGTTGTCAACAGGGTCTTTGGTGTGCTGTGAAGAACCCCAAAAGACTTATGTCTAAAAACGCCTTAGCCTTCTTTGTGAGAAGTGTGATTATTGAGGTGCACAAGAATTGCCCGGATGAATCCTTCAGATATCTAAGAGTTAAAACTCATGAAGTAAGGGCGGTAGCCACGTCGCTAGCGTTTCAGAAGAATATGTCGCTGAAGAATATCCTAGAAGCTACATATTGGAGATGCAATTCAGTTTTTGCATCTCATTACCTGAAGGATGTAAGGGTGACCTATGAGAAATGCTTCTCTCTCGGTCCGTTTGTGTCAGCAGATACAGTACTACTGGGACTTGGAGCAAAGACTGATCCTTAAAATTTTTTATTTTAGAGGTACATATACCCTCTGGTCAGATATGTTCTTGGTTTCCTGCTAGCAGGAGTGCTTGGTGTCGCACGGGCGACCGCTGCCTATGCTAGTAGGGGACTACGTGTGTATATGGCTAGTAGGGAGGTACAAATTTTTTGTTTTGTTTTGTTTTGTTCTCTTATAAAGTGTACGTGATTTTCTTTTATGTTTCGAGTTATTGGTTGTTTGTAAGGAGTTTGGGGATAACTCCTTGCAATCTTTAGAACTAACATGAATGTTAGGATCGGGATCGGTGTTGTGCTCCTTGAACAAGGTGTATTGTCATGTTAGTGGAATAGCACCCAATGACAAAGGCCTTTAGGCTCTGCCGAGTAAGTGGATAAGACCCCATTGGCAGACCCACAAGAACTCTTAGCCATAGATCAATATCTCGCTGAGGCTCTTGAGGCGAAGCAGACTCCTGGGCAGTAGCCACAAAGTCTTCCGCCTAATCAGGTAGGAACCAAGGTTTTATTATTACCTACAACATATGTTGTTTACCTGTCTATTTCAGTAGTTAGCTGTCTCTTACCCACCACCAATGGGTGCCAATCAGCTAAGGATATATCTGGCAGGGAAGTTGAATGTATAAAAATGATATTGTCATGATACAATAAAGTTTTATACATACTTACCTGACAGATATATACGATTAATGGCCCACCCAGCCTCCCCGCAGGAGACAGGTGGAAGAGAGGAAATCTGATTAGAAAACGGGAATGGTTCCTAGTCCTGCCACCCAGGGCAGGGCGGTAGATCACCTGACCTACCTGTAGCGTGTGCCGCGAAATTTGAATTTCTGTCGGGGACGACGGAGTCTATAGCTAAGTGTATATCTGTCAGGTATGTATAAAACTTTATTGTATCATGACAATATCATATTTAGTCTTTGGAGCAACCTTTGGCAACAGCTGCATTACTTTCTGGACTCAAATTGCCATCCATTTATTATGGTTTCATCTCACTTAGCAGTATAGCTTCCCAAACTTTACCTTGTACTGTTTTCATTTTTCAGTAAGAATAAATCTTGAGTGAACCATTTGAGTCTAGCTATATGACACTTGTTTTATTGAAGCATTGATAAATACCAGTAATAACAGAATTTTGCTGCCCCGCTAAAAGCAATGCTTTTTTAATGGACTATTTTAGAAGCTGGTAGGTACAATTCACTTTTTCTTATGCCTACAAAGCTTCAGCAATGTAGGCAAGATTTACTAAGCTAATGATTTGCATTTCACACAGATAATTGTTAAAAATGTTTAACTGTTAGAATTTGAAGAAAAATGCCTTGTTATACTAATGACCAATGACAAAGTTTTTTTTTTTTCTCTTTCTTTTTTGTCATATTACTCGGTTGTTATGGTTACTGCTAATATTAGTAAATTTCATAAAGTTGTGTTTTAATTATTACAGACACTGCAAGAACAGTTGGAATCTGGAGATATATCAGTCGTTAATTTTGTATTGGGAGTGTCTGTTGCATCAGGGCATGAATTATATTCTGTCATTCTTCCCCGTAATATTAGAGTAGCGCAGAGTGACAAGTCTACTGAACGCCACATTGCAATGCAGTTATTTCGGTAAGTTTGAGTTAAATTTTCTCATCCTCTGGCCTTTTGATATTTTCAACTCATATTCTTGATTGGAAACTTGATTTGTCTATCTGCAAATACATTACAAAGAATGTTTTTCCAGTTCTTTTTGTAAATAGGATATGTTTCCAAATTTCAATTAAGCTTATGGATAGGAGGCTCGTTGGATGATTTGGTTGCATTTTGAATCCAAGTCTTAAAAGTGGGTAACAAAATTATAGTATTTTTCATTCAAGAGGCCAAGTGCTGTATATTGGAGGTTACAAGTTGTCTTTTTAAACAGAAAAATCTCTCTCCAAAACTAAGGTTCAACTTTTACGGTGGAGACAAAATGAGGAACTTTACCACACAGCGCTAAACAAGATTATAAGCACTTTTGACATTATACACAAATTACCACAAGTCCAACAAGGATGGAATGTCACTGAACGCTTAGCATAAATTTCAGTGGAGTTGGTAGACTCATGCTACTATGAGTATCTTTTAATAAATTTCAATATTAATTGATTTGCAATGTTGGCATTGCTATGCCTTCCAATCACAGAAGAAGAGGGCTAACATCCAACCTTCATAAGGTAGACCCATTTCATCTATCATGTCTACCAGGTAGTACTAGAAATTAGCTGGTGAACCATGTGAGAGGAGTGAAGCCACCAACTTGTGAGGTTACTGAAGATGACTATCTTAACCATCATTTTGGAAGACAAAAGGAGCCAAAGTGATCCAGATTTTATTCCAAAGAATAATTTGTTAAGCAATCTCACTTATACTGTATTTGGTAGCACAGATGATGACTATTTCCTATAGAAAGTTAAAGAGTATGCTTGTGCAAAAATTTACAGATTTGGTCATTTAAAGGTACTATTCTTACTTTTTAAGAAATTGTAAAATAGTATATCTCAATACTGGATTACATCTTAGTGAAATAAGTCATTATTTTCTAATGTAATTCTATACTGCACTTTGTACATTTTTTTTCAGTGCATTTTCCTCTCATGAAAACATCCTAAAGCATATGGATCGGCCATGTGGCGTCAAGAAGATGTGGGTGATGTTTCAGAAAAGTCAAAAAGTTCCTCCATCAGGTGATAATTGGTTTTCCAATACAAGTCCCAGTTCACCAGTAGACGATCATACTAGCAGTATGTTCGTGCCACTCCCCCATTTCCAGCCATGTCATCGTACAAAGGTAGTTCACATCAATATTCATACTCCACCTGTTGAGTTGTCTATGGAACTCACACCAAGCGTAGGTAAAGGGCTTATTAACTATGTAAGCACACCTTTTATGAAGGCTCAGACGAAGCAATCATTACGATTTAACATTCCCACAGTCACTCCTAAATCATGCGCCAACAGTAGTCATTATGCAGTCTTACATTGTACCTGCTATTCTCCAGAAATGAGTGAAGAATTATTCCATAGTGTGTGCAAAATGTGTGGTTTAAAAGGGCAAGGAAAACCAGTCCATAGTAATGATGAGAGTTATGCAAACTCTCTGCCAGTTGCTTCTCACACACCAAATGTAAAAACACCAAATGTAAAAGTGCTCCCTTCAAAGAAATTTCCTGTATCCATGTTAGAAACTCCGACAGTGTCCTCAGTTTTAAGGGTGAATCATTTTAATGTACAGAACTCCCCTAGTAGATTTCTCGTTTCTAAGATTGATCAGTTCAGTCTGTGTGAAAATGATACAGACAATGCTGATGTGGATAATTTGAATATTAACAACACAGACGGCAAGGTGTGGTACCTTATTGATCAGAGCATCACAGGCTTTAAGGATACACTTTGGAAGAAATATAAGATGTGACCTTTGTTAGTCTTTTTCTGTTACGTTTTAATTGTGTTTTTATATCGTTCTGTAACATGATGTTTTGATTGTGAATATTGCTAATTCTTTTGGTGTCCCCTCTGCCCACGAGGGTGTACGTATATTTATCAATACATGAATGTTTGCTCTCTTTGTGTTATAGATGCGACCAGGATTTTGTTCCATATTCGTGCTAGAATATCTATAGCACAATTTGAATATAAGATGAAACATTTTTATATGAAATTTTAAATGTTAGTTTACAAAATCCCAAGAAAGTGTTTCCTTGAAGAAGAACAATAGCCTATTAATAATCTAGGCAGAGAAGTAGCTCCCCAGATATTCACAGAAAACCGCCTGGACAATTTAAAAATCATTGTAAGATAATCAATGTCCAGTTTGATAAGCCAAGTCAGAAACAGCAGCAGTTCGCTCAAACAAAGCATCTTAAGCAGTGAGGCAAGAAGATCTAAATTGTGGGAAAGCTAAGAAAATTAGGCATTTGTTCCCTATGACTTAATCTCTGTTTTTGCAAAGTGTTATCTGCAGAATCTGTCATTATTATTATATTGCTGCAATTATTGTTATTACTGGTATTTTCCTTTTTTCATTATTATTGCGAATATTATCAGTGAAGAGTTTTACTACATTCAGTTATCGTATTTAGCGTTGTGAACCTGACAACTGTAACCACCTAAGGTCCCCATAGTGCGTTACTTTTCTAAGACCGCTGTGGTGTGGCTTTTACAGATATCATGCGTTGCCAATTTTCATGTTATGGTAATCATATTAGCTTCATGAAGTCTATTGAAATAGTTTTCATTTCTTGAATTGTAGTGCTTTGTTTCCATAGATATTTTGAATAGTATATCTTATTTCATCCGTTCTTTGTTAAAACCTGTTTCATTAATAAAAATGAAGATATGGCATGTTTTTTGCCAGGTGTTGCCAGATCTGAGTTTAGGGGTCCTATGATTCGTAAGAGGATTTACAAGGTCATGGTCAATGTCATTAAAGGATACCTGTTTCCAGAAAATGTATAGGATTGAGTGGATGTCTTTTCTTATAAAAAAATGAACCAGACAAAACAAATAGTGAATCCCCAAGGTCTTTAATTGATTAATTTACAAACCCGTAGACATGACAACTCTGCCTTTTCTATCTGGTCCCACCTGAGTGATCTTAGAAAAGTAAACACACCATAGATGGAATTTAATTATATACAATATGTTCACTGATTATTATAATTTTTAATGTTTTTTTAAACTATTCGCAATGTTATTACTGTTATTACCATTATTATGGTTACCATCTTTTATACTACTTCAGCAACTGTGTGGATATTGCCAATTAATCATTTTTTATCATGTTCTCTCATGTTTCTAGAGTGTAAGTTATTGTCTATGCTTTGTCTATTCCATGTATATGACCTTGAGCTAAAATATTTTTATTATTATTAAAAACTAGTAAAATGGTAATTAAAATGCACTTGGCAACTCACCCCCCACCCCCACCCACAGGGAAGCCCTGTTCTCATATGCTGTAGTTTATAATTTTTTAATTTGTTTGTGTTTGTATCATAGAGGGTTAATAGTAACTGGAGATGTTATCTGTATACTTGCACTGTGTGTGTATTTTGTTGTTCTGCCACCATTGCTGCAGAGCCTTGCAGCCATCTTGGAAAACCTGATAATCACGGAAATGAAATAGGTGCTTATTAGTGTGTCCTGCAATTATTTTTTTGTTCAGTGGGCACAGGAATTCTTCAGGAAAACCATAATAACATTTTTCCAGGTAAGAAAAGCATACTGAAATAGTCAGATAAATGACAGCAGTAGATACATTTTCTGTTAACATGTTTTTGTTATTTCTGCATATTATTGTGTGACATAAGTGCAATGCTGATTTCAGTTTTGCAACCAGATCATCAACCTTATATATATACTACATAATACTATAAAGTAGCCTGGATTTTGCTCATTATTAAAGATGCTAAGGCTTGTATGTTACTGGTCTCAAACATGTTACTGTGAGAGTATTTCAGGACGACATGCACTAGCTACAACCTATTGTGCTGTACTTCTGTTATTTGTCTCAAAATGTTTACTGCCAAATTTCAGAGGTTTTGATGAGGTAATCCATTCCTCCCCCAACTGGGATGAAAACCATAGATATATATTCTCTCACCTCTCTCAGTTACGAGCTTTGAAGTAAACTGGTATGTTTTGTTGTATGGTGTTTACATTGCATGGAACCAGTGGTTATTCAGCAACGGGACCAACGGCTTTGCGTGACTTCCGAACCACGTCGAGAGTGCACTTCTGTCAACAGAAATACACATTTCTAACACCTCAATGGAATGCCCGAGAATCGACGTGGCAGGTCAAGACCATATCGATCATGCCACGGAGGTGCTTAGTACATTTGTTTTTACCTACAGCACATAGAATTTTAAATATATATTCAATAGTACATTTGTTTTTATCTACAGCACATAGATTTTGTATCTATGAAAGCAATATTATATTATATAATATATATATAATAATTATTAGGATTGTCATGTATATGAATATTGTTTATTTTGGCTCTCAGGATAATAAGTAATTATTCTTTCTCATGATCCTGTAGCATGCATAAATTGTTATAAAAGATACGCTGCATACACTGTATATTCATTTTTATTTTCCTTTTTATCTTTTGAAATTGTAGAAGGTTTATTTACTACCTGAAAACTGCACAATTATAGTTTCTGTTCAAATTTTTAAATGGTGCTATTTTTTCCCATAATTCCTTTACTTAGCATGCATTATAAAAGTACAGTATACATGTTTAGTGAATTGTGAAGTAGTATTTTTTTTATTTCTGACCTTGACTTAACCTCAAGTCACTTGATTTTGCATGTTCATGTATGCATAATGGTAATCAGTCATAATTATGAAGTGTATTACAGTAATAGCCAGTTCATTCAACTTTTAAAATTAATCTATTGTGAAGGCACCAAAACTTTAATTATATTGTTTGTGCCAAATTCAAATTGTGACAGAGAGGACACTAGCTATCATGAAATGATTCCATTATAATTTTTAAATGATCAGATTTGTTCATTTAGTGTAAACTGTTAAGGTGGGTACACACGTGCGAACCGAACCTTGTATTGTAACCGATTCTTGTAACAAAAACGCAAGTGTGGACGGTTCCTCGAACCCGAACCCCGAACCCGCGAGGTTCGAGGCTCGGTTCGCCCTCCGTCCCGCCAATTGTCGGTTTTTGGGCTCCGAATCAAAGGGAGGTCTCTTTGAACGTTACGCCATGTGTGGACGGGACCTGTATGACCGCGTACACAGAGGTTCCTGACTTGTTTAACCGACTATGAACAGACCGTCCATAGTAGAGTCCCTTGTTTTGGTCAGTCAGTACGTATATGTCTACCATGGCTGATTGAAGTGACGAAGAGGTCCTTCAATTTATTAGCTATTATGAAGAAAAGACTTTACTGTGGCCAGAAACTTCTTGGAATCTCATGTCAGCGAGTAATTCCCGACCACTGTATTTTACCCTTCTAGTATATAACCTTGATTGCCACCATCTTCTTTTATTTCGCTTCATCTTCGTTAAATAATGTGTATAAATATACGCGGCAGCTGCTACTTGCATGGTGGCCATCGTCGGTAAACAACCCGGACAGAGACAGACTGGTGATCGCAGTGGATTGAAATGAAGTTACGTGCTTAACGTGGTTACAGTTCGTCCTCTACATTTTGACACCTTGTAACCGTATATGCGTAACTCAGTTACACATACAAGGTTCGGCTCTCACGTGTGTACCCACCTTTATATTATAAATGATTAGTTTATCCAGATAAGACTTACGTATCATTAAAATAAAGGTTTGTTTCTCCCTTCAGTATTCGTATCACTGCTGTTACATTTTAGCCTAATAAACCATAATATAAAGTGATTTAATGTCAGCTTCACTACTTCAATCAAAACTGTGATAAATATTCTCATTGCCTTTTATTTAGTTTTGATGGTAATGGTAATTTGGGCTATGAAAGTACACCCATAACATCACCCCTCATTTACTATAGGTTCACTTTTCACTTCTCATCCCTCAGCATAGCTAACGCACTTTACCTCTAACAGACTATTTTTGTTCTTCAAGCTACAAAGACCACATCTCCTCCCTTCTACAAGGATTGTTTACCTGGTCTTCATAATCCAGTGCCTATTAACACTGCCTTGTACATCACACAGTAAACAATAAAATTATGTATCTAATTAGTAGCCCCATTTTCAGAAATGTTTTTTGTTTGGTTTTTCACCTTGTAATCTACTCTATAGTCTCATTATACTGCATCAAGATTATGATGATAATGTTCTGAAAGTTTTAATACCATGTCCCTCTTCTGATTTCACTGGTAACATCCCCCTGTTAGAACCCCTGACCTCACCCCAACCCCTCAACGTAAGAAATGTTCTGGGTGTGCATATCCCTAAAATGGGCTACATGGAAGGTTGAGAGAAAAGACAATTTGAAATCTTTCTCATGTATGACTCCTCTCCTTTATCAGTGGATAGCTTTGCTAGTCCTTTAGGGAAACCCTTCCCTTATAGTACTTTGCTATTCTTTTTTAATTTCTTTGTATTTCCAATAGGTGGTTGATTACCTGTATTCTTGTAATTTTTGTTAATATCTGGGTAGCTCCTGGAAATTGCAATAGTGCTGATAGTTGATAAGCTCAACTCATTTAATGCTACCATGCATATCCTTAATTATAGATCTATTATACAATGCAATATCCCTTAGTTCATTCCATTATAAACTTAAAAGGGTTGGCAATAAAAACAGATGAACATCAATACTTTACTCCTAAGGAATTCCAAGATTACTTATCAATACATAAGTTAAAATTCTATCACGAAGTGGTTAAACATCAGCATCTGTAGATGCAATATACAAATTTAGCTAAAATGCTGTGTTAATGAATAAACTGTATGCTATCTGCAGAGGTGCTTCAAACCCCAATAAGGCATCTCAAATATAATTTGCAAAGGAAAGTGAACAAATGTTACCGTAAGCTAATAAATATACTCATTTCTGTTCTAGTTATACCTACCACTTTATGCAAAGCGCCAGAAGGGCTTCTGGCAAATCCCTTGAAAACAAACCAATGCTCGTTGCTCTTGTCACGATGTCTATGTGCAGCAGAGGTCAGGGTTGTAGTGAAAGAAGACAGCCTACTTCTTTTGAAGTACCTGTATCCTGTTGTCCAGATTCGTAATATTGTTCTGTATAACCTCTAAATTGTGAGCGAACTTTGCCTGCACTGATGACAGGTGATCAGAATTGGATTGCAGCAATGAAGTTAAACGAGTTTGAGCCACATCAAGTTGTTTTATCGATCCACTGAACTGAATAGCTGGAAAATAAATAGAGAAATTTAAGTTTATACTGTACAGTAGAAATGTGGATTAAATAACCTGAATTTTATAACAATAGGAATTTTCTTTACAGTGCATCAAAGTTAATTGGTACAAGACTAGAGAGTATATCATAATTGCATTTTTTTTTTAATTTGACCTACAATGCAGCACCTTTTGAGGATTCATACATACTAACAGGTCCAGAATGGATTAGGTACCATTGGGAAACCAGAATATTGGTAGCAACTGTTTTAATTTAAAGCTAGGTTATGTAAAAAGATTCCAAGCCTTTATATTTTTACTTCAAATGAGCCTAAAAGTAGCCAAAAGTAAACCATTATTTAGTGCTGTAATAGAAAACCATGAAATAAATAACTTTGGAAACTGAATGAATACATATTTCAGCACTTCTAGAGACTAGTTTTGCTGAAGCCTCAAACAGGCCAAGGAATTCTTCCATGGCATTTATGAATATAAGCTGGACACATAGTATAGTAGGCACAGTTTCTTTTTGTTACTGTCACTTAGCCCAGCAGTTGATTTTTGTCACACCACCTGTCTATCTCAATGTGTACTATAGAGAGATCATCATAACAAAAACATAATATGCACTACATTAAACTGGTATGAGAGAGATTATTTTATAATGAATTGGTTTGCTGTAGCCAAGATTATTCTGCAAATATGTTTTCTTTCTCTAACGGCAAACTTTATTAGGTGCTTCCTAACCAGAGTAAATTATGTGGTAAGTAATGCAGAAGGCTTAGCTTAATTTATATTCATATGTTGCTACTAAGCTTAATTTATATTCATATGTTGCTAAAGTTATATCAGATGCCAAATTACCTGTAACAGCAGTGGCAGTAACATTGTTCTAACTGCTTTGTTAGCTATGAAAAATACAAATTGGTTAAAAATTTTGTTATATTCCACATCCTTTGGAAGCTTGAATTTTAAATCAATGGCCTCTATGGGCTTGTTCCATATGAATAAAATTCATAAATTCATATTCTGAATAACAATAATGGGGATTTCTTCCAGATGAACAGGGTTCATCAAAACAAAAAAGTAACAATGTGGCTTGTTTCCCAAAATACTGTACCTATTTTCAGACAACAATACTAACTCATTTATGGTGAACAATGAATGGACCATACCTTGATCATGTAGTGTCTCTAATGATACAAGACGATCAACCACTTCAGGAACTGCAGAACAGAGGGATTCTGTTTTCTTGACCAATTCATACAGCTCTGTCACCTAAAATGGTGAAAAAGTTAATTTTCACATCATAACACAAATGAGACAAGGCTTATTAATTTAATATCTAATAATAAATCTAGAGAAATTAATTTTACCTGAAATAACCTCTAAATATGTCTCAGTTACTTTTATAAACCTTGAAAAGACAAATTTCAACACACTTAACAAATTTGAAAGGAAATCACAATGAAAATTAGAGTACTATTAGTAAGAATGAGGTACATAACACTAAATTATTACTTTAACCTTGAGACCACTACATCTTGGCTCAACAAACAGTAATTTTACCTAAAACTACCATTCTGTATTATTTCACAACTGCTGAGTCCCAATTTTACAAATGTCTCGTTTTAATCTTACCTTACTCTGTTTATCAGCTTCCTCAATAGCAGACTTCTTTTCAGATATTGAATTCATGCGTGTGTGCACAGCATGCAATCGCCCTTCAATGTGATCTAAGTGAGTTGGTTCCAAAAGGGCTAAACGTGAGCTCAAGACTTGCACAGCACCTAAAACAGACTTGTGATTTGTCCACGCTGACAAGCTACTCTGAAAGACAGACAAACAAGTTAAGAGACATTGAAAATGAACCATCTGGGTTCCTTCTGTCATTCAAAGATACAACCCTCTTGTGTTGATTTCTGCATCAGTACTTATTTAGGGTCGACAAGTATGTACTGATTAGCTGTTGATTAGTATAATTATTGCATATTATTAGTACGTATTACTGTATTTTCCTGAGTTAAAATTATATTACAGGACTTCCTGAGAAAAACAATATGGAGTCAACATCCCTTTTTATTGTGGAAAATAAAAATTTTTTTTTTGAAGAACAAATATACTGAAGCAAAAAATCCTGTACATACGTACTAGCTTATCTGGATTGTTTCCAATAATAGATTCCAGGTGATCGATCCTTTTTTCTAATGCTGCTACATTGGCAAGTTGATTTAATCTTGCATGTTCTGGAGCATAATATAACTCGTACGTAATAGCTGCCTCGCTACCACCACTGCCTGTGCTGGCACCTGATTTATCAATTTTCTTCTCCGAAACTAATCCAGTTTTCTTAAAACCCTCTAGTAAGGTCACAAGCTTCCTAAAAAGATTTACAAAAATGCATTGTGAAAAGAAAACCACATAATGTAAGAGCTACTAAGAAAAGCACTTTTCCTTATTAGAATTTATCAAGACAACTTGAATAACCTTACTTTTGCAGTGCTATCTGAGGTTGGGATATGGAGGACACAACTTCAGATCCAAGAGTCTCTTCCAGTTTGAGGTCCGTCAGTGTATTTTGGAGCGACTCCACTTGTTTAGCCAGTTCAACCGATGATGCAGAACCATCACCACATGGTACAGATCCCTGTAGTAAATGTATTTTGAAGTAAAAAGGTTGAAATCCAGTCCTGTGACCTGACCTATCGGAGATTTTTCCCTAACCCCACCTTTTACGAGAACACCTAATTAATGCTTAACTCTTTTCACTTGCTAAAGCCTAAAGGGTGTTACATACTTTCATTATCTGACTACTAACCATTTGTCTTTTTCCAATATGTACCTTATAACAAGGTATGTATGCTATGTATATGAACACTTTGTACTTTCATTTCATAGCATCAGAATCTTTTTTTTTAGTTTGATTTCTCATAAATTCAATAATAGGCTATTGCTTGTTTGTTCAATTCTACTTTATAGAAAGTTATGATTTGCTACAGTTCCAAGCAAGAGTAAGCATCCTTTTTTATCACTACCCAATTACTTTTTTTAACTTTCAGTGCATCTGTACAAAATCCAGACATTCTGGTAGAAAGGGTAGTCAGTTCTTTCTCCCCCCTGTGTTAGCACATGGAAATCTGGGTCTCTGAAAACCCTTGAATATGCACCTTTATATCCATCTCCATATGCTTTATGTTTATTGGCTAGATTTCACTTTGCACAAATTTGTGCACTGCCCCACAGATTTATATGTAAATATCGGAGGAACAGCCTCTTACAAAATTTCTAACTATGATTGTACATATTGGCTTGTTACGGTATTTTGAATTTATTGTAGACACCACCCTACTTATAAACAAGTTGCGCTTCAGACAAACTTTCGTATGTTGAATTGTTTGTGGGTTGGTTACTGTACAGTATGATATAAAACGCAATTCACTGTACATGCAGTGGCGTATTTTATAGAACAGGTGTGCAGAACAAAATTTGAACTTATAGGTGGCAAAGGATAGCACTCTGAACACAATTTTAATTTGCTATCCTGTTTCTGAATATTTGTACATTTAATGTTTGTAAGTAGGGGCCTTCTCTTCACAGGAAGGTGTCTGTATCTTGTTTACTATTTGTACCAAGTTTTTAATATACACTCACTCACTCACCCTCTGGCACAATGATATAAAGATTTGAAAGACCTGACTAAGCACTGTACCTTCACGGCATCAACATCTTCCAAGAGCTGTTGGACCTCACATTTCAGTCGCTGATATTTCTGCATAATGGTTTCCTCTTCTCCCTCTCCTGCTAGCTCCCATTCCATACGCCTGTTTAAACAAATTCATGACATGAGAAAAGATGTTGCTTCTATGTCTTTCCCATTAAAATATGATCTGGTACAAAACTCTAACACCATTGAAAGTGCAGTAGACAAATAATGAAGATCTAACTGGGTAAAGATAGGACTTTAAATCATAGCAGTACGCGTAAGACATCAACATCCATCAGAGGGGGGAAATTCAATTACAATTAGTACCGAAAATGCATAACATTTTTATAGGTACAACAATTAATATAATGTTTTAGGCATACAGGTATGTCACTTATCACCAACTAGAATAATCCTCAATAAGCTGAAAGTTGAGTTATCAGCAGTTGAAAGAGAGAGGTCAAGGTCATTTACTTTCGATGACTGGAAACACACTGTGGTGTCAATTCACAGGTGAATTGTATTACGTTCAAAATATGAAAAATAACGAATGTTCAAATGAGTTGAAGTTTGCTGATAGCGGCAGTTTTCCTAGTTCACCATAAAATTTGTTTGCCAAAAAACAAATACATATACGTACATACTACTGTATATTCTTTTGGACCCACCCAACACAACTAGGATAAACTGCCTTCCCAATGATGTACTATACCTGAAAGGGAAGAGAATAGCCCGATAGTGATAGCTTACTCAGCCAAACTGATGGTAATGCTACCCAAGAAGACTTTTGTTTATCTGAAGTCTGCATTTCCAAAGGAGCCAATATTCAATTCATAGGTGGCTGTTCTGAGCCGTTATCAAGTCTTTGTGTATGATTCTTGCAAAGCACATCTATCTGGAGGCAGAAACGAAATGCCTTGAAGCAGAAAGTTCTCCAGATGCTACTAAATGGGAGGTGGTATCAGAAGCAGCCAACAGCTTACCATCTTCCCCTTCTGAGCATTGACGTCTTACCTCTGATGACACTCATACTGGGCAACTATGCCTCAGTAAAACACTAAGAGGTCTGAACTTTTGTATATACTCTCAACATGCAGACAAGACAACTTGGTACTCCTTAAACAAAGTCACTATAGAACAAACTGTCAGCGAAAAAACATAAACCAAAGCATACCAGCAGCCGAGACAAATGGGCTTCCCTTTCCTTATGATCATATTCATCTTTAAACAACACTACAAAAGTGACCTGACCAAGGATAATGGTATTCATTACATATGACTGATTTTTAAATATATATATATATATATATATATATATATATATATAATATATATTATATAGATATATATTCTATATATACATACATATACCACATCATACATACATACATACAATACATACATACATACAACATACATACATACATACATACATACATACATACATACATACATACATATATATATATATATATATATATATATATATATATACATATATATATATATATATATGATATATATATATATATATATTATATGATTCTGGACTAGCAACAAAACTTTTAGCAATTCTCACTTGATAGAAATTAGCATTTTATCCATAGTCACAACACACTGCTGTCAAAACATACAAAAGCTGAACATTCATATCCAAAAACAAGTATAATAAAATGTCTGGAAAGTACTTTCTCACCTGGCATCATACCCTCTACGTCTCGAATGCGATATGCGGTCAGAAAAATCGACAAAGGTAGAATCCAGTGTCTGAAAGATAAATGTTGAATCAACCTACGTAGCGTTCAATGACTGAAAGCAAAAGGATGTCCCAAAATACCATGGCATAGATTATGGAATATCATATGCAAAAAAAAAAAAAAAACCCACTAATGCTTTAATTACTGACAGGTTACAAATGCAGGTATAGTATTGTACTTTCAACCCTTGAGCAAACACTATGTACATATTTTCTCCAAACTACCATGCTAGCCATTCAATAATCTATATGCTGAGTGTTTAACAGAAAAAATATCTTGACAATCACAAGAAATTATTTAAAAAAAGAAATCAGTTCCATAAACATCATAAAATAAAAAATGTCCTTAAAACTGCAATTACTAATTGCTGCACTGTAGCCCTTGCCTCTTGTGATAAGTTTAGCAATCCTTTTTAATTACTATTCCCTGCTTTTCCCCGTCTAATTTACATGATGATTTCATAACAAATCTTTTTAGTCTATAACAAAAAGTTATGTGCACACAACTATCAACAGAGCACCAATGAACAGATGGCATTAAATGAGGGAAATGCTCCTGTATGTTATATTTTCAAGCATCGTGAAAGGAACTCAATGTTATAATTCTGCCCCTTTGTCAAGAATGCAGCAGAGATTTTACATACGTACTTTGACTCCCTTAGCATCTCGAAGCAAAATCATGAATTTCCCAAAACATTACAATGATAATTCTATGACACCCAATTTATACATTAGCAATTCCAATATAAGTTAGATCTCTTTGTCAAGTAGAACCTCAAACCTAGGTAAGCTTTATGCATCTTTTAGTAATTATATCATTAGATAATAATTAAAACTAGGGTACGAAAATGAAAACCAAAATGACCAGAGAAATATTTATAGCTATTGATAATGCACTTACCTTTCCTTTAAAATGTGAATGTGCATCACTGGATGAGATATGCAAGACTTCAATGGAGTTGCTTGTTTCTGCAGTTTCCCCAGATATGTAATCCTGGTCACTCTCTGGGAGGTCACAAGTCTCATACACATCTGGTTGATCATACACCTGGAAAACAATCGATTAACCCTTAGACTGCATCAATATGCATTTGGAATTTACCCCCTGGGTGCGTAAAACTTCATAAAAAAAATGAAAATGCTCCAATTGACTCCATATACCTCTTCCTATAAGAACAGGACCTATATTTTCCATATCTGGCATTATTTTTTTTCTTAAAATGTGATTAAAAACCCAACCTGAAAAATACTGGGTTTTTTTTTTTTTTTTTTTTTTTTTTTTTTTTTAGAAAAAATGGTAAAAAAGTAAAAAAAAAAACGTTTGGAGTGCATTACACATAATTCTTGACCCAGCATTTTGTTTGGGGAGCTAAAATTAAAGAAAAGGCATGTGGATTGAATTTGCAACCATTTCTTGATAAATACTCTATATAAAAATTTTTTTCTTTGGTAAAATAGGTACCTTTTACGTATCACTTTTTCAAGATTTTCTAGTGTTGAAAGAAAGAATGGAAAAGAATTTGCAATATAACTTCTATATAATACAGTTCAATTTTTACTACGTATATGAAAATAACAGAAAGAACCTTTTATATATGATATAAAGACAGGAATGAAATAAAAAAGTATTTAGTGCATTATATATGAAAAAAATCTCTTCTCAAATGAAATGGGTATTTTCATTTAGAAAACTTTTAAAATAAAACTTCAGCTAACCACTATTTTTGTATCGCTTTTTACATTCACAGGTCTTTTTGTACTTGCTTACAGTATGGTACATTTTGAAGCATGGCAAAATGCACAAAGGTGGTTTGTTAGGACAGGTTTCACAGTGATATGTCGTTTGTTTTCTTTTGCACTGCCCTTTTTTTTCAAGCAGCAGTCAGTACTTCTTATACTGCAAACAATACCTCAGGCTTGTGATTTTTGTTTACAAATTGAGTAATGAAATGCCTGCCTGTGAGTCTGTTTGATAATGGTGATTCCAGTCTCCTCTTACCAATCAGTGGCCTTTTTGAATAACCTTCCAACAATCCATTTGCAAAACCATGTAAACTGGTACAAGATAAAAGTTAGTTTGATCAGTGGTAACAAACCATTGATCAAACGGTAACTCTTATTCAAACTTTTCCAGGCTGAAAACTAAGCTAACCTACACAGCAAGCATAGGCTACATAGTTGTGTGAGTGATACAAATACCAAAAAAACAATCATTACCTTAGATAAAAATATAAAACTAGAGCGGAAAACCAAAAGTAATCTAACCTACACAACTGTGCATGTGAAGCAAAAGCAAGACAGGAAATGCAAGGAAAAAATAACAATGACTGGTGTTATGAGTTCAGCTTGCATTGCTGTCAGTACTAACTTTTCAACTCTTTCCAAATAAACTGGCTAAATCAATCAGTATTCAGTACTCATTTATCATTTCCCAAACAACGTAGCCTAGCCGTCTAAAACGCATTTTTTTTTACTCTCTCTCTCTGTATATTATATATATAGATGATAATATATTAGATATATATATATATATATATAATATATATACCCCCCTATATATATATCTAATGTTTATATATGTAGGTAATGTATATATATATAGGTATATAATGTATGTATATTCATATATCTGTATATATATATATTATAATATATATATATATAATATTATATATATAGATATAATAGATATATATATGTGTATATATATGTATATATATGTATATACAGGGTGGGCCAAAAGTAGCCTCACAGTTACTTCATGAACTGTTTCTCATTCAAAGTACTCTTCAATAGAAACCAAAATTAATACTGTGCCATTAATACATGCTACTTATTTTTATCCTTTTCATGTCACTCATTCTTAAATATGCCACTTATTCATGTCTGAAAAATTTTATGCATTTAATAAATTATTTTTTATTCTGTTTTAACTGTGAGGCTACTTTTGGCCCACCCTGTATATATATTATATATATATATATATATATATATATATATATAAATAGTATATGTATATACACACACACACACACACACACACACACACACATATATATATATATATATATATATATATATATATATATATATATATATATATATATATATATAATATATATATGTGTGTGTATACACACACACACACAACATATATATATATATATATATATACTACCTTATATATATATATATATATATATATATATATATGACTGGTAAAAATGTTCTGTAACAACAGAATTCCATCTAATAAAAGGAGCCCATAAAAACACCAAAATGTAGAGAGAAAAGTACTATATTTCAGAGATGCTGTCTCTCTCTTCAGGTATATGAATGAGAAAAGTTTACAGAAAAGGTGGTATTTATACCAAGAGATCCGTCCACAAGTAAGCCAATTTAGGTCACCCCCGCTGATAATCTTCTTTAATCTTCTTAAGCGTTGGTTGAATGAACACTGCGTCGACGATGTCCGATGTCCAATTCCCTTTTGAGATGTTCATTACCTGCTTCTCTTTTATTAAGGCCGATTCCATCATTTGACTCTTGTACCGGCAGTTGCTGCTATAAATTACACGTGACATATTCCAGTTTATTCTATGGTTATGTTCATTTATGTGGTTGAAAATAGCCGAGTTCTGTTGTCCATACCTAACTGACCGTTTGTGTTGTATTAATCTCTGGGGAAGTGATTTACCTGTAAATCCGATGTAAGATTGGTCACAGTCTTGGCATGGGATCTCATATACCCCAGAGTCTTTGGGCGATGTCTTTTGTTGGACGTTAATCAGGGATTTGGCTAAGGTATTTGGGTAGGTAATGCAAAAGGGTTGGATTTCCCAAGGGTGTGGGTTACTCTCTTAATCGTCTCCAGGTGAGGATTTTTTATTTTATTGTTGGGTGTGTCTCTGGTCTTGTCTTTAGGTGGTCGGTAGAAAATTATGTTTGCTTTTTGAATTGCTTTCTCAATTATATGGTCAGGATACTTTAAAGATGAAAGTTGCTTGCGAATTAGTTCAAATTCTTTTTCCAGGAAATCTGGGGAACAAATTCGTAAGGCTCTTAAGAATAGGTTGCTAGCTACACCTATCTTGATAGTATTGTCATGATAGCTAAAGTATGAATAATATGCAAAGTGAGAACGTTGGTTTTCTGTATATGGTAAATTTGTATTCGTCGTGTCTCTGATTATTAAAACATCAAGAAAAGGAATTTTGTTGTCTGGTTTCCCATTCAACTTTAAATTTGATGCTGGGCACTAATGCGTTTAATTTTGAGAGGAATTCATTAAAATTACCCCACATTATTATCCCAAAATGTTAGTATGTCATCCACGTATCTCATCCACAGCATGTTTTTGGGTTTTATTGCATTTATTACTGTAGTTTCAAAGTATTCCATGTACAGATTGGCTAAAATAGGACTTAAAGGACTACCCATACTACACCTACCCAAATACCTTAGCCAAATCCCTGATTAACGTCCAACAAAAGACATCGCCCAAAGACTCTGGGGTATATGAGATCCCATGCCAGGACTGTGACCAATCTTACATCGGATTTACAGGTAAATCACTTCCCAGAGATTATACAACACAAACGGTCAGTTAGGTATGGACAACAGAACTCGGCAATTTTCAACCATATAAATGAACATAACCATAGAATAAACTGGAATATGTCACGTGTAATTTATAGCAGCGCAACTGCCGGTACAAGAGTCAAATGATGGAATCGGCCTTAATAAAAAGAGAAGCAGGTAATTGAACATCTCAAAAGGGAATTGGACATCGGGACATCGTCGACGCAGTGTTCATTCAACCAACGCTTAAGAAGATTAAAGGAAGATTATCAGCGGGGGTGACCTAAATTGGCTTACTTGTGGACGAATCTCTTGGTATAAAATACCACCTTTTCTGTAAACTTTTCTCATTCATATACCTGAAGAGAGAGACAGCAGTCTCTGAAATATAGTACTTTCTCTCTATATTTTGGTGTTTTTATGGGCTCCTTTTATTAGATATATATATATTATATATATATATATATATATATATATATATATATAGTATATATATATATATATATATCTATATATGTATATCTATAGGTTTTTGTTATGCTATATAAAGACATATACTTTTCCATGTATATATTTTATATATTATTAATAGAGTATATATGATAATAGTATATATATATATGATGAGATAATTTAATAGAGAATATGGATGATAATATATATAATATATATGATGTAGAGATAATATATTATAAATATATTATATATATATGGTAGGTATTATATATATATGGTATATTATATATATTCTGTATATTATATATAGGATATTATATATCTATTAGTATATATATATTAATATATCTATATATATTAATATATAATTATATATATATATATAGAATATATATATGGTATATATATATAATTATATTATATGTATAGCAATATATATATATATATTATATATCGATGTGATGTGATATTATATATATATATAGATATATATATATAATATGTTATATTATAATCATATATATGTATATATATATATATATATATATGTATATTATATAGATATGTATATATATAATAATATATAATAATATTTTACATATATAATATAAATATATAATATATGGGATATATATATATGATATTATATATATATATATATATATATATATATATATATATATATATATATATATATATATATATATATATATATATATAATATATATATATATATATATATATATATATATATATATATATATATACCACACACATATATTCAACTGCATGCAATGTTCAACCCATTTTTACTGCATATATTAGGACTTTAGCATATGTCCCTTAGCAATAAGCCTAGCCTATGTTAGCGGTTGCTACTGTAGCCTAGTCTATGATTCTGACATCTAAACCAAAGAGCTAAAAGCTTAGAATATGCCAATAAAATGTATAAATAATCAGTATGTACTCATTTCAAATAATTATTAATTAATCATTAACTATAATACACAAACAAACAAAAAACAAACCTTCCAATAGATTGTTTACATTCAGCTCTTACCTGTCTTACGAGAATCGAACGAGCTCCAAGCAATCATTTTTCCTAGCACACAGTAAGCCATAAATTGTCATTAGTATCTCTTCAACTAATGAAACCACCAAACAGTATAATAACCATTCATTTCTATTCTTTATTCTATCTTTACCTAATGGAGATACCAAGTTACTGACAGCTATAATAAAACATACGTATACGTAACGTAATAATAAAAAAGAAGAAGAATTCTAAAAATTACGTATTTGTTGACAGTCTGATTTATTTTAAATTTTATGATATCTAATTTACAATTTTTTTTTTATTAAATGTATTGCATGTACTCATTTCAAATAATTATTAAGTAACCATTAACTATAATAAAAAAAAAAAAAAAAAGCTTCTAAACGTCTGTTTTTTACATTCAGGTTTACTTACGAGTATCGAACGACGCAAGCAATCACTTTTACACAGTAAGCCATAAATTTTCATTATCTCTCTTCAACTACTTGAAACTACAAACAGTATAATAACACTTTCATTTCTATTCGATTCTATCATTACCTAATGTTTTTTTTTATTAAATGTATTGCATGAATAAGTTTTGCAATTTACAGCAACCTTTTATCTATAGAATACTTAAAAGCAGACGGGGTAGAGGCTGACCAATAGGAGAGCAGGACCTTATGGGGTGACTAGCAGCAGCGGAACCAATGGAGAGCGGGAGGATGGTGGCGAGTTTACTCAGTTGGCCGACGCGGGAGTTTTAAAATTGTTCTCGGTGGTCCGGGCGAATCTCGGGAATTTACAGCAACAACCTTTCGTATCTTTGAAAACTTTTCGTATGTAGAGCAGTAAAATTTTTCGCATTGGCTTTCGTATCTCGAGTTTTCGTAAGTAGAGCCTTTCGTATCTCGAGGTACTACTGTGTGTGTGTATGTGTGTAATTATAAAATATATATATATATGATATATATATATATATATATATATATATATAAAAGTATATATTGTCTATATATAGTAGTATATATCTTTATATCCACAATAGGGAAAAGTATAAAAATGTCTTTATATAGCTAATATATTTATATATATATATAAATATATATATATAATATATATATATATATATATATAGATTATATATTACATATATATAGTATATATATATATATTTAATATAAATACATATCTATATAATAATAATATACATATATATATATATATATATATATATCTATATATATAATATATATATATGATTATATATAATTTACATATATATACATATATATATACTATAGGGAAAAGTATGTCTTTATATAGCATAATAAAAAAACATATACATAGCTTACCGATTCATATATTTGTGTACATATACGATCGATTAAAAGGCTCAAAATTTAAATGACCAGTTAAAAGGGCCAAACAATAAAATAACACTTTGTCGTAACTATACAAACCTGAGGTCCTTTACAATAGGAAGGTAACTAGCTGCAGCTGGAACGGTCGTAAGCTTCGAACAAGGGAGTTCGGTAGTTAACTGCCTGTCCGAAAGTGCGTGCGCCGCGCGACTGGGAGGTGAAGAAGCACTTTTGCTTTAGGTCCAGGAAAACGCAGAGTGAGGGGTGGCATGAGGTGGGACTATATGTAAAGGACCTCAGGTTTTATAGTTAGGAAAAATGCAATTTTTGACAAATTGCCATTTGTTCCGATACGAATACAAACCATCGGTCCTTTACAATAGGAAGACTCACTTCTTGGTGGGAGGAATCTGAGTCTTAAGAACAGACTGGTGTTCGCCCAACCTTGGATTCCCTCCCTGGTCGTAAGAGCAGAGGGAGGGATCCTAGCCTCTGTCCAATGATCGGGGTATGTACCGCAGGATCAATGGTCAGCTCTGGACCCAAGTAATAAGAGGGAGGCAGGCATACCTCTTAAAAAAGTTATTGTTATAATACAATTAAGTTTGTTCATACTTACCTGGCAGAGATAGATATATGCTGTATTCTCCGAAGTCCGACAGAATTTCAAAACTCGCGGCACACGCAGTGGGCGGCCAGGTGGTAGTACCCATTCCCGCCGCTGGGAGGCGGATATCAGGAACCATTCCCATTTTCTATTCATATTTTTATCAGTGCCACTGTCTCCTGAGGGGAGGTGGGTGGGCACTTAATTATATATATCTGCCAGGTAAGTATGAACAAACTTAATTGTATTATAACAATAACATTTTGTTCATGAAACTTACCTGACAGATATATATATAGCTGAATCCCACCTTTGGATGGTGGGAAGAGACAGAATAGGGAATTTGTAGGAACTTAAATTAAGTAGATGATGTACAACCTTGGTTCCTCACCTGTTAGCAAAGTAGACTCTGTGATTACTGTCACTTAAGCCTGCTTGTGCTTAATCAGAGTTGCCAGCCAGGTGGAGACCTGTAGTGCTGGTGCACTCTGGATGCTCTGTCAACAGGGACGTGACCTCAATGTGACAAGAGCATAGAGCCATACATATGAGGGCAACGAAGCAACTGACCACCACCTGACCAACTATCCAAGACCCCCTGAACACTAAGCTAAGAGATGGGAGGTCTTCACCAAAGACTCCACACCAACCAACACAACAACTAAAAACTAACCTAAACCTAACTAAGGGATAGGGAGAGAGAAGCTACCTTCAGCCCCACCAAGAACGATGTCTGCAGAAACGTATGGCCCAAGAGAACAAAACAGTCCGCGTTATATCGTTCTCAAACATCTCTCAAGTAGTGTGAGGCGAATACTGAATTGCTCCTCCAAAAGGTGGCGTCAAGGATGTCCTTGATCGCATGTTCCTTTGGAAGGCAAGCTAGGTTGCGACAGCTCTGATCCCTCGTGAGCTTTCACTCGCAAGAGGCTCAAATCGGTCTTCTGGTAAGACGAATGAGCCTCTTTAATCACGTCCCTCAGAAAGAACGCCAAAAGCATTCTTGGATAATGGTATCGGTGGGCCGTTTAACCGAACACCACAGATTATCTGAGGGACCTCGTACCTCCTTAGTCTTGTGGACATAAAACTTTAGAGCCCTGACAGGGCACAGGGCTCTCTCAGGTTCTTGGCCCACAAGGCTTGTCATACCCTTAATTTCAAAGCTCCTTGGCCAAGGGTTAGACGGGTTTTCATTCTTTGCTAAGAAAGTGGGACACAAAGAGCAGACCCCGGCATTGTCACCTTGAAGCCCACTCGCTTACAAATGGCTTGAATTTCGCTAACTCTCTTTCGCCGTCGCCAGAGCAGTTAGGGAAAGAACCTTCTTCGTCAAGTTCCTAAGAGACGCTTCATGGAGAGGTTCGAAAGGACTCGACATCAACAGTCTAAGGACTAAATCTAAGTTCCAAGAAGGAGGCCTCGCCTGAGGTATCTTGGACGTCTCAAATGATCTCAGGAGCATCGTGAAGATCTCTGTTGTCAGACAGGTCTAGGCCTCTGTGTCGGAAGACTGCTGACAGCATACTCTTATATCCCTTGATGGTCGGGACAGCCAGCTTCTGCCACATTTCTTAAAAATAGCAGGAAATTGGCTATCTGGCTCACAGAGGTAGTGGAAGAGGAAATTCCCTCCTTTCTACACCATGCCCTGAAGGAAGCCCACTTTCGACTGGTAAACAGCTCTCGAGGAAGTCCTCCTTGCGTTGGCGATCGCCTTCGCAGCTGCTTTAGAAAAACCTCTCGCTCTGGCCAACTTTTCGATAGTCTGAACGCAGTCAGACCCAGAGCGGAGAGGTTTTCGGTGATATCTTGCGAAGTGGGGCTGTCTGAGTAGATTCGTTTCCTCCAGGGCAACGTCCTCGGTAAAGTCTATGATGAAGGACCATTACCTCCGTGAACCATTCCTGCGCGGGCCACATCGGGGCGATCAGGGTCAACCTCGTCCCCTCCGATGCCGCGAACTTCCACCTTACTACTCCCCCATGATCTTGAATGGCGGGAAGGCATACAAGTCCAGGTTCGTCCAGTCCAGAGCAGAGCGTCTATAGCGACTGCTCCCGGATGGCCAACACAGGAGCAATAAAGAGGCAACCTCTTCGTTCTCGACGTCGCAAATAGGTCGACTAACGGACGCCCCCACAGTCTCCAGAGCTCTCGACAGACGTCCTGGTGCAACGTCCATTCCGTCGGCAGGATCTGATCCTGTCGGCTGAGAAGGTCTGCTCTGACGTTCTGGACTCTGCGATAAATCTTTTCAGGATCCTGATCCGTCTCGCATCTGCCCACAGCAGAATCTCCCTCGCTAAATAAAATAGAGGACGGGAGTGTGTACCTCCCTGATTCTTTAGGTACGCAAGGGCTGTGGTGTTGTCCGAGTTGACTTGGACCACTTTCTCTGCAACCTTTTGCTGGAAGAACTGTAGCTCCAGAAAACCGCCGCTAGTTCCTTCACATTGATGTGCCAGGACACCTGTTTCCCCCCTCCAGGTGCCTGACACTTCCTCCCCCCCTCCTAGTGTTGCTCCCATCCCGACACCGAGGCGTCGGAAAACAACACTAGGTCGGGGCTCAGAAGCTTTAGGACAACCCCTCTCGAAACTTCCGAGGATCTAACCACCATCTTAGATGGTTTTCTTCTTCACCGATTTGGTGATCAAAAGGTCGCATCATATCCTCTCTGACTCTCCATTCGTCTGCTAAGAAAAACTGGAGAGGTCTGAGGTGTAGTCTTCCCAGGGAAAACAAACTTCCAGCGAGGAAATGGAAATGGTCCCCAGCAGACTCATCCACTCCCTCGCCGAGCAAGCTTCCTTCCCCAGGAAGGCCGAAACTCTCTCTAAGCCTTGCAGCTGTCGTTCCTGACGGACGAAACGCTCGAAAAGCCACTGAATCCATCTGAATCCCCAGATACACGATGGACTGTGTTGGGGTCAGATGCGACTTTTCGAGGTTGACCAGAAGTCCCAGGGACCTCGCCAAGGCTAACGTGAAGTGAAGGTCCTTCAGACACCTTTCTTCTGACGATGCTCTGATAAGCCAATCGTCGAGATACAGGGACACACTTATTCTTGCAGAATGTAACCATCTCGCTACGTTCTTCATGAGCATGGTAAATACCATCGGAGCCGTGCTTAAACCGAAACAAAGGGCTCGGAATTGCCAAACTTTGTCCCTTAGCATAAACATGATATTGTTATGATACAATAAAGTTTGTTCATACTTACCTGGCAGATATATATATAGCTGTATTTTCTGAAGTCCGACAGAATTTTAAAAACTTCCGACAACACGCAGTGGTCGGCCAGGTGGTTAAGTACCCATTTCCCGCCGCTGGGAGGCGGGTATCAGGAACCATTCCCAATTTTCTATTCATAATTTTTATTTCCACTGTCCCCTGAGGGGAGGTGGGTGGGTGGGACTTGATTATTATATATCTGCCAGGTAAGTATGAACAAACTTTATTGTATCATAAAAATATCATTTTGTTCATGAAACTTACCTGTCAGATATATATATAGCTGAATCCCACCTTTGGAGGTGGGAAGGGACAGAATAGAAGGATTTTGGGAAACAAATGCATGCAGATGATTTACATCTTGGTTCCACCTGTTAGCATAGCGGACTTCGTGATTACTGTCACCCAAGTCTGCTTCTGCTTTACTAGAGTTGCCAGCGAGGTAGAGACCTATAAAGCTGGTGCACTCCAGATGATCTGTCAACGGGGGCGTGACCACAATGTGACTAGACCATATTGACCATACCATGAGGGCTAAGAAGTAAAATAAATATATATATATATAATATGTATATCACCACCTTGACCAACCTAGCCAAAGTTAAGGTGTGTTAACTAAGGCTTAAGAGTTAAGAAGTCGCCGTTGTCGGCGACTCAACAACTAAATTAAGAGCTCTTCCTAACCATTTTCTACAGGATAGGATGAGTGGTACTTCTTGCCCCCAAGATTGTGTCTGCAGACACGTATGGCCCTAGCG